>NW_028292572.1:8894998-9234998 GCF_029948245.1 Actinia tenebrosa | reverse complement strand
TCAGCAGTTGGCAACGCGTATCGCGAAAAATCGACGCTGAAAATCGTCGTGTGTAACATCGTCGTGTGTAACATCACCAAAGGAGGAATCATGTTTCCGAACGTATCGAACTTTTAGAATGTTGACTTGGAAGCATGAAATGTTTCGGCCGTACAGCAGAAACATCTTTGCGTCTTGGAAGCAAAATTTATTGCACGCAGCAATATTTTGCATGTGTATAAACTGGGAAACATCGCGGGGAAACGTGCACGCGGTAAACATGTTTCCTCGTTTAGCCAAGCCCTTACACTTTGGTGTAAAAGGAATGTATTGGAAATTGCAAAATTAGTAATATTAAGCTCGAAAAAGTGGCGCCGTGACTAGTTTAAACTCTAAATATATTTTTAACTTGTTTCGCTTTCAATTCCATACATAGGGTGTAACACTGAGAACCAAAGATCAATTTTTGGAAGTTTTAAAGAGGAATTAGGATTAAAGCAAGGAATCAATATGTACTGGTGGCATTTGCGTCTAGCAGTTGTGTTGGTAAGTATGGGGTCTTTACATATAAGATTTGCAAAATCTACTACGGCGACGTAAACCGGAAATGTATATAACTTACCCTTGAGATTTCAAATTCTGTCTTCCCTGTGGATGAGTTGACTTTACTAATGATGCTTTCAATGAAATTTCCAATGAACAGAACCCCAAAGAGAAATTATTGACACTTCCGGATGACGTCTCCGTCGTAGATTTTGCAAATCTTAAAGTCTCTGTTATCGCCCCCGACTCCCGACAATGGGAGGGTAATTCAAGCACATTTACAGGGTGAATGTACGGGATACGGGAAATATAACGGTACTTCAACAGATTTAATAATTTTAGCAGACAACTTCACATTGGAACTACTTCGGCGATATAGCGGCCATCTTGGATCGCAAGGCATTGTGGGGCGTCCAGGGAGCAAATAAAGATTTGCTGCAGTAGTGAGGTCGATTGATACTAACGGCTCACCACTTGATAATACAAAAAAAGATAAATAAAGACGGAACATCGATCACCTTTATAAAAGAAGACAAACAAACGCAACTATATATTTTTTCTGTCATCTTTGGGGTTTTTTTCTTGTTTTTTGTTTTTTTGTTTTTTTGTTTTTTTTGTTTTTTGCCCCCTGGCAAGATGACAGCCGTATCGTCGAAGTAGTAATTTTAACAGCAAGTCTTTCTCCTCTTTCTCCGGGACCGGGAGAAAATGCTGAATATAACGCTATGTGAACGGTAATTTCTCCGTCCTGTTCCCTGAGAAAGTTTTCAGACGGTGCAAATTATACGAAGTTGAACGGTTTTCGGGCTTTTAACTTATGCTTCCTTATCAATATTCAAAACCATGAAAAGTAAAATCAAATCTGGTAAATATTTTCTAATTGTTCTGACGCCAAAACAGAGACAAAGCAGAAAAGCAGAGCATTTTTTTAGTTTAAATTGTCTATGTGAGGGTGTTATTCATTTAATTTGTAGAGGCGTAGAGGGGCAAGGGAGCCCCCCCCCCTCCCCCCAAGGCAAAATCCTTTCTCCCTGATTGGTATTTATTAGATTTATTAAAAATAAGTTGTTATGTAGAAAAACAGTTCGTTTTTCTGTTTTCATTTATACAGATACTCCTGCAAACAAATGTTTTAAAGTTGACTACAGGTAAGCGCCTTTAATTTTGTCAACCGGATTTTGTGTATTTTCTGTACCAATATCTACATGCTGCATGTCCAATCAGAATCCTGGTTTAAATACCATTTCATCATATAATCTCAGGTCATTTACAGGGGAGTGTTTTTCGGTACACAGCGAATCTCTTGCAGGAATTGCAGTTTTAAATTATATCCTCAGATATATGTCTCGATAATTAAAAGTCAGAAACGAATTGGCCACTTTAGAAACGAGTTGAGGACAGAGAATGAGTCATTTAGAATTACCCTAGTTCAAAAATAAACACCATAACAAGAAAGAGTACATCGAAATTAGAAAATTTCTGGAGTTTCAAGATTTTGAAGCAGAGAATGATAAAGACCTTTTTTAACGCCTTGGACAATTATTCACATGCCTCTATTATTGCGAGCTCACCGTTCGTCTGGCTTCGTTGCAAAGGCACAGCTACCTTTCAAGATGGCGCAGGGAACTGTGAAGGGGACTATTCCATAATAAAGGGTCAATAGACCATTTTGAAGTTTCAAATTACCGCTGTCTTCCTTGATTACAGACTCATTAACCCAGGCTTAGCCTCGTATCAGTGTCTAAATTTTCACAAATACCAACGGCAAAGTAAAGAATGCACAACTTCAACAATACAAACACTTTGAAACTCGACGGACCTTTACTGAAACACGTCAATATTTGGACTATTGTCTCTACCTTGCCCTTTTCATTTCAGCAGTACCTTGTCAAGTCCCCTTAGGGATGGAGAATGGAGCCATTCCAAAAAATGCTATTGAGTGTTCACTGACCTGGCTAGGGCTGTGTTATAACGCACGTCTTAACAGTGAACTGTAAGTATTTGACCCCTAATCTCGTACGTAGATCTCCTTGTTTTCATTGCCCTGCCTTTTCCCCCATACTCTATCACGTTTATTGCACATACCGGTCTTTCAAAGATATGCCCACATCCTCCTTAGCAAAAATTCAATTAAAAATCCTCTCATTTTTAATATCTGATAACCATTACTTAATGTTAACAGGCCATGGAAATCCTTATATCTGAAAGGAGCTTTTTTACAAATCGACATGGGTTCTCAAAAATTTGTCTCAGCAGTCGGTAGCCAAGTCGTAGCACCAAGCTACGTGAAGGCTTTTAGCTTGGCATTCACCGAAACTGGCTTGGAGTGGTTCAATTACCTCGAAAACGGAAAACTTAAGGTACTATTGGCCAGTTTCAAAACCGTTCAGTTACAGTTCAGTTTCAGTTTATTTCATGAAATTTAATAGAATATACAATAGAATACATAAGCCTGCAAATAGCACAGCTAATCGGGGCAGGCTCATGTTTACAAAGCAAGAACATTACATTATGTTGAATTACAATAAATTAATAGAGGAAAAGCTATCATATGACGTGGATACACATGGAAAAAAATACACATTACAAATTACAAATTAATAACTATTCGTAACAGAATAACGAATACAGTAAGAGAGTTCTACGTTAAATTAATCCAAAAAATTTTATTTATATATTAGTATTTGTTGAAAGGCAAAGATATCTCAATTTACGCATAATAATTGATAATAAATCAGGATATATAAATATAAATTTCTATAAATAAATAAGTATGTAGAAAGAAAGAGATTGGAGAAGGAAGGGACTGGGTTCTAGTTCTAGTTTTAAAAACTCATTTGATCATCATTGTCATTGTCATTGTCACCTTAATAAGACGCATCACTCAAATCAATAAATACTTTACAATTCAACTATTTACTTCATGTTGAATCAGTACTGAAAGTATTGTTAAAGGATTCATGTGCATATTAACATTGTTTTATACTTTGTAGTTTATTTCTCCTGACATAGTTTTTGTTTTCTCTTCAGCTTTTCTTTACTTCTCCCAGTGGTTCAAGTGGGTTCAACTTCACAATTCATAGCTTATCTGAACGAGTCGTGTCTAGAATGGTACGATTTCATGTGCAAGACAGTATAGGAACGTCCAACCTTAGAGTAGAGCTTTACGGCTGTGGTTGTAAGTTGATGAAGTTTCTTAGGTTTGGCTCATAAAAGCCTTTGTTCTTGAAGCGATTTACTTTATGACGATTTAATTTCCATTTAGATTGTAAAGATACCCTGGGCGTCGCTAATGGTTTGCTTCCTGATTCTGCCATCACAGCATCAAGCTACCTAGATTCACGTTTTTACCCATGGTTTGGACGACTAGACCAAAGCTTTGGGAATGGATCATGGTGCTCAGCGGGTAGAGCTACAGATCCTCTTCCGTATTTGCAGTTTCATTTAGGGCCTGATAGGTTGATCAATGGAATAGCCATTCAAGGCATCCCACAAATCAAGCTTACTACTCGCGGTGTTTACCCATGCAGGTAAGAGCGGTCAAGAAATTTTGCCCGGTTTTACAGATCGTTAGTGTGTCTGCAGCTGGGATAAGTGGCAGAGAATTTAAACTGAATCTTATTTTCCAACACATAAATTACATTCGTGAGGAAAATTTCAATTTGACAGATTTTTGTTCTTCTTTATTCTTCACTTGACTCTGAAGATGACTTCCGCTCAGGTTGTGGAAACGTCAGTCACATCAAGCAGTCCTCAGTCTCAGGACTACATCCACCCGGATGATCATAATACTTCGATTAACATATTTTTGGCAAAGAGACATTTTTCTTCAAAAGCAGCCGTTGCTTTGTTCTTCTCCTTCCACATGGCTACCGATAAACCCCAATTTTGCAAATAACAGATACCAGAACGTTATCTTCAGAACATGATGTGAGGGTTACCTGTGCTCCGACTTAGTTTAGCCCAGTGGTTGCTTCGGGACTCAATAGAATAGTCCCCTTCACAGTTCCCTGCGCCATCTTGAAAGGTAGCCGTGACTTTGCATCGAAGCGAGACAAACGGTGAGCTTGCAATGATAGAGACCTTTTTTTAACACCTTGAACAATTATTCACATGTCTCTATCATTGCAAGCTCACCGTTCGTCTCGCTTCGATGCAAAGGCACGGTTACCTTTCAAGATGGCGTAGGGAACTGTGAAGGGGTCTATTGAACAATTTTGTTCGCATCAATTTGTAGTATAGCTCAATGTAGAATACAGACAAACTTTTGCCTTAATATACAGCATTTGTTACATAAAACATTGATTTTGAGGGGCGCATGATAAAGAATTGAATTTAAATTGGTTACAGTGCGACTAAATTAACCAAGGCCACCCAAACAAATTTTAAATCAAATTCACAAGTCAGATTTTTTGACGCCAAATAACAGATGGATTGATGAACTCTGGATTTTAAACTGTTTCTTGTTTACTCCTGATCATACACACATTCGTATAAAGTAAAATATATGCTTTTAAAAGAAAAAATATAAGAATTTGTACAGATTCTATTGTTGAAATACTCGATCTTGATTGGCTAGTTTGTATGATAATTTGTGACCTTGGTTGGCGTAGTTGCACTGTAAGTAATATAACAATGCTTCTGTGTGGTTTTTCTGCCTAATGTTTCTTTTCTTTTTTTTGATTAAGCGAACAGGTATCTTCTAGTCCTACTACGCCCTCTTCTAATGTAAATGATACAAACACCACGAAACCCATCTACCAACTCGATGGTCCCTACGAAGTGAAAGAAATCGAAAGCTCAGATGGAACACACTGCAATGCTACAATTTTTGTTTTCGAGCCTGCATGGGTTTCGAGCTTCTCAGTGTTATACAGTGACAATGGCATAGAATGGAATGAAGTCGTAGCGAGTGGCAGAAGGCGTAAGGTATTTTTTATTATTCGTTATATTCGTTATGAAATTATACATTTTGCATGGTGTTGGAAATGAATCATAGGAAAATGAGCACGAAAAACTCACAGATCCAACCCAGCCATTGTGCTGATCTAAGTCGTGGCCCGATTAACTCACAGATCGAATCTTGAAGTAATTTCTGGGCTGATCAAAGTCAGGGCACGGCTAACTGACAAATGGAACCCTAAGACAACCTCTGGGCTGATCATAGTCAGGGCACGGCTAACTCACAAATGGAACTTTGAAACAAATTTCTTGCTAATATAGGTTTTACTGATGGAGGAAAACGGGATAACCCGTAGAAAAAAGCCTCAAATGTAGGGAGAGTACCAACAAACTCTACTCATCCAAAAATCGAACCCCAGGGGCGGTTCCAGGATTTTGTTCAGGGGGGGAGGGGGTGCTGCGCACAAAGTTAACTCGGGGGGGTGCACCCCTTAGAATTAAAAGGAAAAATCAGTATTGGTTACTTCGAAGTAGGGGCACAAAGTCGAAGCAGGGGGACGTGTACCACCTGTACACCCCCCCCCGGATCCGCCCCTGGAATCCGAGTCCTATTAGAGTTTTATAGGTTAGAGGCGAGTGCCAAAGCTCTAAGCCTAATCCCATTCTTATATACACTCAATTATTTTTTAAGGTTTTTATTGGCAGTACGGAATCGGGATCGGTCAGAAAATTTACGATTGTAGACCAGTCGATTAAAGTTCAATACGTTCGAATTGTTCCAAAAACATGGGTAAACTGGGTCTGTATGCGCGTCGAGTTGTATGGCTGCGGTAAGTTGTTATCGCATTATTTATTTATTATTATCATTTATTTATTATTTTATTTATTTGGGCAGGGACACCACAACAGTTATCTCACCAATTACTTTGTACCTTGTAGTGTAAGTGCGGTCTCCGAAGATGGTCGTTACCACTTGTGTCTTCAATGGGTCTTTTCTGTCCGTTTTTACAGGGTTATAGTGAAGATGACGGTATTAAGTTTTTATCCGAAGAGAGTTGTAGGTCAAACCATTTGTAATTGTTACTACAAAGGCAGCACTTCTCCTCAGTAAAGACTCTGAGTGCTGATCCGGCCGGTACACGAACCACCACCAACAGACAACAGACCAACGCTCTTACCAACTGAGCTAACCGGGCAGCGGTTCGCACAAGTCAATTGAAATTTCCGCTGTACGATCCCCGGAACAGAACGTGAAAATTTACATTAAATTTTGTACCTGACTTTCCCCCTGTCCCCGAGAAGATTTGTTCATGTTAAAACCGGGTTCATAGTGTAAACATGATTATGGTCTTTTCTCAATTCTCTGCCTTGTGTCGTGCACATGATCGAAGGCAGATATTTTGATTGACCAGTGGATTAAAGTAAATCCTAACATGTTTATCAGTAACAGCATGCTGTATTTCACCACTCCTGCAAAATCTAATATTTAGCATTTTGATATCGTAGTTTAATGCTGTGGTATTCTCAAATAGTCAGCTTTCCAACATTGAGTGTATTTTTCTTTGCCTCAGATTCCAAACTTTCTGTTGGTATAAGCAATGGCTTGATAAGACAGAGCGCCATCACCGCAAACTCCAGTAAAATGGGCAAAGAACCTTGGCGTGGCCGACTGAACAACCCATTTGGATGCTGGTGTGCTGCTGCATTGACTGATGTAGAACTGTATATTGATCTAGCCTTCGTCTATCGCTTACGGTCCTTCGCTGCTCAAGGTAATCCTGATCCTATGACGTCTGAGTGGGTTACACATGTTTCTGTTATGTACAAAGAGAGAGTAAATGATGACTGGACGTTTTATGGATCCAATGGAGTCACTACGGTAAGAATTTGCTATATACTTGAATAGAAGACCTTAGAACCACAGATACTTTGAAGGGGCACTTGGATGAAAATCGTTGAAAATTGGAAATGACTTGAAACTTGGTTCAACTTACTACTCTTCCCAGTAGACCGTTACACCCCACGTTTTTTCAACCCATCCAGAGGAGCTTTTAAACCCGCCCACGGCTGAGAAAAATTGATCACGTGATCGCAAATTGTGACCACATGATGAGCTTGTGGATGTACCACGTGATCAAAATTTGACAACGCCAAAAATTTTTGATCACGTGGTACATCAAAAAGCTCATCACGTGGTACACAAAATTTGATCACGCGATCAATTTTTCTCAGCCGTGGGCGGGTTTAAAAGCTCCTCTGGATGGGTTGAAAAAACGTGGGGTGTAACGGTCTACTGGGAAGAGTAGTATCTATATGGCCCCAATAGTAGCCAAGCAACATATTATCGTCACAGTAAAAAGTGGTGGAAACAATTATCAAATTTGTCTCAGCATCTGAATTAACTCTGTTGTGAGTAAGTGACGTCATTTCTCAACTTCAAGTGACGTACTGCAGGCTAAAATTTTCACCAATCTGGTTTTCATAATCATAGTTGAGTCATATTATCTTCTAATACTTCAATTATCCGGTCTTTCGAAAATTGGGGCATTTTCATCTTAGGCTTCATGAAACTTTACAAAATGTCTTTAGAATTTTGTTGTTTACCGATTATTTTCAATAAATCCGTAGAAACCTAAATGTTGGAGCTCCAAATTTCAAAGTTATCACACATACACAATGCAATAATGATACAATAGAAATTGAATTAATTAAAAGATCAGTTGATGAAGTTTCCTAAATATTTTCACGAAAAAATATGCTGAATTCATGGTTCCGACTTCCTTTAGTTACTGTTGCTATATGTCCCATAAGCTCAACAAATTTGAAACTCTGATCACAGAAAATATATTAAAAATCGTTTTAAAATTTTGCTGTCCTATGAAAATAAAAATATTGCGTAGTCATTTTTGCATTAATCCGCAAAGAGGGTGCAAATGTAGTCTCCCTCGCATCCGTTTTTAGTGTCGGTCGTCACGCAACGCTCCCTCCCAAATTGTGGGGAGGGAGCGTTGTGTGACGACTGACACTAAAAACGGATGCGAAGGAGACTAGTGCCAATGGGGTTACTAGTTTATTCACAATTTGTCAAAACAATTGTAGCTAACTGACAAATAACCTAAATTTAGTAGTTAACAGTTAACTAATTTTTCATTATTTTGGTTAATGTTATGGCCAGCGCTCTTAAAATCATTACAGTTAACTGACATTCAGCCGAAAAATTAGTAGTTAACTGAGGGTACCCCCATTCTATAAACAGATACTGTGTAGTTTATTGAATGCGGAATTCTACTAATACGGAATGATCTCAAACCTTGTTGCAGGTCTTTAAAACAAACTATGACAGGGATGGAGTAGTGAAAAATAACTTCGAGCCGAAAATTGATGCTTCTATCATCAAGTTCTTTAGATTCAATTACTTTAACGCTATTTGCATGAGAGTCGAACTGTATGGTTATAGAGGTGGGTTGAATTGTTCTGAATATACAGTCAATTCAAAAAAACGTTGTCGTCGACCGGCTCAAGCCTACGCGACTGGACCGAAAGAAATATGGGTAAAAATCACTGAAGCGGTTATATATTCGTTCTGAATTAATTGTTCCCGCTAGTAATAAGATAATAATAGCGAGAAACAATCCATTAAATGCATGTCTTTGGGTTTAGGGAAAGAAAAACAAAGTAGTTATGATTCAGTTCACAATTCCGAAAATATGAAGGCATTAAAAAAAACGTCTCCTTCAACACTTCCCGCTCGCCTACGAAGGTTCGTGCTGTAAACCAGGCATAACTAGTCGAATAAAATTACTGCAGTCAACTCGGCTTTAATGATTGCTGTCCAGAATTCCTTTCGGTCCTGTCGCGTAGGCTTGAGTTGGTCGACGACAACATTTTTTGAATTGACTGTATATGCTTGCTTTTATGAATACCTAATGAATATATATATAGGACTATTACAGTGAGGACTCTTGAACCAATTGCCAATTGATTGGCTTAAGGAATGATTTACAGTATGCATTTGAAAAAAGTGAGAGAGAAAACAGACAGACAGACACAGACAGACAGACAGACAGACACAGACAGACAGACACATACAGACACAGACAGACAGACAGACTTGAGTGTTCTCACTGTATTTTCAGTTTCGGTCTCCTCACTGTTGTATTCATGTTTCGCTGTGAAAAATCCCATTCAGTTTTTTCATTATTCTGGTGTATATTTACATTCTTAATGTATGCTTTTTCAGCTGAAATGGAACCTCTTGGTATTGAAAACTCTGCAATTCCTAACGATTGGTTTGCGTCTCCTTTTCGCTTACCCGGACGAAGTCGGTTAAACGGACCCTTGGCCTTCACGTTTTCTATGACTTCTCCACCTTCGCGGTTTTTACAGGTGAAACTTGGGACCGAGAAAATCATTACCGGAATAGCAAGTAAAGGAGGAGTGGCTGTATATGCAAATAACTTTAGTATCCTTTATAGCAAGGATCAAGTTTTCTGGACCTACTATCAGGAGAAAGGAATTACAAAGGTAATTATCTCTTACTAATTGAGTAGTAGTGGTGATGGTGGCGGCGGAGATGGTGGTGATGTGGTAGTGGTGGTGTGGTGGTGTTGTAGTGGTGGTGGAAGTGGTGGTAGTGGTGGTGTGTTAGTGGTGGTGTGATGGTGGTGGTGGTAGTGGTAGTGGTGATGTGGTAGTGGTGGTGTGGTAGTGGTGGTGTGTAGTGGTTGGGGTGTGGTGGTTGGGGTGTGGTGTGGTAGTGGTAGTGGTGGTGGTAGTGATGGTGGTAGTGTGGTAGTGGGTGTGGTAGAGGTGGTGGTAGAGGTGGTGGTAGTGGTAGTGGTGGTGTGATAGTGACGGTGGTAGTGGTAGTAGTGGAGGTGGGGGTGTGGTAGTGGGTGTGGTAGTGCTGGTGCTGATAAGGTATTGGTGGTGGGGTTTTAGTGGTGATGTGGTAGTGGTGGTGTGATAATGGTTGGGGTGTGGTGTGGTGGTGGTAGTGGTGGTGTGGTAGTGGGTGTGGTAGTGGTAGTGGTGGTGGAAATGGTGATTGTGGCGGTGGTGGTAGTGGTGGTGTGTTAGTGGTAGTGCTGATGTGGTAGTGGTGGTGTGGTAGTGGTTGGGGTGTGGTGTGGTGGTAGTGGTGGTGTGGTAGTGGTGGTGTGGTGGTGGTAGTGGAAGTGGTGGTCGTGGTCGTGGTGTGGTAGTGGTGGTGTGGTAGTGGTGTGGTAGTGGTAGTGGTGGTGGTATTGGTAGTGGTGGTGGTATTGGTGGGGTAATGGTGGTGGTAGTGGAAGTGATATTGGTAGAGTGATTTTATTGAATCCGTGAAAAAATAGTACGCATAATAGTTAGTAGTAAACTCTAAACCCATTTCTTTCTTTTTTTTATTAACTAGTACTAACTAAATAGTCATTTTTATTTCACGGGTTAAATAAAATCACTTTAGTAGTATTAGTCACTGTTATAAGATTAGTCCAGTCAGTATTAGTAGTCGTTGATACAGTTGTAGAGGTCGTTATTTTAGTTGTGTAATATCGTATTTTTTAATCATTACTAGATGTTTTCTTGCAATAACGATGGAACCACTAAACTTGATGCTGTCCGAAATCCTTTTACTGCTGCATACATCAGGATACAATTCAATTCAGCGATTACAATTTCTTTAGTTCATACCGGAGTTCCTTTTACATTTGAAGTTTTTGGCCAAAATGGTATGTCCACTTTAAATATATCAATTATACAGCTTCTTCATTAAACCCATATAGATAACTGTCCAATTGTTTTCTTAATTGGACAGGTCTTGTTGATATGGGATTAATTAGGCAGCTATATAATTAACAGGTAATGGGATTTCATGCTGTCCAATCAAGAAATAATTAGACTCGAAAAATTCCTCTGACTGCCAAATTGGACTCGGCCTACGGCCTTATCCAATTTTGTCAGTCCTCGGAATTTTCCTCGCCCAATTATTTCTCAATTGGAGAGCATGGAGTCATATTACATATACAATTACATATTGTTATTAATGTGATGTAATCGTTTATTTAACGAGGTTGCTATAATGCGTCGCCTCTCACCTCTGCCGGACTTAGTGACTTATGTGAGTAGGGTTGTATTTTGGTTCTCTCCTGTGTTTGCGGACGTTTTTTCTCCGGTTTTCCTCCGTCCTCAAAAAAAAAAAAAAAAAAAAGAAAGAAAGAAAGAAAGAAAAGAGAAATTCCAATTCGATTTTATGGCAGGAGAAAAAAACCGCAGTGTAATCTTGATAGTTTGAGTTTTAGATAATATAAGGTTGCACTGATTCCAGGGGCGGATCAAAGATGGGGAACGACCGCTCAGGACACTGCTGATTTACATGATCAAACTCTAGCTGAAGGAACCTCAACTCTGGGGTGATCTAAGTCAGGAGTATGGCTTACTCACAGATGAAACCTTTGCAGATTGGCCTTCCGTCCACACTTATCCAGTCAATACGCCATTTAAAAACGTAACTTTTCGAAAACGTATATTCGTGGACGGGCGATAACGAGTCTAAAGCTCTACGTGTGGACGAGAATTGTTTTGGAAACAAAATGAAAAAAATTATTTTTTTAAAAATATCCAAAGCTCTACGTGTGGACGAGAATTGTTTTGGAAACAAAATGAAAAAAATTATTTTTTTAAAAATATCCAAAGCTCTACGTGTGGACGAGAATTGTTTTGGAAACAAAATGAAAAAAATTATTTTTTTAAAAATATCCAAAGCTCTACGTGTGGACGAGAATTGTTTTGGAAACAAAATGAAAAAAATTATTTTTTTAAAAATATCCAAAGCTCTACGTGTGGACGAGAATTGTTTTGGAAACAAAATGAAAAAAATTATTTTTTTAAAAATATCCAAAGCTCTACGTGTGGACGAGAATTGTTTTGGAAACAAAATGAAAAAATTATTTTTTTTAAAATATCCAAAGCTCTACGTGTGGACGAGAATTGTTCTGAAAACAAAATGAAAAAAATCTTTTTTAATCTTTTTTTAAAAATATCTTAATAGGTGTGGACGGGGTCTCGATTATTTAAGAAGGCAAATGTAGTAAAACCCTCGAATCATGGGAGAAACCTAAGAAACTGTACTTACATGCAATACCAAGTTTGTAAATTACTCCCTAGAGGCTGGATCCTAGACCCTAGGGTAGAGTGCATTTTGGTGTGCCACCCTTAATTCAATACTCAGCTTAATGATTTTTATTCAGATTCTATAAATGCTCTTGGAATGGAAAGTGGTGAAATATCAGATTGGCAAATCACAAGTATGGAACCGGCCGGCTTTGACATACCTCCCAGCAATGCTAGATTATCCCATGATTCTATATGGTGTACCACTAATTCGAGCTCTTTCAAAAGCGTCGTCCTGATGGTTGATCTGTTGATACCAACTGTTCTTACTGCAATCGCTTCACAAGGACATCCTAATGAGTCTTTTTGGATCAACGGTTATCAAGTAACAACCACGACAGACTATATACAATGGAATAGCGCAGTTGAGGTAAAATGAAACTCCCTTTAACAAATCGAAGTCAGTTTTTTATGGGTCTGTACTGTTATCAAACACGAAATGACGTCAAAAATGATCCAAACTCAAGAGGAACCACGAGCGCAGCGATTATGATTATGAAGAGTGAACAAGTGTTAGGAGGAGCACGAAGCATAGATATTTTAAAGGCTTGGGTCAAACGTCGAACTTCACATGAACGTCGAACCTAATTGAAACAATGCATAACAAGGCGGTCTTCTTTGATGAAGTTCGACGTTCGAACACCTCGAAATAATAGAGACTTCCCCCTGAGGTCGTGTGTTATCTTTATTTTCTTGGTTTGTCAAACCCCTGATGAAACTGATATGCTCCCGTCTTTGAAACACAAATTAGCAAATTTCATTTTAATTTCTGTTTTAAAACTCTTTCAGTTCCATTTCAACCCGTATGATCATAATACTATCATGAAGAATTATTTCGAAACCCCAGTCGTCGCCAGATGGGTCGAGATCATGTTCAAAAGTTATTATGGTAAACCTTGTATGCGTTTTGAGCTGTACGGATCTAGAGGTAAGTATAGACCGAATCGAAATATGCCGGGCGACCAATTAGAATAACTATTGTTCTGCACTGACTACCATAGCGACTGAGTAGCCTCGTGTTCCAATGTTGCTAAAGTCCCGATGCTTAGAATTTTAAGATAATATATAAATAAAGAATAAAATAACATAAAAAGCTATAGGACTTAAATTTCATAATTTCTATGCGGTTATAATCTTAAAAGTCCTCGAAATGTTCAATAATAATAATAATAATAATAATAATAATGATAATAATACCTTTATTTTATATAGCGTCAATTCTACAAGATTTAATAACGCTTTACAGACTTTAAGCTTAAATTACAAAACAGTATTTCATTAATAAATAAAAATAAATATATAATATATTCATAGAATAAACTGGTAATGATAATTAGCTAAGATGGTTATTGTTACTTGCCGGAAGAGCCAAGATTTAAGATCTTTCTTAAAACCTTGATAGAGAATCACGGGCTCTAAAGTGCTGAAAATAACTGCCCTCTGCATGCAAAACAAAAAGTTCTTTGCTCTGTTTCTTCCAACCAAGTCTCGTACAGCTTCTGCTGTCGGCCTGGAGTATCCCTTTAGGACATCGGTAATGATCTTATACTGTTTGATCTTATAGTCCGGAAATTTTTCCCAACGCATCGGCACATACTTGGTAGTCTTCTCTTGCGCTCTATTGTCCATCCAAAAACAGCTCATCTCTATAATCATCACCCTTCGTGCCTTCTTGTCCATAATCCTTGCGTCGATACGATTAGCTCTCACCTCAGTGTTTTCCGCAAAACAATGGGACATCCCAGAAAGTGCTCGCTCTTGAGTTCTTGTACTTCGATTTTGGTGTGGTCTTGGAGTACCAAGGCGGAGTACACTGGACTATGCCTAAGTCACTCAGTAATTCAAAAAACAGTATTTTGAGAGCTGCGTTGTTCGAAACTCTTCATGACTTTTCCAATTCTTTCAAATCTTTTCACTTGAATCAGCATATCAAGCTGGATTAGGGTATTTTAAATCTAAGTTCACGCCCATCTCCGCGGCGTACTTACCAGCGTTCTTCGTTATAGAACGTTGTCCCATTCTCTCGCACTTCTCGTCAAATACCCTGACCAAACTCATTGTAAAGTCTTGATTCGAATACGGCTGTACTGCGGTCTTGAAATTCGTGAAGTTGTATTCGGACTCGACTGATCTCAGTCCTCTGCCACCGCATTTCCTCGGGAGGTAGAGAAACTCGGTTGAAACTGAAGGATGGCTTCCCCCATTCTCCTTGATCATCGTACGACTCTCTCGGTCAATTTGTTGTAGGTCGGACAGCGGCCATGTCTGTGTCCACATGCTACGCGGTCCACATATTCTCATCTTTGCATCATAATTACCGCGACTTAACATCTATTTACCCCTGCTCTCAGTCTGACCTCTAGCTCAGCTGGTAGAGCATCGGTAGTACAATTCCGAAGGTCGTGGGTTCGATTCCCAGCGAGGTCGGAAATTAATTTTTCCGAATTTAATTCCAAGGGTTTTCGCCCGGAATAACCTCGTTCCCAAGCACTATAACTTATCTATATTTCTATATCTTCACGTAGGATAGGTGAGGAGCGGTACGGCATACTGGTTAGATGTAACCACTTTATGAAAATCTGATAAAGGGCTCGACCAAATAACCGAGAGTCTTTGAAGATACACCTTTGACGCACCCCACAGTAAGAGATTGCCTTCTTGCTTCGAGTTTTCTAACACTCCCAAGAACTTGTAATTCGCCCCATCTTTCAGATTTGCTATAACCTCAGAGTTCCCAATTACTGTGCCGCTAGAGCTGCTATCTAGTGTCCCCCTTTTAATGTCTTGCATATTATTATTATTATTATTATTATTATTATTATTATCATTATGATTATTATAATTATTATTGCTATTGATATTGCTATTGTTATTGTTATCGTTATTATTATTATTGTGATATCATCATCATCATTATAATTATTATAATTATTATAATTATTATTGCTATTGATATCGCTATTGTTATTGTTATCGTTATTATTATTGTGATATCATCATCATTATTATTATTATTATCATTATCATTATCATTATTATTATTATTATTATTATTATTATTATTATTATTATTATTATTATTATTATTATTATTATTATTATAGGTGAAGTTAACAAAAACGTAGCTCTCTTTAAACCCACCGAGCAGTCATCCAGCGGTAGCCATCATTCTTCTAAGGCCGTCGATGGCATCTTAACAGCAACTATCGGAGAAGGATCATGCTCCACCACGCAGCTAGAAAATAACCCATGGTGGCGCGTTGATCTTGAACACGAGTATCTGATTAAGAGCGTTAGCATCAAGAATAATGAAGATAAATGTTGTTACGGGCGACTGAGTGATCTGACAGTCAAGATAAGTGTCAACCTGAAGACCAACTTTACTTGCGCGTCAAATATATCACTCACAGTTGCTGGTGAACACAAGAAGGTAGTGTGCGAACAAATGCGACAAGGGAGATACGTTGAAATAGTCAACTCCTTGAGGACCGTCTTGACGCTTTGCGAGGTTGAGGTCGAGGCATATGTTTCAGGTAAGAACTCGTCATCTTATTTGAGTAATACATGTTGATTCAGCTGAAAATGATTGGAACAGAAATACAGCTACAACGTCAATAAAAATGTTGGTGAAAGTTTTGTGTTATGTTGCATACCAAGCACGGAATGGACTACAGTATGGTCGTTTTGAATGTAATATCACAACAATATGGAGTTATCCCAAACTTTGCCTGCACGTTTTTTTCCCGACATAGACCAGTTTTCATATGCCATGTGCATTATGCGTACCTTGCCGCGACCGTGATTTTTTAGAATTTTGGTTGGCTAAATTTTTCTTGCACAATGTGATTTGTCTGGCAGTGCCATGACCTGGGCGTGGCCATGTTCCGGCTTTGTTTGGGGTATTTGATTGGAGGGAGAGTAAATTTTCGCCCAATGTGATTGGTCTGGCGTTTACCTTTCCGTGTCATGGCCACGCTCGTGCCGCGAGCTTTTTACAGTTATACAAAAACTGCTCTAGTGTGATGCTGACTTCATATGCATATCAACTGCACAGTACATTGAAACCTTATGGTATATGAAACATACAACATGCAACAAAACTTCAACGACCTTTTTTGAAATAGCTTTATGCTTCAAGAAGCCAGCGTCCCCTCTAATCATACATTTTCGCTAAATTTTCTGACACTTGTTTGGTTTGACATTGCATGGATAAAAATACTAAAACTAATTTGTTCTACGGTTCAATCGATGACTCCTGGCAGCCCGGTAGAGACCAAAAGGCAATCTAAACTAGTAACATAATACTTTCATTTCAGCTGAACTGAGGAAGGATCCAGTGGGATTAGAATCAGGATTGGTAAAGAATGAAAGCATAACTGCAAGCAGCGTCCTTGGAGATGGTTATTTACCCCACCATGGACGATTCAACACAATAATCGGATCAGGAGGATGGTGTGCTCTTAATAATAATCCCAACACTGAGTATCTACAAATTGATCTTGAGGTTCGCTATACTGTCAAGGCTGTGTATACTCAAGGACTTGCAAGTGGCTGCTTGCCAGCATCAGCCCAAGTGTTAACCTACTCTTTGTCATATAGTGACAATGGAATCAACTGGGCCCATGTGATGCAAGGTAGTGATACGAAGGTAAGAAACCGTTTTGAAGTTAGTTAAACACCGGTGTGTTTCTTGATTACAGATCCATATAGGGTCAGCATCTTTTAAATTTACGAATATTTGCAAATACCAACGGTAAAGTATAGAATGCACAGCTTTTTAACAATACCAACACATTGAAATTCGACAATTCTTGACTCTGGAATACATGACTTGACTGGAACACAAAATTCATTGGCTGACAAGGAGTATCCACGTTGAATTGCACGAGAAAACCGATATCGCACGAATCGCGAAATTAGACGATGAATTTTATTTGAATTCCATGTCAAAAAGATTGACTTTTTTAATACGATTTTCATGATTTAGAAGACCAACAACAACAAAAAAAAACACAACAAAACAAACAAAACAAAACAGCGCGGGGTCCCTGTATTTTCATGCGATTCACCTTTTCAAATGTCCTCAATTTTCATTTAATTTTTCGAAAACCTATCCTATATTTGTGTATGTAGTTATCTTCCTTTTTTCCTTTTTTATACATCACATCAGCTTACGTCTAGTCATGTCACGCTACATCATGTCAGGGCACATCACATCTGCTTACGTCTAGTCATGTCACACTACATCATGTCTGGGTACATCATATCACCTAACGTCTAGTCATGTCACACTACATCATGTCAGGGCACATCACATCTGCTTACGTCTAGTCATGTCACACTACATCATGTCTGGGTACATCATATCACCTAACGTCTAGTCATGTCACACTACATCATGTCAGGGCACATCACATCAGCTTACGTCTAGTCACGTCACACTACATCATGTCTGGGTACATCATATCACCTTTCGTCTAGTCATGTCACACTACATCATGTCAAGGTAAATCACATCACCTTACGTCGAGTCATGTCACACTACATCATGTCTGGGTACATCATATCACCTTACGTCGAGTCATGTTACACTACATCATATCAGATTTCTTAATCTACTTATAATATGGCACGTCATACTACTGCACACTATCTCATTGCACATTCATACTTCGTCAGAATACTCTCTAAACATGTTTATCAAGACGGCTATCCAATCATTTTTTTCTATACTTCACAGGTTCTGCCAAAAGGAAGTTATTTCTTTGGTACCGAGATACTAGGAAGATATTTCAGATTTAATCCTATGACATGGAAGATCCACATTTGTATGAGAGTTGAGATGATTGGCCAACGAAGTAAGTAGACTCATGCTCCTCTTTAATCCCTCTTAGTAGATCTATACATACCTTAGTTAAGGTGACTGAAAATATTTGAATAAAAATAAAGCGTTTGACATTATTAAATTGCCCATGAACAATGCCTATCGACGTCCTTAAGTACAGACAATTTGTTCAATTGTAATTGTAGTTCATAATTAGCCTTGCGCGCGCACGTGCCCAAGAAAACCATTTCAAGCCTTCTACGTATTAACTTTATCTAACTTTCTTGTAGCTTACTCAAGTCCTCTTTATAGATCCATCCCTAATTATGCTTTGAAAGAGTCATCGTGGACAACTTATACAGCGCAACGTAGTCAATTGTTCTCCTTTGGTTGGCGGACGTTTGCAGATAAAGATCAGTTTTTGCTTATTAATGTAGTGCCAGGACCAAAACACGTGACTGGTATAGTAACAATGGCAGATATTGGCGGACGCAGCGTTAAACAGTATAGTCTGTCATATAGTTATAACGGCATTAACTGGCTTGACTATATGGAAAATGGAAAAGTCAAGGTTAGATTTTTCTCTTAAGTTTGGAGAAAATCTGTGGATTGCATTATTTTTGTGCTCAGTTTTGCGGCCTATTTTGCCGCGCAACTACCCTAGCGATCGATAGATTCTCTCCAAACTCGACAGACAGAAATATGACCAATTATTTTCTAAGATTCTGAAGTTTAATGGAAATCGCTCGATTTCAAGCCAACAGAAGGACAATATTGTGAAAAGTTATTGTTAGAAAGTCAAGATAAAAAACGAAAGAGAAAATTATGATATATCACAGGTAGCCCAAGCTTGGTTTCTGTGGTGTCATGTTATAAGGAAATGTATGGGGATTCATCAAAAATTTCAATAAAATCATTGAAACGGGAAATAAAGCCTCGAAATTTTTCCCGATCATTGAGAAATAGCACTTCTTTCGCTCTGTGTGGTTATTTTTTGAATTTAGCCCGTTTTAAGGATTTTTTTCCCCACCAGTAAGAAATAAAAGGTAAAATTTGTCAAAATTTGTATAATATTTAATGAAGCCTGGGGTGACGTCACAGTTAGTAATATTTTGAACATTTATAACTTAAATACGGACAACCAACTGTCCAACTAGGTGTGTCCAATTACAACTTAGTGGAACATAGAGTATTTTCTCAACCAATCAGATTCAAGTATTCAAGACGGCCTATTGTTTTGTCCCCCAGGAACAATCCCTCTAGGAATCCAATGCAAGGGGTCTATACTATGCATTAGTTAATTTATTCGTTTATTTTAATTTTAATTTCTCTTTCTTTTCTTTTTCTCTTGTCTTCCTTTTTTTTCTTTATATTGCTTCTTAACTATAATTTTCAAGTCCAACAATTCCAGCAAAATTATTCTACAGCTTTACATAATTTTTATGCTGATCTATTATTTTTTGTATTGCTTATTTAAGGTTTTCTCGGGAGTTTCGGTGAAATACTTATCCGCTTCTCATAATCTGAAGCGGAGAGTTATGGCTCTGTTACTCAAAATATTGGTGCTTGGAGTGCAAATCGAGGTAGGCCTCACGGTTGAGCTCTATGGATGTAAAGGTAAGTAGTATTCGTCTCGCGCATGCATTCAGAGCTTTCGTTGCAACATCAGCGTGTCGTGCTTAACAAGCCACTATCTCTTGTTATTGTGAAGTCTATTAGGCTTGGCACCCACTAGCGACATAAACATCATAATTATAATCATAAACATCATCATAAGAGTTTTACGTCGCTTATGTCGAAGTGGGAGTGCACTGAAACAGAAACATAACCTGCCGTAAGCCGACATATAAACGTATCCATAAGCCTTATATGCGAGCATTTCTTACGATCATGATAATGTCGGTCTTTAAGGCAGGTTATGTTTATGATTATAATCCTTATGTTGTTAGTGGGTACCAAGCCTTACTACTATTAGGGTGTGGCATATGATAAATTGAAGATCATTTCAATTTTTGTTTGTCTATATTTATCTTATCAACAAAAAACGGGAACGTGAGTATCTTTCATCACTGGAAAACAAATGTTGTTTTTATTGGGTTCCCTCCTATTGAAGTAAATAATCGATCTTGCTCGACTGCGAGAATAATATAAAAAGAAGCCGCTTGATGCTTATGCGCACTTTAAATAGGTCTTAATAATCTCGTTTGTTCAGTCCGTACCGAAAGTTTTGGACCGAGTTTTTCCCCTCTGTCTTATGGCCCAAGCACGTAGGGCGCTGGCTATAAAAAGTGGGGGGAAACGAGGATCCAAAAGATATGGTACGGACTTAACAAACGAAGTTAATAAAATATTTAGAGACCTTTAGCACGACGTACTTGCTTCTACCGCAAACCTCGAGAACTGCATCAGAAGGGCTTCCTGTACGTGCCACAAGTCATGCATGTTTAAGTCGTTCAGAAAGAGAGGTTATGGTTTATTTTTTTAATGAATTTAGCTATAGTTTAACTACTTTTCTGAAATACTAGTAACGAAAGCGAGGCTTTCTTTAGCAAAACATGTGAATGCAAAGCAAAAAAAAGGCATCAAAAGAAGAACTCAAGAACTTAATATTTAATTTCTTTTTATTGTATTTTGTATATGTGTATAAGGGCTCCTTTTGATATTATATAGGCATATAGCCACTGACTGTACTACCCTGATGTTTTTATTTAATATTAAATAAAGGTGTCTATTTGAAATTTTTTTTAGTCTGTGATGAACAGCCCCTTGGGATGGAAGATGGTTCTATCCAGGACTCTTCTATAACTGCTAGTAGCTGGAAAAGTGGTCTAGAGCCGTATAAGGGGCGCTTTAATGGAGGGACTGGTTGGTGCGCGAACTCAAGAAGTGCAGGAGAATATATGCAAGTTGATTTTAAGAGAGTGATGACCATTTCTGCTATAACAATGCAAATTGTTGAAAGAACGCTTCTTGGTTGGCCTTATTCCTTTACATTAGGATACAGCTATGACGGACGTGTATTTCGGAATTATAAAACTCAGGATGGAAAAGAAAAGGTACGTCTTGTTGGTTGTTTGGGGTAACGAGTACTAATCAACGCTTAGAGCCGCATTTCGAATTGACTTTTGACTTGTAGAATATTAGAATTAGAGCGAGAGTCCTAATTGTTTTAGTATTATCCTGTACTAAAAGGTCAAATGATTTAATACAAACAATGTTGAAATTAGGTTAAAATAATTTATTTTTGCGTTGTAACTAGTGGTTTATTACTAATAGACCACTAGTAGCTCAGCCAATCAGAACACAGGATTTGTGATAGACCATTAGTAGGTTTATATACACTCAATTGTAGAATTGTTGTCGGGTTTAGAAACATAGAACATAGAAGCTGAGACCGAAATTGCACATGGGAAGTACGTTAATTAGATGCATGCTGTGACCGGCGACCCGTGGCATCATCCACTGTTTTTAATACGCGTTTGGCATTCTAAACCGACTGCATGGATGGCACAAATGAATAAACTATGATATAATTATGTCATTTTCCATGTGCCATTTCGGTCTCAGCTTTTATGTTCTATGTTTCTGAACCCGACAACGATTCTTCAATTGAGTGTATACTGAACAAGAATACCATACGAATGCGAGATTTGTCTATTTATATAACATCGCTTTTTCAATGAGAAGCACTTCAAAAAAGCAATTTAATTTGCTGGTAATTGGGACAGTAAACCAAACCCCAAGAAAAAGTCAAATTTCAAATTATCTAAAAACGCAACATCGCCACTCTATGGTTTGTCAATATCCCTCTCCTTCGAAGTGCCGTCCTCGTTGTACCCATGCAAACGCTTTACTGAGTGGTTTATCTTTGATTGAATTAACCTGAATTTGCCATTGGCAACAGTAGCTTATTGTATGTTTAGAATTTTTTTTTTCCTTCTTCATTTTTTCTTAAGGATAATTTTTAGATTTTATCTGGAGGATGCCTTGTATGGGACTTAATGTCCCGTTTGTACCTTTCCTTTTGGCCTACTATTCATTTTTTTCTTTTTCTTTCCTTGTGATTTTTATAACAATTTAGATGTCTGTTGTTAAGTTAATATGATGTAGACCAATAAAGATTATAAAATAAAATAAAAATAGAATAAATAACTTTGCTGTTCAATCGCCACGCCAATCACAACCTAAAGTAAGACAATACTAATACGAAGTTTTCTTTCGCAAAAGACGTTTGGTTTTGGAAGTATACAAAGGCCTCAACTGAAATTTTATCTGGAGCGTTTTGTGGAGGCAAGAAAGTTCCGTGTATATGTTAAGAAATTTTACAACCATTTGTGCATGAGATTCGAGTTACATGGATACAAAAAAGGTAAGATTTAACCCATTCATCTTGATTGTGTTTTCGCACTTTAGACCATGAATATTGATCAAGCAGAGTCCCGTCCTTGTATTTTTCTACTCGTTACCACTAGTGTATATGACACGAAAAAATTTCATCTTTTGAAATGTGTAGTTTGTTAGTGATAAGAATATTACATCGAATCAGTGTCTCATTTTCTCACTGGACTCTGAAGATGACTTCTCAGCTAAGGTTGTCGAAACGTCAGTCACCACCAACAACAGTCTTTCTCAATACTACACTCACCCGGACGATCACATTTCACACCTAACTCCAACACCTGGGTTCAAACCATTTACTCTTAAAGAATATCGTAATAAAATTTGTTTCAAAATCATTTCTCGAGACATGTGAGAAAATAGACTGATTCCATAAGTCGTAGTTTTTGCTCCTTGAGTATCCAAAAACGCCGACTTATGGAATAGGTCTTGTGAGAAAATTACGCACAATTTATGACGTCATTTTGTTGACACGTACTCTAGATTCGGTAATAATGCACTAAATATATATAAAATGTAAATTGTATGAAATAATGACAAAAGGCATATCCTATTCACATTCATTTGATAGCTTACATAGTACTCTTCAAACGTTGGAAAACTTGAAAGTGTACTCCCTGAAATCAAGATCCTACATTCAAACATATTTCGTGTATTTGCAATGCAACTAAATCTGGAGACTTGTCAACAAAATGACTTCAAAACGTGTGCTAAATTTTCTTGAATTTCTAGAGAAATATGTTTTTGAAACAAATTAAACCATGATATTCTTATTAATACCAATAAACTACACATTTTCAACATTAAACATTTTTCGTGTCACACTTTAAAATACTATTGCTGTTACTGTTGCTATTAGAGCGTTTTTCGCATGAGTGGGAAAAACCATTGCCATTACTTTTGCCATTGCCATTTACATCACTATTACAATTACTATCACCATTGCCATTACTATTGCCATTGCCATTGCCATTGCCATTGCCATTGCCATTGCCATTGCCATTGCTATTGGTATTGCCATTGCCATTGCCATTTACATTACTATTACAATTACTATCACCATTGCCATTACTATTGCCATTGCCATTGCCATTGCCATTACTATTGCCATTGCCATTGCCATTGCTATTGGTATTGCCATTGCCATTACTATTGCCATTGCCATTGCCATTGCCATTGCTATTGGTATTGCCATTGCCATTGCCATTGCCATTGCCATTGCCATTGCCATTGCCATTGCCATTGCTATTGACATTGCTATTGCCATTGCCATTGCTATTGGTATTGCCATTGCCATTGCCATTACTATTGCCATTGCCATTGCCATTGGTATTGCCATTGCCATTGCCATTGCCATTACTATTGCCATTGCCATTGCCATTGCCATTGGTATTGCCATTGCCATTGCCATTGCTATTGGTATTGCCATTGTCATTGCCATTACTATTGCCATTGCCATTGCCATTGCTATTGCTATTGCTATTGCTATTGCCATTGCTATTGGTATTGCCATTGCCATTGCCATTGCCATTACTATTGCCATTGCCATTGCCATTGCTATTGGTATTGCCATTGCTATTGGTATTGCCATTGCCATTGCTATTGGTATTGCCATTGCCATTGCCATTGCCATTGCTATTGGTATTGCCATTGCCATTTACATTACTATTACAATTACTATTGCCATTGCCAGTGACATTATGATTACCATTAGTTTAGTGTCATCTTTTCACCTTATCTTGTGTGTGTTTTAGAGTGTTTTGGACCCGTGGAGCTTAGTTTGAACGATGCAAAACGCTTGATGAAAGCTTCCAGCTATCTTGGCCTTGGATTCGAGCCTTGGTACGGTGACATGCGTATTGGCGATGACTCGCTAACCTGGTGTGCTGCCGATACTTCCACGCAACAGTTCCTCCAATTTGATTTGATTTTCTCTCACAGAATCACTGAGATTTCTGTGTCTGGCAGGACTGCCGATCTCGATACTTTCCAACAATTAAACGACTCGTGGGTATCTCGTTATCGACTGCAATACAGAGAAGAGATGGGCGATTGGAAGTATTATGAGTACTCTGGGACAATTGTGGTAATGCACCATATTATTGTTATAATTTCTTTTTTCAAGTTTCAAGTGACCAGGCATGTTATTCATTGAGAAGATCTTGCTATAATGAAAACTTTAATATGTTTTGAATACGTTTCTTAATTACTTTTACTTAAAAGATGACATTTATTTCAGCCGGAGGAATACTTCACGTCCTCGATGCACTTTTGCAGACCATGGCCAATTAATGATTTTACTTCTCTACGCTTTTAGTGTATTAAAGTTTTGGGTACACTTTGGCAGACTTATAGGCAACAATGTGCAGCAAAGCTCACAAAGCACTCTTGGAAACCGAGTACTAAAAAATTGAATAGGAAAACCAAAGAATATATCAGGAAAAAACCTTTTATTTTCGTTTGTTTAAATACTTATATTTCCATAAAAATAATTTGTGCTAGAGATTCGTGCTCGTGCACATTGACAATTAAGCCAAATCAAGGCGGGCGTTTTAAAAAATAAATAAATAAGATTAAATTAAATAGCTTATGTGTATTCTATAAAAGATTTAATTTATATTAATTCTCTTTTCAGGAAATTCAAGGAAATTCTGGAATCAAGACAGCCGTTTCTCATGCGATCAATACAAGCTTGATTGCCCGTTACATCCGCATTCTTCCTGTTCAATGGGAAAACTGGATCTGCATAAGAGTGGAACTGAGAGGATGCAAAGGTATGTATATATTTGTCTGTCTGTCTGTCTGTCTGTCTGTCTGTCTGTCTGTCTGTCTGTCTGTCTGTCTGTCTGTCTGTACATTGGCGTGATCGGTCACCCTATTTTTTTTCAAAAAACAAAAACGAACGGAATGTCGCCATTGGTCGACCTTACTTTTGTTTTCTTTTTTTTTTTTTTTTTCCTTTTTTTTGGGGGGGGGGGGGGGGGGGGGGAGGAGGGGTGCAAAATGTACCTTTACTATTAAGAAATCAGCAAATAATTAGACCTTCGTTGCTTGGGTGTCAAATTAAGCTTGCTAAATTAGATGTCCCTGTATAAGTATTGCTGAAAATAATAAAAATCAATAATTTATTTTTATATAGTGAAAGACATTGCTTTGGAAATGGAAAATGGAAACACGGAGATCCTTTATGATAGTATCTTAGGAGATGGGACAAATTTCCCCGCATTATTAGGCACACCAAGTAATTCATGGATTAGCCAATACGCAACTAACCCTCAAGGTAGACCATTTTTACAAATTGGGTTTGTAACGATATCCAAACACATCACTTCATTCGCAACCGCCGTGGTCTCAGATGAACGCACATGGTCGTTTTATCTATCTTATACTGAAGAAGGGCACGTCTGGACTAACTATACAGAGAATGGAGTTTTAAAGGTACGAGAATTGTGTGTAACAACATAACAGATCTCTTTTATTGGGCGTAATGTTTGCCGTTTCCATTTTAATCCATTTATACGGAATAAAACGACAACAGCTCATCCCTTGGTCTGTTTTTGTATACGTGGCAAAAGCAACCGTTGTATGAAGCAAGCGCATGCGCATGATGAGAATGAAAAACCATTTCAGGGTTATATCAAAATCCGGTAATATCTTCTGATTTTCGTTCTTTTTTCGCTAACCAGCTCTACCGTATAGCTTCGACAGGCTCTAGGGTTACTTTTCCTTGTACACCCGAGGTATCTGTTGACCCTGCTCGTGCTTGGGTTATCCAGGCTCCCTGCTTATGAACAGGTCCTCATAATCAGACAAAAGAGACAATGGACCCTTCTCAAAATTGTCTTGAATGCGCGGCTAACATGGAAATACAAAAGACATGCCACAAATTCCATTGAGAAAAGTCCGATTTCTTTTGTATTTTCATGATAGCCTCGCATCCACGATACTTTTGAGAATGGTCCATTTAAAATAAATATCATGAGTTTACACAATTTATAAAGAATACACGGTTATTCGTTAAAAAAAGACAATCCTGTTTTCAAAATCGTGTATTCTGAGCAGTACATTTATGCTCCAACAACTATCCCTTAAACCAGCATAAATAAATTTATTTTGCCCTGCTGTCATTCCTTTTATATAAATCACTAACAAAGCTTCTTAGCGCCACGTAACACAGGTTGCTAGTAGAATGAAGCTCAAATGCATCTCTTCTTTTACAAATTTAATTTGTTTGATTAAATAGATTTTTGAAGGCAACCGGAATAAGCATCTCGTTGTGAAGCACAATCTTAGAAGATCTTTAACAGCGCGCGCCATTAGACTTAACCCGATCACCTGGCGATCTAAACCAGCTTTTAAAGTAGAGCTGTATGGAAATGAAGGTACGTACCGGAACAACACTAGAATTGGCGTTTTTATTTGATACTAGCACTCCTAGGGGGAGGGGAGTGGGGCTCCGGGGTAAAAGTATCGGGTATGCTGTTAGAAAATTTAAAAAAATAGGTATTCCTAAGACATACCGGAAGTCTTTTAAAAGAGCGCGGTTGGACGATTTTTAACCCATAAGGGATACAACTAACATACCCGATACTTGGGCCCCCCCCCCCCCCCTTCCGGGCTACCACTGCTACAATTCCCTGAAAACTTTCATTCGTTAGTTCCTTAGTAAAATTAGAGGTTTTGAACCATCACGTGACGGCAGCCATGTTAGATGGCAGGAACAATAAAATCGTTTTACATGAGAAAGAATTCAAATCCCAAGTGTGAAATGATTCTGTTGTCCTGCTATCTAACCACGGGCAGCCCAGGCTGTATTATGGGCGCCGGCACGTGATGGTGCAAAGCCTCTATAGTCCCCTTCACAGTTACCTACGCCATCTTGAAAGGTAACCGTGCCTTTGCATCGAAGCGAGGCGAACGGTGACCTTGCAATAATAGAGAAAATGAATAATTCGCACATTAGTATTTTGAACAAGCTTAACGTTACGTGTTAAAAACTATATCGTAGTTAATTTTTTTATTAATTTGAAGGGCCCCTATGGATACCAGCCTAATTGTTGAATGGGCCACCCCGCCTAAATAAAGATGATATTTAAATTTATTTATTTTG
Source organism: Actinia tenebrosa (assembly GCF_029948245.1). Classification (NCBI taxonomy): domain Eukaryota; kingdom Metazoa; phylum Cnidaria; class Anthozoa; order Actiniaria; family Actiniidae; genus Actinia; species Actinia tenebrosa. Next base: position 9,207,090 of record NW_028292572.1, on the reverse strand, counting down.
ACATTGTTGTTTGTTTTTGATTTTTGTTTTAAACACATATTCATATTGATTTTACTTTCAGTGTGTTACGAAGCATTAGGATTGGAAAGTGGCTTACTTCCAAATTCCTCTTTCACGTCTAATGCATTCATCCCGGGGTACGAACCATGGAAAGCTCGTGTAAACAGTCCACGTCCATGGTGTTTTATCAGTAAAACTGACCGAGGATTGCTTTACATAGATCTTCTGAATCTCTCAGACGTTACTGGTATAGCAAACCAAAAGGATTCATATGGTTATGCCTTAGAAATAAAGATATCTTACAGTTTAGATAACGTACTCTGGAGATACTATACTGGTGGAAATGCTGACAATATTCCCAAGGTGAGGGGAAGTAAGGCTGAATACTTCACATTAGCCGAACATAGAGCAGTGTACGTATGACTGTGAAAAGTCGGTGCCGCATACGTGCCTTGCCGCGACCCTGATGTTTTCTAGAATTTTGATTAGAGACTTTTCGCGCAACATGATTGGTCTAGCAGTACCGTGACCTTGGCGTGATCGTGACCACGCCGTGTTCGAGCTGTGTTTCGGGTATTTGATTAAATTCTCGTGCAATGTGATTGGGCTTGCGTATGCTTTGCTGTGCCGTGCCGCGAGATTTTCACATTCATACGAAAACTGCTCTACTTAACGATTATTCGCCGAAGGCGAAATGAAATATCGGGGAATAATAACCGAAACGAAGTTGAGGTTATTATTCCCGATATTCACTGAGCCTGAGGTGAATAATTGTTTTAGCATAAATACACAGGTGATTCTTTCAAAAGAAGAGAAAGAAGATAAAAGACACATTTTAAAATTAGGTAACCGCAACAAAGCGACTGGCCGCCATTTTGTATTATCGCTGGAGGTGCTATCGTGTGATATTCTGAGTTTCTCGACCAATCAGCGCGCGAAATTTTTAATAATCACCTGTGTATTGAAACTAAAATGACATAAAATTCCACCGCCTTGTTATCAACTGTTTTCAATGCGTACGGCTTGTGTGAAGTTCGACGATTGACCTGAGCCTAATTTGTTCACGATTTGTTAGCAGCGAGGGGGGGGGGCTCCTCCTTGGAAAGAGAGAATGCTGATTGGCTGTTTGCAACCCTACTCTTTTCTCATTAAGGTATAACTGTGATGTTCTAAAACGTTGGAAAAATTAATCGCGTGATTATATCTTGGTTAAATTTTGTAATTATGTAGACTTTTATTATTCCAATAGGAGTATTGAGTTTTAGTGCACACGGTAATAGACATCAATCAGTTTAGCCGTATTGGGCTATGGCTTTTTAGTGCAACTCTCCTGAAATAGATACACAACCTCTGAAACAACGAGAAAAACTGTGAATATATTTTGTATTTCCCTGTTAGCCTTCTTTTTAAAGTAGTCTATGCTAAATTTGTGATACCGTACTCGCGAATTAACAACACTTTTTCTTGGATGTCTTTAGGATATAGACGTCAATCCAGTACTAGCTATAGATGAAATCAGGATGGTCAATTTACGTACTTTTACCGCAAGATATCTTGCCATTCAAATATTGACGTTCTCATCTCGTCCTTGCATGAAACTTGAGGTCTACGGTTGCCAAGGTAATGCCAGTTTAACTTGATCAGTTGTGATTGGACCTCTTTATTCCTTTGGTGTAAAATTACCCTATTTTAGACCACATGCCAGTCAGATCAAGATTCTATGGTCGTATCTTTACATATATTAGCCATTCCAGGATTGAGGAAAGGACTGGATCGAGTTGGCATTGCAACGACATAGATGCAATCTTGGAAGTATGTCCCCCCAAAAAGCCCCAAAATGCATTGCAATACCAACTCAACCCAGTGTTTCTTTCACCTCGGAATGACTAATAGTATAGAGCTTTTAAGTTGAGACGCATTTCTGTGTCCAACTGCTCAACGGACTGAGGGAAATTAGTTTTTTAGTTTTTAATGAATAAAGGGCCCTTTATTATATCATTTTAGCCGTCAAAATAGAAAAAAACTGTTTTCAATGATTTAACCGCTACCAACAAATCTTATCATAAAGAAAGAGTAAGAAGTGTTTATGGAATTGATTTTCCTTTTGGACTCGGAAGTCGTTTTTTCTCGTGCGATTGACGACACGATTAAAATCTGTATCACTCGAAGGAATCACGTGGTTTGAATGAAAAAACTAATCTATTCCGGTTTTTTTTTTTTAATTATACTACGTTTTTTATATTTCTTGACATTAATTTAAAGATTTGGAGTAACGTGATGGTGCAAAACCTCTATAAAATAATGATTAGTTGTTTTAATAGAACGTTTTACTTGTTTTCTTATAGCGGTATCGCACTGTCCCAAGCCTTTAGGAATGACATCTGGAAAAATTGCCAATGAGTCCTTATCAGCTTCGAGCTACCTCGGCCCAGACTTCTTCCCTTGGTTTGCGCGTCTAGACACCAAAAATGCCGGTGGAGGGTGGTGTGCGGCAAGCAATAATATCAGTGAATTGATTCAAGTGGATTTGAAAGACCAACACAAATTGACAAAAATAATTCTTCAGGGTAGGGGAGTGGAACATGTTAGCGAGAGTGCATGGGTTAATAAGTTCTCATTAGAATACAGTATGGATGGAATGAAATGGACAAAACACACTGAAAACGGGACTCAGGTTAGTGGGAATTTCATTGTTCAATAACGCAGTGTACTCAAGACCACAGGGATCCCATTTTAGATAAAAGCGAAGGGAAACAAAGAAACGTGTGAAAAAATGTCATAGTGCAGTTTTCAGATTTTTTCTCTCCCTCATTTGTGTTTTAAAGAACACTATCTTGACCTTACCACTATGTTCATAACCACGCGCTGGCGCCAGTTCAAATCGCATTGGAAATTTTCGCTAATTTGGACGTTTAAATGGAAACTTTAAGAAATTTTTTTTTGCTTATATGCAAAGTTTGCAAAGTTATGAACATAGCGGTAAATACGAAAAAGTCTTATTTTTCTAATTTTGTTTTTATCTTTCACGTTTATCAATTATTGGCTAGTATTTTATTGGGAGCGGGTGGGACGCCAACCCCCGCCCCTCCCCCCTCACTACCACCAACCTGTTCGCAAGTTGCTGAAGTAGGAAGATTGATGGTATGGCCTAGCCTAAACGCTTTTCTCAACTTTCCTTTCGTGATGTTTTGTGTTATGGATTTTAGGAATTCGAGGGGAATACTAACAGCGACAAAAGAGAGATCGCCTTTACTCAACCAATAATGGCCAGATTTGCCAGGATTCTCACACTCGAATGGCATAATTGGACGTGCCTTCGCTTTGAATTCGAGGGCTGCAATGGTAATATAAAGACTTACTCTGGCCTCTAAACTTAAAGCGCATTAAAAATCCTCGACTAATATTAAGATGACAAACTGTATTGCTGATTAGATTCAAACTCGAAATTCGCCCCAGTCTCTTGCTAGTTTCAAAAGTGGCCAATTTGGATTAAGGCGCGTTAAGTAACGCCTTCACCATTTGGCGATGGAAGTCAAGGCAAGTTGAGATTTATTTGACGGATCCAACTTCGATGCGCAAGATAGAGCAAGCTAAATAACATTCTCCATTATGTCTCGGTTTTTGATCACATGGAAGGCCTAGCTATTATAAGCCATTTAACTCAAACAAAGGATTCGATATTAGCTCTTTTACTCGCCATGTCGATCTCCAATCTTGCAAGGCATTATGGTCATCCTTAGCTATTGTATGGAATGCTGCATAATGCTGCATTGTTTGAGAACTGCTCAAACATGCCTTGTCATATCCCATAATATGTCTTTTTAATATGGCAAACAGAAATATGGCGACCTATTTAAATAACTATTGTTCTGGACTGACCAGCCTCTCTCTATACGTGAATACGCTTTTGCGAGGCTAGTCAGTCCAGAACAATAGTTATTCAAATTGGTCGCCATATTTTAATTCGGTGTATACTAATTTCTATGGGCCTTTTTCACGCAGCAGCCATGTTGGTTTGAACAATAGACTGAGAATAACATTATGCGGGTGAAACAAAAGTTTTTATTCCTATCAAAATAAACGTGGTCACTGTTTGTTAAAGGTCTATATGAATTGCATAAAACACCCCACTTTCCTCAAATTAAATTTGAATCCTCTCTGTCTCAGCTCGAACAGTTCCTTTTGGCTTCGAAACTGGCGAATACCAATTGGAAAATCTAATATCAAGTAACCAATATAAAGAGAATCACACAAGATTAAACCAACCAAACCCTGACGGACTTCCTCTGGAAATCGATGCATTTTCTAGTGTCTACAGCTATCTGCAGATTAGAATTGAGCCTTACGGAAGAGTAGCCACAGCAATTGCTTTACAGGGTTATGACAGTAAATGGATATCCACTTACCTCATATCTCTCAGCAATGATGGCAAACATTTCACTTATTATATGGAAAGAGGTCATCCCAAGGTAAGGTGGCTCCATAAAATACAATGCCATCCACCTAAAAAATGCTAGGGTCGATAAGCACAAGATATTTATGAAAGATACCGTCTTTTTGAGGGGGGGAGGGGTGAGAGGTGTAAGCTAACCTTTTCAAAATGTGTTTTGGATTTGAGGCTAAAATATAAATTGAAGAGAAATATCACAAATTCCGTCGGGAAAAAGTCTTACTTCTTTTGTTATTTGATGCTAGGCTTACACGGAAGATAATCTTGACAAGAGTTCATTATACTCATCATGTGACGCGCGCTTTTCGGGTGGAAGTGCTAAAAGGGTTCAAGCGCAATTTGTTGAAAATTGTTGATTAAAGAACTTGAAACCTACACAGAAGAGGAGATCATTGTTATTTCATTCTCGTACCCAGACCCTTCTCACCAAAAAATAAAAGGCACTGCTAACACACAAACCGAAAACCAGATGATTATGCAAAACAATTAAAGCAATCAAATTAACGGTCGATTTGTGTTACCAGAGCCTTCGATTTTTTGTTAGAAAGCTGAGAAGACTTTGGGTACGAGAATGATTGTTATCTCTACTTGAATACGGTGTTATAAACCTTTTTCGTTGATTGATTGTAATGTTTCATTACAGATTTTTGAAGGCAACAAGGATTCGCAAGATGTCAGTCGTCAGTCATTTTTCACTGAAATAAGAGCACGCTTCATGCGTATTCTTCCAAGAACAATTAATAATGGCTATGATTTTAGAATGGAACTCTACGGATACGAAGGTATGTGATCAGTATGATATTGAATATTATTTGGGCCCGGATCAAACGCTGCAAAAGCTGCGCATGCGTGTTGCCGAATCAAGGCTGGTAAAGCGTTAGTGTACTTGCCTTTCACTTCTGGTCTAAGGTTCCATTCAAGGATCGGTCTCGAGTATTTCCTCTCCATCCAATCAATTACCCAGAACACGGCGCGGACATGGTCACGGCAAGGTAACGGCACTGCCAGACCAATCACATTGCACGAGGGAAAAATTCAGCCAATTAAATTATATCTATGATGGTAATTGAACTGAGTGGAGTGCAATTTGGTCTGAAATCAAATGCGCGATTACAAAATTGCAAGACACGAAGTTCAATTACCACTTAATCATATCCTTTTTGTAATCATATACAAGAAAAAGACACACTAAAGAGTGCAGAAAAATCAATTTAATGTAGTAGAAGAACTAAATGCGAACAAAAAAAACACCTAAAAAAATTTTTGTCGTTGATTTTTTTGTTTTATTTTGTTTTATTTTATTGTTTAAAAAAAAATTTTTTTTAGGATGCGATTAAGAGCTCCTAAGGATGCAATTTGGGAATTAACCGCACTCCTTTAAACCATTCAGATAGCAGGATTTCGTAGTGATTACAAAAAGAATATGATTACTGGAAAAATCACGGTCACGGCAAGGCACGCATACGGCAATGTGTTTTTCACAGTCATACAAAAACTACTCTATAACTTACTGTTACCTTTGACAATGATAATGATGAAGGTGTTTGAGATTGCCTGGTGGTGATAATCATGAATGAATTTGATAATAATAGCTGATAATATGAGTAAATGCAAAAGGAAAGAAAACGGGGGAAGAAAAGAAGTACGAGGGATATAAGAAATTAACAGTTAAGAAAAAACAAAAATTAGAGGAGACTGAAATTAGAAACAAATAAAATAGGAAAGAGGATCAGGAAATAGATAAACAAATAAAAGGCGGAAAACGTATAAATTTTCGTTTCGATTTAAACTCATGGGTTCTCTAGTTTGCCCAAAGTGAGTTATCGTTGATCGAGCTTTTTTTCTCTTTTTAATGCAGTATGCAGCAATCCATTAGGATTGCAGGATGGGCGAATAGCAAATGATGCAATAACCGCTAGTTCATTCAATCCTGGATCCGAACCATGGCGTGTGCGGCATGGTACAAGTGGCTCTTGGTCACCAAAGTCAGCAGTTGACAGTTGGCTTCAGGTTGATGTAGGAAGAATTGTTAGGCTTACTGCTGTAGGTGGGTAGAGGCTGCAATTATCAAATTCAATAGACTTTTTTCGATCTTTGTGGTACAACGTTTTCTCATTACATAGCATGTGTTATTTCCTAGAGATAAACATTCTTTGTTTGAGTTGTATCCATATTCACGTGTCTCCTCACTCGCAACCGTTAAACAAGGAAATGATACTCTTGGGAATGACACGTGGTCTGAAATGAGAAAAAATTGCACCAAGCATATTAGCACCAACTAATATAATTCTTAATAGCTGCATTTTATTCAAGACTGATTTTTTTATGTTTTTCAGCAATGGCATATGACGAAACTCTAGATAAAGGTGTAAAAGCAATTAGATTGGCTTCTAAAAAATATATAGCCGATAAATGGTTTGAGTACGGTATACAGGGCAATGATTACAAGGTATGAAAATGAAAAATAGCTTGAAACTCGTTTGGTTACACCATGTTTACAAATGCACGCACTTGTTGACTGTTCAATGAACTCGAAATTTCTGCATACTGTACTCTGCTCCGCCTCCTGCAATATTGGGAAATTTGTGGTGGTGCAAATGAGCGTTTGGCTGTCTTTAAATAAGCATGGGTGCAATGCTAAAGCCAATCGCCGAGAGTGTAAAGAAATCCTTATTAAACGAATTATGTCTAACACGTTCATGTCATATACTAACGCACACGCCGTTCGCGGCAGACCTACACAATAATATGTAGATCGTTTTCGGAAATACTAACAAAGGTGACACAGACAACAACACACAAGTTGCCATGTTGAATGAAGTAAAATATAGTGTACCGAGAAACTGGAAAAGTAGTTATTGAATGGAACTCTTAAACTAAACTATATCGTAATAGACCTCCTCGGCTCTGCAGCGCTCGAGCGTAATGTTGTCCCATTTCAGACCACGTGTCATTCCCTTGAGAATTAGATTCTTTGTTTGAGTAGCATCCATATTCATGTGTCTTCTCATGTGCAACCGAGCACAAACCTTAAACAAAGAAATGATACTCTAGGGAAAGACACGTGGTCTGAAATGGGAAAACATTACGTCAGAGCCGAGGAGGTCTATTCCTTTGTTTTTTATTGTCTTAAAAGCTTGTAAAGTACAGTTACATATTGCGTATAAAATCACTGATATTATTATACATGCGATAGTTTGTATTGTGTATCCAATTTCACGTCAGTAGAAGACGTCGTCACTACCTACTTTAGCCGCCCTACACATCATCATCACCCTACACACCTAATTGAAAAAACGTAGTAGGGTTCGAGAAGGTCATATCATCGAAGCTAAGTGTAAAGAATATATAAAAAAAAGAATTAATATATTCAATAGAGAATAGCCATGGGATTATGATTAAAACGAAGTTACGTAAGAGGGATCAACTATAAGACAAAGCATTGGTGAAAAAGTTACATCACCAAATGAAAGAATAGTCTAAACTATAAATATAAGTAAGTCAAATGAAGAGAGAGAAGAAAGCACTTGACTTGAGAGGTGAAGACTAGAGCAGCGAAGGAACAAAACAGCAGAGAAGAACCAGAAACAACAGAGAAAGACCAGTTTGGAACAAGGCACAAGAAGAAGAGAGAAATACAGAATAACACGAGAAAGAACAAGCAAGAAAGACAGTAAAATGAACATTGTTTAGAGTTAAAGCATTTCAGTTATATTATGCGCCTATTATTCGTACTATTTGAATTAATTTAATTATAAAGGAATATTTTCTACATATAAGTCATCTAAGTAGCGACTATTTAAGTTGATAAGATCAATAAGATCATTGAAATTATAGATTAAAAAGAACTAGTATTCAATTTTGAGTCAAGTTGCCGTTCCCAAGATTCACGTCTTGACACTAAGACCGAAAATGATTTTGGGTGCTCCGAAATGTGTATTATATTTGCATATATACATGTAAAAATGCGGAGTAGAGCAAAGTCGGTCGACCTAGATTAACAACATGCCAAAGCCAAATGTGCACAGGAAGGGAAAACTGCAATACGCATGAAATTAGCTTAATTGTTTGTCTTCCCATGCTCCCCTTCGGTCTTAGCTGTGATGATGTAACCTTTTTTCGAACCTGACAACGATTTTTCAATTAGGTGTATACATAATACTTATTTAAAAATAGTTTGTTTGTCTTTTCTCTTGGTTTTTAAATATATATTATACATTCTTGTAATTTTCTATCATTAGATTATGCGGGGAGGGGTATTGTTTGCTCTTTACTGTGAGATGATTAACCCATCTGCTTGATACCAACAATAATTAGCTTATTTTGCCATTGCAGGTTTTCAATTGTTTACCTGACTGTAGATTACTCACTAAAACGGCCATTGAAGGTGATTCCATCATAGCCAGATATATCAGAGTAATAGTCGTTCGATATGAAAACCATCCATACATGAAGCTGGAGCTCTACGGCTGTGAGCAAGGTAATACACTCAAATGAAACTAAGGTCCACTTTTTTCTTTCTTTCTATATATATAGAACGCTTTGGTACTTAGCTTTGAATCCCGCGGGTCCATTACCAATAATGCACCCGATATAGTTATATACTATATACTTGTTTGGATCAGAATGTCTGCAAATGGCTGTATATGTATTATATATATAACTTTTTTCTATCGTTCAATATTATGTTGTATTTATGTAATAGTGTATACTAACTGGATGTCTAAAATGGCGATTATCAAATCCATGCCGTTGTTACGCGTTTATTTCCCCGAAATGAGCCGAAACGCGTTTACATATGCAATTCCATATTTATAATGTATAAATATATAAGTAATAGATATAAGTAATTGAATCTAACGCTTTTCTCGTTTTGAATTCTCAGTTTGTATGGAAGACCTAGGAATGGAGGCCTCCTTCATTAAAGATGTTTCAATCACTGCTTCGAGTGCTCTTAACCAACAAAGTTTGCCATCTCAAGCAAGACTAAATACCAATCAGGGGTACGGAGCTTGGTGTGCAAATCACACAGATGCTTCGCCTTATCTACAGATCGATCTGCGCTGGCTGCATGAAGTTCGCGCCATTTCAACACAAGGGCAACACTCCCTGTATGGTGATTCTTGGGTACAGCAGTATACTATGTCATATCTTAAAGAACCAAGTAATGAAACGTGGGAAAAATACATGGAGAGTAAGGTCGCAAAGGTATTGAACTGCAAATTATATTTCATTCCCCTACCCGCCCAAAATAGAAGACCTTCACACACGATGCGACATCTCTAGTTCTTGGGGACCGTGCTGACACACGGTGCAACATTGCCTGCACCATTGCACGCAACAGGACTGTTTCAGCGTGTGTCCACCCCAAACTTGTTGCAAGCAACGTTGCATGCAACAAATCTGAAGTTGAATCGCGCTCCATTCTTGCAACATTGCGCGCAACAAATTTCATCATGTGAACATGTCGGCAACATTACCTGCAACATTTTGAAATTTCCAGCCAATCAGCTTGCACCAAGTTTATAACTACTGACCAAATATCTTAACATAGCAGGCTGGCGCAAGCAATGTTGCATGATTTTGTTGCAATGTGTGTCGGCCCGATTCAAATTTGTTGCTTGCAATGTTGCGTGCAATGTTGCACCGTGTGTCAGCACCTTTAATAACACCGCCGTAGCAACTATATCTACAACACAACTTTATGAGGAAAAAACTATTTTAACATGTTACAGTATGTCCAGTAGGAAAGTTGAGCTGCTGCTTATCGTTGGATGAAGACATCGCACAAAACCTTGCAAGATATGCTCACACTAGGAAATATGTTAAAATGGTATTTTAAAAGTATTTGTTTGTTCTTATCTTGTATTTGTTTTCTTTATCTTACATTGCAGGTCTTTGTGGCTAATGATGATAGTGTGACTGTAGTCCAGAACGTCTTAACATCACCAATAACGGTTCGTCTCTTACGAATTCATCCTATTTCTTGGTCAGGAAAAGCGTGTTTACGGTTGGAGGTCTATGGGTGTGAAGGTAAGATGACAGATAAGGCACCTGAATCCCAGTGGCCTTTTCCCTAACTTTTACTGTGACAAAATTTTATCACCTATACCCCCACAGTATAAGTTTGGATTGTTACGAGGTTTTTCCGAAAATTCAGATTAGGCGAACCGCGATAATCAAATTTCCAGTTCAAGAATTTTCTATTGAATTTCAAATGACCCGCGCTAATCTATGGCCCCGTCCACACGTATCCGGAAGTTTTTGTATCCGCAAATTATTTTTTGCGGATACGAAAATGTTTGCGTCCACACGCAGCGTATTCGAATCGTTTTTACCGTCCACACGTATCCATTTTCGTAAAATTTGCCGATACGGACACAAACATTTGCGGACACGTGTGGACGGGGCCTATGTCTATTGTGTTATTTAATGGGTTCTGAGCATATATGGAATCTTTTGTTTTCAAAATGTCTACCCCAATCTTTGATACGATAAGATCGCAAGGAAACCGAAAACTCCGACGATAAGTACGAGTACGAGTACAAAATATGACGGTTGCATGGTAGTTTATTTATTCAACCAATTTTACACAAAAATGTTTAAAAACACAAATTCTTTACTAAGGATAGATTTTAGGAGCAAAATTTGAAATGCATTGAGAAACGGTAATTTCTGTGCTACAGGGATCCCAAACCCTAAGAATGAATAATTTTTGAAAAATCGAAAACAAAGAATTTTTTTTCGGTTGTGAATAGAGGCTTTACACCATCACGTGATGGCAGCCTTGACAGGGAAACTGAATCCTTTCTAATGTAAATCAGATTAGACCAGAATCAATTGTTCCTGCCCCCTGTCATGGCTGACATCACGTGATGGTGCAAAGCCTCTATAGACCGATCCCGGCTATTTGATGAAGTCCCTTTATTTCAAGGCATTGGGTCGAGTACTCCCTGCCGATACTGTCGATATTATCGTTACGGTTCAGCCTTGCTCAGTTTCCATGGCTCTCGATTATGTTGCCTGATAAATGAATGAACCTTTATTTATACAGGGTAGCCCTTTCAGTTACATAAAATAACTGTTATCAAGAGGAGCCCTGATAAAATCCATACAATAATAAATATAATTTAAGTAAAATAATAAAAATAGGGTAATAGTACTCTGCTAATAAAATATATTATAACGCTAATTTATAATACTAAAAAATAATGCTAAGGCCAGGCCTTGGACGTCGACCCCCACATGCCCCGAGTCCAATATAAACGAGCAAAAAGTTCAGCTGCATTGGACTCAGCACATGTGAGTCAACTCTTACAAAGAAATTCCTTTTCTATCTAAGAACAGTTTCAAGGAATGATTACATTGTACCTCTTGGAATGACGAGTATGGAAATCCCAGACCAAAACATCATTGCCAGTTCCTATAATACATCATTCGAACCTTGGAAAGCAAGGTTTCAAATGGATGGTTGGATGGCGCCTCAGATGCCAAATCAGTTCCTTCAAATCGACCTTGGAATGATTGACGCTGAGATTCTTGCCATAGGTACAAGGCATCCATTTCAGAAAGACAGAAGGGTTCTTGAATTCTTCCTATCATTCAGTGACGAAGGCTTATTTTGGTATCAATACATGGAATATTCTAAACCCAAGGTAAAAACTAATAATCTAAGTTCACTGATGAACTTATGGCCCAACCACTGGGCTTATCTAAGTCAGTGCACTGCTAGCTCATAGATCAAACCCTAAAACAACCTTTGGGCTGATCAAAGTCAGGACACGGCTATCTCACAGATCAAATTGCGAAGCGAATCACATAAAATTAAACGTCTGCAACATAGGTTCAAAAGATGCTAGAACAGCTAATCGATCAAAAATTAAAGAAATATATTCGAAATTTGTGGGGGAAAAGGTTTTCATTTTATATCATTTTTTATCATCATTTATTAGTTTACTCATTTTTGGCCTTAATTCTCTTTCGATTCTTAGCGATTTCATAACGAAATTCATCCGTACAAGGGCGTGCAAAAACACTTTCTTTCACAACCAATCAAGACCCGATATCTGAAGTTTGAGGTGGCAAGATGGAAACTTATAAATAGCTTCACAGTTAGCTTAGAACTTTATGGTAAAAAAGGTAAGGATGAAAATAGGGGATGAGAGAATAATATGATTGTAACAGATTGTAATGGATAAATGATTGTAATGATGATGATTATTATAATGAAGATAATCATGATGATGATGATGGAAATGATGATAATAATGATGCTGATGATTGTGACGGGCCCGGGAATCGGGAGCGATGGACTTAGATGATGGAAATAATGATACAATCCTGCTGCTGATGCTGCTGATGATAATAACATGATGACAAAGATAACACTTTTTATTATGATGTTGATAATGATGATGATGGTGATACTTGATGATAATGATACATAAAAATGATGATCCATCCATACAAAGAAATTCGTTTTTCTCGTTTTAGGCGTACCTATTTCGAAGTTCAATGCAGTTACATACAGCGCTTCGTCCTACATATACAGCAATCCCCCAAGAGCTGCAGTTTTAGGTGGTAGCAGTGCATGGTGTGCAGAGTACGTCGATAATCGACAGTTTCTTCAGCTTGACTTGGGCAAGTCGTTTCCTATCACTGGGGTTGAAACTGCCAATGTCTCCATTTTGGAAACAATGAACACTTTTATCGTTTCATCCTCAATTTATGGCAATATCTGGGATGATTATAAAGAGAAGCAGACAGTGAAGGTAAGAGTAACCGGGGGCGGATCCAGGATTTTAAAAAGGGGGGTGACGGTCATACCTCTCGCCATTACCACAGAAAACCCATAAAATGCGGGAAAATTGTGTTAATATAGCGTCTTAAATTTACGGAAATTCAATTGGATTTGAAAGCTTAAAGTAAACTTAGTGAAAGCTTGTCCGGATAAAATGTTTTCATCGTATTAGGGAAGTTACGTGTTTTATTTAGGGAAAGGCCTTAGGGCTTCAGAGGGGAGTGGAGTGTCATCATTAAATAATTTGTGCAAAAGGGGGGGGGGGAGGGGTGACTAGTCCACTGGATCCGCCCTTGTTTAACACTATGAAATTTGGTAAACTTGTATCTTTTGTAAGGCGCGAACGGCACGTCCATGCACACACCATTATCATAGGGGCTCAATATTACTTTTGGTTCACCTTTGCCATCGTAAGTTGATAAACCTACTTTTAAAATTTTGTTTGGGTGTATCAGTGATTCGTGAAAGGGGAAAAGAAGTAATTTAATTTAGCACCTAGCCTCGTACTAAAACCTTTGTGAGTGACAAGCGAAGCAATATGAAATGTCTTTTATTGTTGTTTAGCTATTCAACGTGAACCTACGAGAATTATTTACAAAGGCTATTCTGGCAAGGTTTGTGCGGTTCAATCCGAAAAACTGGACTAAAACCTTGTGTATGCGTGCAGGAATTTTAAGTAAAGGTAAAAATATTTGAATGGACCCCACCCCTGGAAATATAGTGGGGTCCGGTTATTTCAAACCATATCTCGAACTTCCTATTATTTGGAGAATCCAGGATGGCGTAGAGGTCAGGTCTCAGGTTTGATTCCTGGACTCGGCATCATATACGAATATAGCCATTTGTTAGGATTTTCTTTTGATTAGAGGGTTCTATTCTTGGGTTCTTGTCCGTTATTTCGATTCTTTTTCCTCGAGGTTTGAGACAACAGGACTCCACTGTATTCATTCCTATCATGGTAATCTCTAAAATCAAATGAAAAAACTAGGGATGATAATACGAGCCAAGAAAGTATGAGTACTCTCTTGTACGAGCTCAATAGTCCCTTTCACAGTTTCCTGCGCCATCTTGAAAGTTAGCCGTGCCTTTGCACCAAAGCGAAACGAACGGTGAGTTTTCAATGATAGAGACCTTTTTTAACACCTTGGAAAATTATTCAGATGTTTTTATCATTGCAAGCTAATCGTTCCTCTCGGTTCGATGCAAAGGCACGACTATCTTTCAAGATGACGAAGGGAACTGTGAAGGGGACTATTATAGATTTCAACACAGGCTGCCCAGGCTATTATCTATTTCTTAAAAGACAATTTGATATTTTTACAAATTTTACGATTTTTTTCTTTTAGCTTTAAAATCTGATTAGTAGAGATTGTGAAATAGATTTAATGATGAAAATTAAGGATAACAGAGTACAAAGTTTGGGATTCATACTGAAGCCATCGTCAGGTATAGATACTAGTTAACACCAACAGAGGACAAGTTTAATCGGTCTCGACCATCTAAGTGCAAGAAATTTCAAAGCCCTGAAGAGATGCAAAACTCGATTGGACTGTTTGATATTTGAAATGTTGCTGATTAAAGGTTGCAAACCGCGGATCTTAAATAATTACTATTATTATTAATCATTGACACAAAATGGCTTAAGTATGTTTTGTCGCGTATATTATTTCGCAGCTATAACAGCACCTCTAGGAATGTCAAAATGGAGAATCGCAAATTCTCAAATCACCGCGACAAGTCACGCTGGTCCTGGTACCGAGCCATGGAGAGCTCGCCTTAACAGTGACGATCTGAGTGACGCGTGGTGTGCAGGAGAAGACGTGATTGGCCAGTACTTGAACATAGATTTATTATACGAACACAGCGTCACCCATATTGCCTTGCAAGGTAGATTCGCGACGGCTTCAGAAGCCTGGGTAATTGATTACCAGTTGTTGTACAGTATGGATAATATAGTTTGGAACTACTACGTTAATGCCTCATACGTTAAGGTATGGAACCTAGGATTCGCATTGTTTTAAGCAGTACTGCACAAACCCGCATAAAAGAACCACGATTTTCTCAAGTCAGGCTGAAATGGTTCTAATATCCACATTAAGCATTAACAGCGATATTCCCAGTTATTATGCCTTTTATTGACTAAATGTCAGCCTGGTGGTTCTTAACCCACTGGTTCTTTTATACGGATTTTACTATACTTGACAGCGCATGGAGCTAAAGGGTAGCTAACCTCAGTAATAAGCGCCCAGTCCAAAAGTACTGAAAACAATAAGCTCCTAGCGGGGTTTAATAGAGAGAATACGGTATTTTTGGGGTGCAACCAAATTCAAACTCAAATTCAAACTCAAATTCAAATTCAAATTCAAATTCAAACCACTTGAAATATAAATAATAATAATAAAAGAGCAGCCATGTTGATCGATCTAACGAGAAAAAGCTTATAATGGGTGCTATGACACGTGGTCTGTAATGTATTTTTCTCAATCTATTGAGTTTTTCATTTCCACAGATATTGAAGGGCAATGTAGATTCATTTGCTGTTGTTAAGGTAGCCATTGATCCCCACATAAGATGCAGATACATAAGAATACAACCAACCACTTGGCATGGCCGAATGTGCCTCAAGACAGAAATTTATGGACATTCAAGTAAGGAAATATACCTGTATAGAATAAAATAAAAATAAATATTTACTTTAGAGCTGTGCTACGTGGTCAGATACTGAATGTATAGCGGCTGCCAAAATTCCTACTCGAGCCCGTCGAGCTGAGACACTGCGCATGCTCCACTTAAGGCTTGCTGTTTTGAATAGCAATACCCAACTAAATGAACGATCAATCTCAATGGTTATGAGAAAATATGAACACTTCGCATGCGCACGCATCCCTTTAGACAAAAATCTTGTGGTTGTAGTATTGCAGTATAATGGCTTTGCACCATAACAGGGGCGGATCCAGGAATTTGTTCAGGGAGGGGCACACTGCACAAAGTTAACCAAGGGAGGGGTGCACCCCTTAGAATTAAAGGGAAAAGACATTATTTTGCGTATCCCCTGCACCTCTCCCTTGGATCCGCTACCGAATCACATGATGGTAGCCACGACAGGAGGCGGAAACAATTGAATCTGGTCTATTATGATGATGATTATCTATCATGATTTATTATCATGACTTTTGGTCTAAACGAAAGAATGCATTTTCCCAAGGGAAAATACTCGAATATACTCTATTGTGCCTTCTGTCATGGCTGCCACCACGTGACAGGGCGAAGCCTCTATACGAGGAAATAGACTTCTTCGGCTTAAGCGTTATGTTTTCCTTCAGAACACATGTCATTCTCCTGTTTGAGGTGTATTCATATTCATGTGTTTTCTCCTACACGACCGTCAAACAAAGAAATCATACTCTAGGGAATGACACCTGGTCTAAATGGGAAAACATTGCACCCATGCCGAAAAGGTCTATTGCGGTTCTGATTCATGTTTGGCTGCTTATAGTTCTAGGGCCAATCGGGGTCAACAATGGCGACGTTCCAGATACCTACATATCGGCCTCAACTTATAAGCCAAATCGAGAGCCATGGAAAGCAAGGCTGAACCGTAACGATAATAACAATAGTATCGGCTGGGAGCCTTTGACAATCGACTTGGCCCCATTCCTGGAAATAAAAGGAATTCATCAAATGCGTGTGATTGGTGTTTCGACTCAAGGAATTCATTCTGCCACCTACCCTGCATTTGTTACAAACTATACATTGAAAACTAGCTTAGATGGTCTTAATTGGATTGATTATGTTGAAGATGGGATCCAAAAAGTAATTATTTTTATACATTTATTTATTAGAGAGCGTGGAATAAGGGTTTTGGAATGTAAAAGGATTTGAATTGACGTTTTAAACGACGCAAGCATATCCTAGAATGTTTCGTAAAAATACTTTTTCCTGCTTTCTCTCTCTCTCTCTCTCTCTCTCTCTCTCTCTCTCTTCATTTCTTTTATTTGTTTTTTTTAAATTTCTTTCATTGTTTATTGTCATTTTTTTCTTACCTTTCCATTTTAGTTTTGCCATTCATTTTTCACATCCTTTAATTTTTTCCCTTTTTAGATATTTAATGGGAATAACGACACCTTCAGCGTCGTGACTAATATTTTGAAGTCCGAAATAACTGTCAAATCTGTGAGGATAGTCCCCGTCAATTGGACAAACGGTGTTTCTTTGAGAGTTGAACTGTTCGGATTATCGGGTTTGTACCACGTATCATCATATGCATTGTTTAGGCTACCCCATGTATTCTCTGTTGGGATCCCTGTGTTAAATTATATGGCAGAGAAAACTCGCCACAGGAAGCCCGAGAAGCAAAAAGAGCCAAGGAGATGCCTGCGGAGGAGACTAATGCGCTGTCATAATCAATAATTATATCCCATAGCTTCTTTGCTTATTAGCTAATTCTTAAATAATATCTAAAATATTATTACAGGCTGTGGTAGCAAGCAAGACTCTAAAACTTGAAACCTTCTTTAGGCATGAGCCAGCATTTCTCTGCAGTTTGTTATGCATCTGTTGCTTTTGCATAGCCAACTGAGGCACTGATCCTTCAAATTTACCATTTGCACCTCACCTTCAAATTTTATCGAACCCTGAAACAATCTCTGGACTCATCAAAACCATAGCACGACTACCCCCGCCCCCCCTCCCTACTGTCCTCTGGATAACACCCGATATCCAAAAACCTATTCAATAATGTTTTATCAGTACAAAAAGAACTACCGTAATCTTTTTTTCTTCACAGTTTTACCAAGGGACGGCCATTACACTCTTTACTCAAACTGGTCCGCATGTAGCGCAACTTGTGGACCAGGTTTTCAATACAGGACAAGAAACTGTTCAAATCCTGAGCCCTTGTATGGCGGTAAAAACTGTACTCGGCTTGGGAGCGATACGCAGACGAGACTGTGCAATGCTCCTCTATGTCCTGGTAAGATTATTATGATCATCATGATCACCATCCTTATCATCATCATTATCATCTACATCATCAAAATCAGCATCATCATCATTGTCATTATCATCAAAATCATCAAAATCATCCTCATCATCTATCAAGATGTATTATCAGGAATAAGATGTCATGATCGTCATTATCAACAAGAACCCTTAGATCCAGGAAGAAACTTAAAAGAATCTACTCACGCGCAATTTCAGTAGTAGAACCTTGCTCAGTCCAGGAATTCAACCTTGGTGTGAAGACATAATAAATTGTGTTTTCCAAAGTATTAGTTTTACCCGCCATAATCTTATCTGTATTGTATTATGTTTTTATTGTTCAGCTCCCTTTTACGCTGCCCCGCCAATTTTCAAGAAAGATCAACCTACAACAGTAATGATACAAAACTGTACAGCGTTAGACTTGACCATTGATTTTGGCGATGGAACCAAGCTCCAAACTACTAACTGTTCCATAGAACACACATACATTATCGGCGGTATTATAGAAATAGTGATATCTACTCCAAATCACGAAGTCACAAGGAATGCTCACTATGTGGAGGACTCAATTAAAGACTTCCAAGAACATAACACTACAAAGGCAATCCTTCTTGGCCGTAATTTTACTATCAACTGGAGGATTGATGGAGGAACGATATTACAGCTAGGTTTTAATTATGGCGATGGTTCTTATCAAAATTCAACGTTGGTAACTAGAGACGGATTTCAAACAGGCGTGGCTCTTCATCAGTACAATATTCCAGGCGTTTTCCCAATAGAGCTGATTGTCTCAAATCTGATAAATACATCGGTAATTAACTTGAATGTTATCGTAGAGCTTGCCGTCAATGTATCGTTGACTTTATCGACCAAGACTATATTTGACCGTACTTATGAGTTCGATGACGTAATACTTCAAATCGAGGTTCTTAATGGCTCGAACCCACACTTTGTTATAAACACGGATGATGGAACTCCCTTGGTGAACCAAACATCTACCACACTCATACACAAGTATCGCGCTGCGGCATTAAGAACACCTAACATCGTGGCGTACAACAACGTAAGTTCATACTCTAGTGGATGCAACATTACAATTAATAAAATGGACTTGATTGTAAACGCTTCCCTAGAAGTACATGATACTATCTATCCTAACTCTACCTTCGTAAACCTGACGGTTCTTCTTGGAAACCCTTTCCTTTGTCTGATCAATCTTGGAGATGGAACCTTGATTAATAGAACCTCTCTGGACAATTCTACCCAGTTCGACCACAACTATATAGTTGGGGAATATACTATAACAATCAATTGTAGTAACCATCTAAGTTATCAACTGCTGTCAGAGAAGATTAAAGTACAAAGCGCAATCCAGAAGGCTAGCCTGGCTCCAACAGCACCTGTAGTTGTGAACCATACACATACTTTTGTTATAACCGCTGAAGACAAAGGCTCGAATTCATGTTATGTGGTTCGTCCAGGTGATGGTTCGACTTACGGGATCGGTAAACCACATTGTTTGATTAATCACCCTTCAGTTACATTCCTGGATATGCAGATACCATTTTTGATAAAACACACTTATGGAGCTATAGGTCTATACATGGTTACTGTTAGTGGATCAAATGCAATTTCTTCAGTTCATCTGGAAGATAGAGCTGTGGTCGTCCAAGGGAGGTGCAGCTATCCTAACATCTCTCTTCTCAATATCGGCAACAATAAACAAGACCCAACCAGAATTACCCGAATACAGTCTCTCTTAGTATATACTAAGATATATATAGACTGCGATCCTACAACGCTTTATAATGTTGACTGGAACATTAGTTTGGCTTCCAACAATTCTATTGGTTTGTCTTATAAGACATTCGAGACCCTGACCATTTACCAAAGGACACTCGATTATGGTTTATACCAAGTTATTCTTAACGTGTCAATGAGGGGCCTTGATGGTGTCTACCAGTTTAAGCACGGTTTCATCGAAGTCACTGCCAACGATTTCATCCCGATGATCCTGGGCGGCCATTTTGTCAGGAGAGGATTAAACAAGTCCATATACTTTGATGCTTCCGAAACTTACGACCCAGACTTTACAACTGGCGAAGATGCTTTTGAGTTTTACTGGTCTTGTTCGAATGGTTTCTTGCCTTCCATCGAAAGAATCAAAGCGATGTCTTCTTTTAATCGTTCTGGGCTCCCTGTGTTTAACGAATCGGGATTCTGTCGATCAAATACGAACTTTTACAAAGGAAGATCCAAGATTAACTACACGACTAGTTTTATGAGTATAGGTGATAATTATAGCGTCGCTGTTGACGTGTTTAAAGACGTTAAAGGAATGATTAGACATGCACGGTTTGTTCAAATTATGAGTTTAGTCGATGGCAATGTTCCAAACCTTTATCTCAGGTTAGTAGAAAAATGTTTAAGTCTGTTTAAGTCAGGTTTTCTACAAGTGTAAAGCAAAATTTCTTTGTTTAACGGTTGCGCATGGGAGGACACATTTATATGGATATAACTGAAACAAAGATTCTTTTTCTCAAGTGAATAACACGTGGTCTGAAATGAAAAAAAACATTAAGGCCAAGGATAAAAAGTATATTCCCTTTCCTTGAGAACTGAAATGCTCTGAAACTTTGGGTTTTCAGACAATTTCATTGAAACACTTTAATTGGCGTTCAGTCTATTTTGTATACACCTATTTCAAAAAACGCGTCATCGCCAAAGCGAGAGGTGATAGGTCATTTCGACATGAAAATGGTTTCGTTGAATACAAAGACTATTGAATCAGCCTCAACACTAAGGTCCTTGTTCTTAACGAGAATAAGAAGCAGAAACACAAGTCATTCCTGAGCGATTCTTGGATCTTGGAATGACCTATTTCCTATCGCTTTCGTTCTCTCCCCATTGCCTGTCGCCTTTGGCGATGACAACGTTTTTTCAGGGAGTTGTATATGGAAATTGTGCGATTCCGCGTATAAACTACCAAAGATGGAACTAAGGAAGTAGATTTATTATCTAATTTTTTTATTTTTTATTTCTTTTCAGATGTTTAAGGAATTGCATGGCTTTGGTCAATCCAAATAACAAGTTACATTTAGAAGTCTTCTCTCCAGATCTGACAGATACTGCTTCTTATCACTGGCGCCTCTTCCGTGAAGTCACAAGCAATGGCACGTCCAAATGGATGGAAATTGAAGAATTGCGA
This sequence comes from Actinia tenebrosa, assembly GCF_029948245.1. Taxonomy (NCBI): domain Eukaryota; kingdom Metazoa; phylum Cnidaria; class Anthozoa; order Actiniaria; family Actiniidae; genus Actinia; species Actinia tenebrosa. The sequence continues at coordinate 9,185,649 of NW_028292572.1, read as the reverse complement.
AATCTTACCAAAACAGAGTTAAACAACCGTTTCGTTGTCATAGCTCCAAATGTCATAGCAACAGAAGAGAGGTACAAGCTACAGGGGACAGCATGGATGTCAGGCGGGCCACGTGGTTTGGCAGAATATATTTATTCTTATAACATGCCTCCTTATGGGGGTTCTTGTGATGTGGACATCCCTAAAGGCAATGCGGGTGACACTTTATTCACATTTAAATGCAGGTAATAGAATACGTTCATCATTATCATCATTATCACTATATCACATATCATTAACACCACCACCATCATCATCAACCACCACCATCTTTATCACCACCACCATCACTATCACCATCATTAAAACCCCCACCTTCATCATCAACGCCACCACCATCATCATTACAACCATCATCATCAACACCATCATCAACACCATCACCAACATCATCATCAACACCACCACCGTCATTAACCACCATTACTATCATCATTAACACCACCACCACTATCATCATTAACAACAACACCACCACCATCATCATTAACACCAACACCAGCATCATTAACAACACCACCACCATCATCAACACCATTATCACAAGCAACACCATTACTTTTCACCAGTATCATCATTTTAAAAAACTCATTAATAATTCATGAAAGAAACACAATAGAAATCATGACCATGAAGGAGGTTTTATATCTGATATAGATTCGTCTTCATTTGCATAAACTTTAACTTGGATTTTCTCTATCAAACGTGGTTCATTTCGTAAAGAATTCTGTACAATATGAGAACATACATCACGAATTTTTTAAGCCGTTTAATAAACTCGCAGAACGTGTTTTATCGGGTCTAAAATCACTCGTCTGCGCCTCGTGTTTTATGCCCGGTAAAACACTCCTGCTCGTCTATTAAACAGTACATAACAACTTTTATCATTAATAGCTATTATATAGAAAGTAGTGGATCAACAGGTCTCTTCTGGGTCCGTTTCATCACAAACTAAATAATTATATATATTTTTGGGCTGATCAAAATCAGGCATGCCTCGTATTGCTGGGATCTGACGTGTTGGCTTTCGAGGAGGAAGGAAACCTGGAAAACCCAGAAAAAACCCTTCGAATCAAGGAAGAGATTAAACTCGAAAACCAGAGCTGTTGTATTACCTCTACACCACCCCTGATTTTCTTTTGTAGTGATGAGCATGATAAGGTTTATGTTTTTTTTTTCTTCTAATTTCCTTTTTGTTTCAGTGACTGGATGGACCATCATCTGCCTTTAACCTATCAGCTGTATTATCAAACAAATTTTGGTGTAGAGCTACTGCTTTATCATTCTGTCTTCCCTTCCTTTGCAATTCCCCTGCCACTTGGTGAGGCTAGTAATAACTATACTCTGAACATGACCATGCGAATTGTGGATTCTCTGGGGGCGTACAACACAACACTTTTAAACACCATGGTAAGAAAGGGCTTTCTGATTGATTGATTACTCGTGCGCAATCATCCATTACATTTTTTATTGAAAACTTGTCATTCAGCTGGTAAAAATTCCAAACGATACTGGAAATGACGTCTACAATGAAGCGACCTACAATGATCCTACTGCTTCAACAGACCTTGTGCGTTTGGACATTTATTTATTTTTTCTTATTTCAGACCACGTATCTGTTATAAGGGGGACACCAGGCGCAGTTCACGTAGGTGTCTGCTTAATAGAAGTACTGAAATGCTTTGTTTTTAGGTTGTGCGAAATGAATCTTCAAACATGACGGCGCTTCTCTTAGGATATCTTAACTTCGTGGATGGCACTGAGCTTCGGGACTTGATGAATAAGGGAAATCTGCTGGACGCAAGCATTAGATTCATGTCCATGTTGTCTGTACTAAACAGCATGGAAGGTGACCAGGGTCACCTGTCTCTCAGAATACAAGTAAGATCCACTATATTAATATTGAGATCCACTTATTGATAATAATGGTAATTGAACTGAGTGACATTGCAATATAAACAAAATAAAAATGCATAATTGAGTTCATCCAAAATGATGCTCATTCAATAAAATAAAATAATTGTTTTGTTTTGTTCTTTCTCAGATTCGGACCAAAATCGCTAAAATCTTATCGCAGTGGGAGTCAAGGGGCTTATTAAATGTACAAATTCTAGCATCAGCGTTGTCGCAAGCTATTGCCTTGCGTGAGGAAGTGTCAGTCGCGACTCAGGTTAGCTTTCGTTTATCTTAGATTACAGTTCTCTTTACTCTGCATGGGTATAATGTTTTTCAAATTGAAAAAAATACTCAAGGGAATGAAGAGTGGTCTCAACAAAAACAGGCCTAAATGCAGTGTTTCTTTTTCGTTTTCTTTTTATTTCTTTTTTCTTTCTTTCTTCATCTTTCTTTCTTTCTTTTCTTTTCTTTTTTTTTTTTCACTTCCTTTTTGGCACACATGCTGTTTCAGATGATAGGATTTAAGCTATGAAATTCGAAAATGAACTACTCACGAATCTCTTGAAAAAGGGTGTCAGAGCCGAATACCAATGAATACCTATAACAGACACATTTGAAAAAAATTGACTTGGGTTGATACATGAATATGTAGAGATATTACTAGCGTTTCTAATTTACTTATTCATCCACCTTAAACTAAATAGCATGAACAATTCACTATATTTTGTTATGTTATTCTGATTTGTCAGCTTCTGAAGTTACCACTGTCGGTTTTCATTGCTAATCACTTATGGAGCCAAAAGTCGCTATAGGTAGACGGGCAAAAAACTACCATCAATCAAGTCAATCGTTAGATTATGTAATAAAAATGAATGGGATCCCTTGAGGTACATGGGAACGATTTGTTTGATTAACGGTAGTCTTTTGTCCATTTACCTCAATGAAAACGGTAATTAAACTCGGGTCTTGCACAATATGAAACCTCGTCAATATAGCTTCTCCTATCGTTTGTGGGATTGATGTCGATGGGTAGCACGTGCACACTAGCCACAACATTCAATCCTTCATCCAACAAATATGACATCTATTTTTACAGAGGCACTGCCTAAACTCCTTGTCTGACATGTCGGATTTCATTATTGACCAGTCACGTGATCGATCCGTATCGGAGACTACTGTGGCGGACACAATACAGATTCTTTTCTATGGGTTGAGTAATACTATTCCAGCCTCGTCAGATTCCGCAAAGGTGCCTTATATACCAGGCTTGAAAGATATAAACATAACGCTTCCAAATTCAAACCTGACGTTAGGTGAGACGTCACGTCCAAGCGACATTCGTCTAGAGGTACGTATAGTGTTATGCCAGTGTCATTGTATTCTTATATATATCATTATATTATATAATTCGTCTAGAGGTACGTATAGGATTATGCCAGTGTCATTATATTCTTATATATATCATTATGTATTATATATTTGTCTCAATTTTGAAAAAAAAAAATTAATATAAACTCTGATTGCTAAAACCCCCTTAGAAACACTAAAAGCATGCAACCAAAATAGTACTACATAGTGGCGAATCATGCTAATTCTTTTGTATTCTATGTACTGTTTAATAAACGAGCAGGAGTGTGTTATCGGGTATAAAACACGAGGCGTAGCCGAGTGGTTTTAGACCCGATAAAACACGATCTGCGAGTTTATTAAACGGCTCAAAAAACTCCAGATGTATGTTCTCATACTGTACCGAATTCTTTACGAAATGAACCAAGTTTGATAGAGAAAATCCAAGTTAAAGTTTATGCAAATGAAGACGAATCTATATCAGATATAAAACCTCCTTCATGGTCATGATTTCTATTGTGTTTCCTTCATGAATTACTAATGCGTTTTTTAATGTTTAGCTAGTGCTATTTCGTGCTAAGAATGCAAATATAAAATAACTGTTATAAATCTCGCGTTTTGATTGGTTGGAAGTTCGTACTTTATGAGAGCACACAGCACGCACACGCACTTTCAGTTGCGTCATTCCTATCCAAAATAACGGATTTTGTAATTTGTTTATTAATTTTGTGATTTGTTCATTAATTTAACTTATTTTCTTCTGAAATTGACAGGCTGTTCAGATTTCCAAAGATACTATTGCAAAGATTGATGACTTGGCCAAAGAATCACTAAACAGGCTTGCATCAGGCGAAGAGCCATTTAAAATTGATGTTCCAATTCTATCCATGTCACTTCAGCGCATCAACGCAGATGATATAGACAATATGTTTTTCAACGTTGGAAAAGCTTCTGTTCGATTTCCGAACTCTTACACTTTGTTTGGAGCATCACACGGCATGGATCAAGTAGGTGTTAAGGTAAGGAGTAAACCCAGGCAGCTCAATCAGGGTTCCTGTGTATGGTTTATGAGGAAATGTATGGAAGTTATGATAAAGATAAAAAGATATAAAACACAGGCAGCCTAATCAAGGTTTGTTTATGGTCTCAGCTTGGATGCTTCATAGACTAACTCCATTGAATTAAGCACCTATTTACTTTTTTTATTTGTATCTTTTTTTAGTCAATGAGAATGAAACGTAATGTTTTTACTTGGAACTTAAACTGGCTTCGAGTCAAAACAGAACTGCTTCTCGTCGAGTTAAAAGATCCAGTTCAGGAGACTCTGTCCGTGTCTCAGATATCACAACCAATCCACCTCATCATACCTCGTGCAGCTTCATTATTTCCTCCTCCAGAAACAAGCTTTATTAGCAAGGAAAGACAGAGTCTCGCTTTTCATCAGTTCAATATCACCTCTTTAAAGCCCATGAATATTAGAATCTTGCCAGTTGAAGGTAAAGTTTCTTTTGGTATATACTGGAAGTATGCGATGCGGCCCGAGTTAAACAGTGAAGACTTTGTTGGACGTTTACCTGACTTTTCCTCCTGTAAATCGAAAGGCACTTCTTACACTGATTGTGAAAAGGATCCCTATACGATATTTATTGACACTACTCGGCTCGATCAACTTGGAAAATATTTTCTTGGAGTTCAAACCTTAGACGATTACCCGGTCAATAAAAAAGAAAGAGTACGGAGATCGGCGTGTGAAGGGAGTGGCCGCTCTAAGAGATCATGCTTGGAGTACAAGACCCCTCCGCCATCACCTTCACCTAATATGGGAGGACCAATCCAGTACGATCCTCGCTTTCATTTTAACTACACCATACAGAGGTTTTATTCTCCTTGTCTGTTTTGGGATGCTCAGAATGACACGTGGAGTGAACAAGGGTGTAGCGTAAGTATTTGAGTATAAACTATAAATGAACCCGACCCGTCTTTAAATCAGTTAACCATTTTGTTCCATAAGAATGGCCGAAACGCTAGAAATTGTACCTTTTAGTCCTTTTGATGAATTTTTCATCATTTTGTTTAATGTATACAAATATTTCAACAGACAGGAAATTTCTCTACATACCAACATGTACACTGTAAGTGTACTCATCTAACTTCTTTTGGGGGAGACCTGCTTGTAGCTCCAAATCCAATCGACTTCGACAAAGTTTTCGCAGGGTTTGCGAATATCTCAGACAATATGGCGGTTCTCGGAGTCATAATCACAGCATTTAGTATCTATACAATACTAGCTGTGTGGCTGCGAAGGCTGGACAAGCGAGATGCAGCTAGGGTATGTTGTGATTGTTATTTATAATTTATTTTTGACGATGATTTAAAAAAAAAAATTGTATCAGATTCTTTACAACTTTAGCGGCACTATGCCTTGCTACTTTGCTCCCGTATTTGGGGCTCAATTTTTTTTTAATTTTTAAAAAGGGGCACTTGGATGAAAACGCCCTCAATTTTCGAAGTCCGAATAATTGAAGTATTTGAGGATAATTAGATTCAATTATGATTATGTAAACCAGATTAGTGAAAATCTTCGCCTTGGAGCCACTTGCAGTTGAGAAATTTTGGGTTAAAAGAGAAAAGAACAATAGGGTTGAGTAAATGATGTCATTTACTCACAATTTAGATGCTAAATAAAATTGATAATTTTTATCCGACACATTTTACTGTGAGTAAAATATGTTGCTTGGCTACTATTGGGGCCATACAGATACTTTTAACTAGGTTTAAAGTCATTTCCAATTTTTATCCATTTTCATCCAAGTGCCCCTTTAAGTCGTGAGGCCCTTTCCCTACCCCAACTTTAGCAGGGCTCGAACCAGCAAGCCGACCCGTTCGACTCATACTGGTTAAAGTCAACGCAACGTTCAAGCTACAGGATGTATCTAACAATAAAAGTCGTTCTTACTCGAGTTTGTTATATTTTTAGGGTGGAATATCAGTGATAAAATCAACAATAGACTCCACGGAAGACCATCCTTACGAAGTGATTGTGCAAACAGGATCATGGAGCAATTCCGGGACCTCTTCTAATGTCTTTCTTACTGTCATCGGCGAAGAAGGTGAAAGTGCAGCAATCCACCTCACAGACAAATACAAATCACTATTCAATAGAGGAGGAACAGATGAATTTATCGTTCTCTTACCCAAAGACATTGGGAAAATTCATTTTTTGAGGATATGGCACGATATGACTGGGCCAAGTTCTTCTTGGTACTTGAACTATATCATCGTTCGTAACATAAAAACTGGAGCGCAATTCAACTTCGTGAGTGACCAATGGTTTGCCTTGGAAAAGGAAGATGGTGCAATTGACAGGGTACTTAGAGTAAGTGCTAAAGAAGAGATGACCAACTTCAAGACTTTATTCCGACAAAAGACTGAGAAGGATATCTGTGATGGACATCTTTGGATCTCGGTAATGGCCAAGCCACCCAAGAGTACCTTTACTCGGGTACAACGTCTATCCTGCTGCATGTCTTTGCTGTTCACTTCTATGATTACCAACGCCATGTTCTACAATATTGGAAACGAACCAGATACTTCTTCTATAACTCTTGGTCCGATCACAATCAGCATCAAACAAATAATCATAGGAATTCAAAGTAGCTTTATTGCGTTGCCTATAAATATCATTATCTTGCAAATCTTCCAAAAAGCTAAAGCGAAAGAAAACACTATGACACCTAACTACAAACAGCCCTATTCAACTTGGCAAGATGAAGGTGACGCACAAAGTAATAAACGAAAAGATGGAAGCTCTAATGCCGAGAAGAAGGGGTTGCCCCATTGGACGGTTTATATAGCATGGACTCTTTGTGTCCTTGCTACAGTGGTTTCGGCAGCGTTTACTCTTTTTTACAGCATGATGTGGGGCAAAGAAACTTCAAATAAGTGGATCTCATCAATGCTGGTATCATTCTTTCAGGACGCTTTTGTCACGCAGCCATTAAAAATCTTTCTCTTAGCACTCTTCATAGCAACTTTCTTGAAAAAAATTCCACAGGAGTTTACCAAAAAAGACACAAAAGAGCAAGAACTAGATTCCCTTCAGGTACAAGAGCCTGGCAATTCAATTTTTAATGAGGACATGATGGCTTCCATAGCCTCGCGTTGTCAGCCTCCTAATGAAGATCTGGTCAGGAGAGCAAGAGATTACAAGATGAAAGAGTTACGCATGCATGGTATCATCAAGGAAAACATATTCTTCGCTGTATTTTTGTTGGCGTTATTGGGTGTTAGCTACTCCATAAGAGATTATGAATCCTTCCGACAAACCAGTAATATCAAAGCAATGTTCACCGAGCAGGTAAATAGCCCATGTCAGAATTAATTTGTAGTATTTTTACTTTTTAATAAAATGAAAGCAGCCGTGAAGACGACGATGCAAGCATGAAAAAGTAAGCACCGTCCTGTTTGCTAAAATAATGACCCTAATATATGACGATGAGAATCTGATACTGTGATGGCGACGGTGACAGCATGAGGGTTCCGCCATGTCTTAAAAAGCTCGGGAAGCTTTGTTCGACCTCACGGGCTATTAGGAAGCTTAGCATCGACGAAGAAACACACGACGACGACTGAATAATGGCGTCAATGCTGAAAAAGGTTGGGGCGAGGAATTCGTTTTCGGCGGGATAATTTAAAGGTTCAGCAGTTTTGTACGACGACGACGAACAATTATTTAATATTTATTAACTCAAAATAATAATTCAAACATAAGGATAAATTAACTCATATTCAGCCTATACTATGTACGTTTTCGGATTTACGGTAAATTACGGGAAAAAACGTCGTACGCGTAGAAAGAGCATAATAACCTACGTTTTTATGTGAAGGGCTTGTAATTGAAAATTCCGTCGTCGACGACTAAGACAGGACGACCTATTCTCTTGTACGCACATGCTCAGTACCCTAGAAATGTAGCGATCCGATTTCCGTTCGTCGTCGTCGTCGTCGTCGTGTGTTTTGTCGTCGATGCTTAAGCTCCTTATTGACTCTTAGACAAACATTTGGGCTTCGGGTGTAATTGTTAATTAGCCTCTGTCGGTAAGGATGCGTAATTTAACGAAGTTTAAAATAAAATTGTTTTCAGGTCAATGATAACGTCACCTTGTGGACTTTCGTGGAAAACACTGTTCTGAAATTTAGCTTCTCGCGCCAATGGTACAACGGCAGAGCTGATGGTGCCGAAGGATTTACAGAGGAGAAAAAATACTATATGGTTGGAATGCCTAGATTACGACAAGTGAGAGTCAAAAAAGGTAAATTTTTATCAGCAGTTTCGTTTTGGTTTTGGTTTATGTTTTTTATTCTGTTTGGTACACTCACTTCTCATATCTTTGGGCTCAGGTTCGATACCTGGACTCGGCATCACGTGTGAGTAAAGTTTTTGGGTCTCTCCCTGGATACAAGGGTTTTTCTTCATGTTCTCAAGTTCTTTCCTCCGCACTGAAACCCAGAATACTAAATTCCATTTCAATGTGTGAGTTAGGTGTGCCCTGACCTAGATAAGGGGTTATTTCAAAGTTAGACAAAATTGTTGTTTTATTTATTTATTGCTATTTGTTTGTTTAATAATATAGAAAACTGCACGTTAACGATAGTCAAAAGTATAACAACACATTGCGTCGGCGAATATTCCATACCGAATGAAGACACATCCTACTACCTCCCTGGCTGGAAAGAACCAGGCAACCTGACCAGCGAAGCTTGTCCCATCCCTTGGAGGTACCAAACGTCTTGGGAACTAGACGGAATCCCATTATGGGGACACAAGGCAGTGTATAACGGGGGAGGCTTCACCGCTGATTTGGGTTACGAAATGTGGCAGGCAGCAGATGTAGCGTCAACACTGAAAAAGTACAACTGGGTTGACGAGTTGTCCAGAGCTGTGGTGGTGGAATTTACCATATTTGATCCACACGTGAACTTGTTTAGCATGGTTACGTATGTTGTTGAGATCACCGGAACCGGAAGTGGTTCTTCGTTTGTTAAAGTCGACACATTCAAGCTTTACCTGCACCTTGGACCATCCAAAATGCTTCTGATATTCTGTGAAGTCTTGTCAATCATCATCTGCCTGATCCTGACCTTCTACACCTGTAAGAAAATCAAAACTGAGGGGTTGAAGTACTTCAGGAACAAATGGAACCTCCTTGAAAGCGCTCAGCTTGGACTGTGCTACGCTGCTGTTGGCTTATTCATAGTTCGTCTCACATTCACTGCCAAAGCCATCCAGAAACTACAAGAAAATCCCTTCCTTTTTGTGAGTTTTCAGTACATCGCTAAATGGCACGAGGTCAATGTTTATGTTATAGGGATCATTGTATTCATAGCGACCATGAAATTCCTTCGTCTCATGAAATTTAACCGCCATATTGCAATCCTGTCCAGAACAATTTCAAATTGCCTCAAAGACGTTGCCATCATTGGGTTTCAGGCTCTGTTAGTCTTCACGGCATTCTCCATCTTTGCTTATGTGACTTTTGGCACTAAAATGGAAGACTTTTCGACTTATATTTTGGCGCTTCAAAGCCAGTTGACGATGATGCTTGGCAAGGGATACTTTACCGATTTGTCTCAAGTAGATCCAGTCTTGGGACCCGTTTACTTCACACTCTACATATTTGCTATGATGTTCTTTCTTCTTAACATGTTCATAGCTGTTATAGCCGACTCTTATGCAGAAGAGTGCACTGGAGTCGATCCTGATTCGGAGGAGTTCGTCATGGCAGGATTCATGATGGATAGACTAAGATCATTGTTTAGTAAAGAGAAGCAAACAACTGAACCGTGGGTGGAAATCAAATGTCCAGAGTACAAAGACTGGCCTGGGACGAAACAAGAAGCGCTGTTTGAAAAAGCGCGCCAAAGTCATGAAATGTTGAAAATAAAGGAGAAACAGCTGGATTACATCATGCAAGGCCTGTTGCATGCGGAGAAAAATATCGCAAAGTCCGAGGAAAGCATTGCTTGGAAAACTATGGCAATATTGCCATCACGTGATAGTAAAAAGTATAATAAAGTTGCACTGATGATTTTGTTGACTGAAGAATACATCGACGAGAATGAGGAAGAGGCAGATTGTTAGAATAGCTAAGGCTTGAAGTTAATTGAAGTTACTTCACCAAATGACTTTGGATTAAAAGAAGGCAGGAAAGCGGCAAAAAAGGATGCACGCAGGATTGAAAGCGAAAAATTAACATGACAAATCAAAGATGATTTGATGATTTTATTTAATAATGAATTATGACTTATTATAACGTACCTCTAACTTTACATCGTACCTTGAAATTTTTGACTACATTTACAGCAGTTCTATATCTATAAAAAGGAGGGAAAAGGTTGTTTATTGTCTACGTACTGTGGGTCTTTTATTCTTTGTTCTTTGGCGGCAAAGAAACCGTTTCATCTTGCCCTCCAAGTGTTCATTCACCATCTCGTAGTCAAGCAGTATAAAATTGCTTTAACTACGCACAATTGTTTCAATATCTCTATTTACGTCTAACTTCACCAGTAGTTCATTACTATATTAATATCTCTTGTATCTATTATACCTACGTCTTTCTGTTGCTGGGGGCCTAGAATCATGAATATCAGTCATCCACATCAGCTATCCCATAGCAACACTTATCGAACGAATGATAAATTGGATTTATTCAACATAGGGTAGATTCGATGAAATTTAGCAAAAAGTATCTTGCTTTGTTTCATTAAGTACACGGATCTTCTTATTAACTTTTTCTGGACTTTTCGGGATTTATTCAAGCAAGTTCTTGAAGCCTACACTCGCGTGAGTATTTTTTAATTGTAAAGGTTTTCATTACTCACTAAAAAGTAAAATTTCAGTGGATAAAACGTTGGGAAGTTTTTATGTATAACTTTCGTTAAAACTTTTGAAATTTTTAGTACGACTGAATCACTTTATGTGGTCTGTGAGGATTAATTTTGAAGGAGATTTCACGAAGATACCATTAGAATTCAAAGAAAATGAAAAAATTCCCTTGATGAATATTTCAAAAATTTAACATTATTACTTCAAAAATTTGGGATATTGCAGCATAAGATTTAGGAAAGCCATAACAACAACTAAAAAACATGTTTTTTTTGGAGCTTACGGAATAGATCAAGTGGATTGTTAATATCAGTTGTACACTGATATGACACGCACAAGCTTTTGCACGGAATGCAATATCTAGAGATCAGGTCTTGTTTATATATTCTTATGTTTTCTGAAGGACGTTTTCAGTCTCTAGAAAGAGTTGGCCGAAAAATATGTCAGTAGTTCTCTGGACACACACACACACACGCAAACAGTTTTTCTAGGACAAGTTTTTTTTTTCCGACTTGATCCCTGAAAACCCTGAAATGTTTCATATATGACCTGATAAGCAGCACGATTTCTTAAATAAGTCAAAAAACATAAATGCTAAACTTGAATAAAAACTGCATATATTGAAACATGAACTTTTTAAATATTGTCCCGGTTAAGCTTTTCTGAAACACTTTTAAAATATATGGGCAAGTTTTTTACTGTAATGCCGGTTTCAGTATTCTAACACACAAACAGTGCCAAAGTATATATTTTCCCTTGCTGTTGCGAGGGCGTTCGTCTTTAATCAACAGTGTGTTCAGATCAGAAATCATGTGTTTCACTGAATGACAAGCTAAAATGTCCAAGAGTTTATGGCAAAACGGTCCTCGTTTTTTTCTAACAAAATAGAACAAGTATTGATGTTTGTCAATCATAAAATATTAATCTTTAACACAAAACAAGTTAAGTGAATCCGTAATTTCCAAACCTTGATTTTTCGTTTACTCCAACTAAGGAAAACTGATGTCTTTATTTCGGATGAGGTTTGTTTTCACATACGAATAGTGTTACATTTGGTACTTTTTATGATATCTGTTTCTTAAATGTACTTCGTGGACCTAAAGTCCTGAAAGTCAAGAGTTGAGAACCACATGAAGCACTTTCTAAAATTGGCCTTCACTAAAATAATAACCATCTTTTGTCTTTTTCCTTTTAAATAAATTTACCTTCAGTATTAATCATAAAGGTGTATCAGATCACAAGAAGCTTATCTAAAATTTGAACGAGATAATAAACAAAAGAAGAATTAAGAAGAATTACGTTTTTTAAATCTCTTCGTTCCCCCCAAAAAATAATAATAAAATTACGCCCACGGTCACCCATAAAAACACGAGTATTTAAAGGATAAATTTAAAGGATGACTTGACTGATATATCTTTACCATTTAGCCAATATATATTCAGATCTACTATATTGTTTTACTTTAAATTTGTTATTTTATCACTGTACTTTATATGAGCGAGAAGTGATTCCCCCTACAAAATGCCTGAAATCTCTAGCAATTTCTCAGTTATCAGTCGCCGAGTATGTTTTTTTAGCATTATAAATTATCTTAGAAACCTAACAAAAGACCTTTTCTTTGCTTAGCATTGACTTGTCTATTCCCATTATCTTTTAAAACAGGTGAGGTGCCCAAATTGCTTATTTCTTCTGTTCTTTTAAACACTTAACGGTATCATTTTGTTTGGACCTCTAGTGGTTCCATATACTGGCGCGTACCGCTGTATTTCATTTTTCCTTTTTTCCGACTGAATCGTTTCTGCGAGAAGAGATGTCTTTGACTTTTTTTTTCATGTTGTGGCAAAAGAAACCCCTTATGTTGTTAACAATAGATAGTTTTTTCTTTTTCTTTTTCTTCTTCTTCTTCTTTTGAAAATTCGAGAATGTTTTCATCTACTGTTTTGTTGTGTTCGATTTATTGTCAACAACTAAAAAAATAAGCTTGGGCTCCCTGTGGTCTCAAAAGTTTTTCCGAAACTAACAAAATGGCGATTTTGTTTCCGGCAACATCTTCGTGTTTGAAGGAGCCTCACTTCGATTAGAATAAATTAAGATCCGATCGAAATAGTCATAAAGTTGAGACTAAAATTTATTCACCTTTAAGCTCATGGGAATTAATATTACTCTTTCCTCGATGTTTTCATTAAAAGATATTCCATCCGCGCTAAAATTAAACTCGGTTCACGCTAAGAACAGAAGACAACAAAAAGATTTATAAAATATTATCATTTTTTTTCCCGAGTAAAAAGCTAAAACATTCCAAAGTAGCAGGTAGTATGATTGATAACTACGTAAATGGAACTTCCGGTAATGACGTCAACGATCCACCATCACAACCATAATTTCTTTTTTTTTTTTCAATTTACGTCGTGATTGGTTAACCTTGATCAAGTGGTCCCGGTTTGTCGGTGTCCGCACACAAACTTTAAGTTAGGGATGGAGCACTAGTTAATTGAGGGGGAAGGGGGAGTGCGAAATTTGTGTTGCACGAATATTTATATTTTCGTGACCACCCATTCACGCATTTTTTGTGTGTGTTTGCTCGATATTTCTTTGTTGAAAGGAGAGGTTGTGCGATATATTTTTCGCATACTTGCTCGATATTTTTGGGGGAATTACGCAACCCCCTCCTCAATTATTTAATGTTTCGTCCCTTAGGTTGTTTTTAGGATATCTTTCTTCACAATTATTCGAACTATTTTTGACTCCTCCTAAATAGCATCGAAACGTCGAGAAAAAACATTGTCGTTGACAATTTCATTATTAAATCATTCCACTTTATATCTTTCTTTTACAGACGAATGTAGATGTGACGGAAAGCTAGCACATCCTAAGAATGAACGAAAACAGTCTCTCCAAACCTCTTGTCTTAAGGGCTTTGACGATCAAGCTATCAATCGTATTTCTCTGGGTATGTTAGCCTTTTTTGTCAATTTTTTTAGTACGACAATTAAGACGACCTGACATGGAATATATAGAAATGTTTGAAATTTTCATCTTGATTTAAAATATGTTTGACGTTTTCTTTTAACAGGTGTCTTGCTTGCAATCAGTGTCAGCAAATGGTAACGGTACCTTTGATCTATGTTTCATCCTTTCGTCTGTCTCTCTTTCTATGTTGATCTGTCTGTCTATCTGTCTGTCTATCTGTCATCCTTTCCGGATGTTTCTTCTGTGTTGATCTGTCTGTCTGTCTATTTGTCCTGTTGTTTTTTTTGTTTGTTTTTTTCTTACGCGAAACTGTTTCATTTTCTCTCTTCACAGCATGTTCAAGTCCGTTAGGGGTTGAAAATGGTGAAACCATCTTAAGCGCTGATATAGAGTTCAGCAACCGTAAAGCTGCCGATGCCAAACTCAATAAGAGTGGGGGTTGGTGCCAATCAATTAGCAATGAGGGCTATCTACAAGTCAAGTTTAAAGAAGAGCGGTTCATCACTGGTGTTGCGACCCAAGGATCGGTCGGCTACGGACAAGTATTGGAGTATAAGCTGCAGTTTAGTGAAGACGAAACGGAGTGGTGGGACTACATGGAAGATGGAAAAGTCAAGGTGATGTTCAAAGTTCATCTTTAATCTAACCTAGTATAAAAAAGGAAAAACAACGCGCGCTGATTGGATGGCTACCGTGTTTATTTCAGAGGATAGAGACACGCTCGCGCAAACACAACTCGTTTCTCTCGTGCTCTACAGCTCCGGCCAAGCGTGTTCACATCACAGTATAGTGGCATGATTGCGCTCGCGTTATATACTCCTTAAAATGATTGAATGGTCTCCCTAGGATATCAGTGAATACCTCGGGATGATCATTCAAAAAAAAACACTATCATATATGATCTATTTCGATCAAGGGGATCGCGGAGAGGTAGGTCTGTGGGCGGGAAGGGGTGGGGGAGCGATACCCCCTCCAATAAATTTCTAAATCTCAATTCCTATTTTTTACTTATGCATATTAGTCTGCTTATTATCAAACCTATTCCTATGTAGGGTTTTTGCGCGGGTCTTCGGTCCTTGCACTTACAGACTTACTATCATAATACTCTTTTTCTTCCGAATAGGTCTTCAATGGAAACCTCGGTGACGAGAGCGAAGTCGTCCGCAATGACCTGACAATTCCAGTAAGAGCGCTTCTTCTTAGATTTCGACCTCTGCGTTCGCGTGGCTCTTATACTTGCCTTAGGATAGAGGCGTATGGATGCAAAGGTAACTCTATGTTTCGTGTCATCTATATATCTAATTTTAATACCAACTACGCAGCCCAGACAGATTGCCACAGGCCGTAGCTACCAGTACGGTTAGTCCGGTTGTAACCGCAGCACTTTTTACTTTCAGAACGCATGATTTTTAATATACGTTTCTTTTGAACAGCATGTGGAAATCCATTGGGATTTGAAGATGGCCGAATACCTGATTCATCTTTTTCAACGCCGAAAATTCTCAAAAAGGGTTACGAGGCATACAGAGCCAGGTTAAACAAATATTTGGGGGGAGGCTCCTGGTGCCCGCCTGGAAAGAGCCATGAGGCTTACTTACGTATTGACCTTGGTAAAGTACACATAATAGACGCCATCCTCACTCAAGGAAACCCAAACTCAAAACTCTATTATTATTACCAAACGGAGTCAGCAAGTTGCAGGTATGTTGTTACCTTTTACTTAGGCTAGGGCGGTTTAGAATGAATTACTATGAAATTTATCGCATGGGATTTGGGTGCTGTGACCTTAGCTTTAGCTTTGCTTTGCAAACTTTAGTGGGTTTTTTAATATTCCTTTTTAAACTCATCTGAGCACAGGAAGCCCAATCTCTTGTTCTGGGGTGTTGTGGCATGCGAATTTTAACGGTAATACTTCGTAGCATATAAATTTAGGCTTTTATGAATAAACATGACTTTCAGTATATAGACTACTTTGATATTTATATGAGTAAATGAAATGCTGATGTTCCATGTGGGATACTTCTAGCACTCTAGACACACTGTACGTGCGCACAATCGCATATAGTTTTATCTTCGGATATTTTAAATCAAAAGAATCAAGGAAAGATGCAAGTTGAAATAAAATAATACGATTAACGCCTAAACTAAAATTCCAATAAGTGAAACCTTTTTTTTACTGATGTGTTAAAGTAAACAGAAACACATATTTGTATAAATGTATACTACAACCTTTCTGCAATCAAGTGTATATATATATATATATATATATATCTATTTATATGTGTGTGTGTTTGTGTGTTTGCATAAAATTGTCGTTACTTTTCTTTCAGTTCTTCAGACCCAACGCTGGTCAAGAAAACCGATGAAAATGTAAGTATTGCTCTACTTGTATAAACTTAAATTCGCTTTTGCAGAATATAGAATATAGAATCACCATCACACTAGAGCTATTTTCGTATGACTGTAAAGCTCGTGGCACAAACGCAGGCGTGATACTGCAAGGCATACGCCAGACAAATTGCGCAATAATTTATTTTTCATCCAGTTAAATACCCGAAACACAGCATGAACACGGCGTGGACACGGTCACGCCAAGGCTACGGCACTGCCAGTCTCCTTCGGATCCGGATTTAGCCAATCAAGTTTCTAGAAACATGACGTTCGCGGCAGGGCACGCATACGGTACCGAGCTTTTCAACGTCATACGAAACTGTTCTATTTCGCCCTCATCATGCAACGGCCTATTTATCGAAAATGCAAGCATAATTTTCAAAAAATTAATTACACATAAGCTTTCTTTGTACATTGAAAATCTCAAGATGGGAGGGAACGGGAAAGTTCTTTAAACTAACTGTCATGCAACAGAATTTTAGGAATGATTTGTTCTTGAATAATGCTTTTTGTATTTGATTCTGCAAATCAACTTGTAAGTAACGTCTAATACAAGGCTGAATAAAACGAACTCGACAGACCAGAGATCCCCCGCGTACACTAGTCTTACATAACTCTCTTTAGTATATAATAATCGATGAAACAGTGTGGTTTTCATCATCAACGCTGCGTTCTGATTGAATGAGCTACTACTAGGCTATAAATTATATCCTACTGGTCCAAAGTCCTACTACTCGGACTTTGAAATATTTCAAAGTACTAGAACTTTGAAATAAAAACAGTCAAATACTCGTCACTGTATTCTATTGGGGTTTCAAAATCCTCGTGGAATTTCAAATCCCGCGGCTACGGGATTTTGAAACCCCAATAGAATGCAGCAACTCGTATTTGAAACATTACATCAAAAACTGTTTGCATCTATATATTTGACCGACTAGCTGGATTTGACTAAAACAATTAGTCCTCTCGTCCTCATACTCTATGACTCTATAGCCCATTCGGGCTCGAGGTCTTACTGCTGAATATCTTCATATGTGGAATAACTGCATTTGTACGTATTCTAAAATTGTATATCATCGATAATTATATCTTAATCAGAATATTACATAGGCGCTTGGAGATATGGATTTTATCCTTCTCGTGTCGATAATAGAGACCTTTAGCACGGCGTTATTGCTAGCCCCGCAAACCTCAAACTGCGGTTTGGCGTCAGGCGTTTTTCGTTAAACTTTTAAATTTTAGCAAGACGTCATAACGAAGTTGTTGCTGGAAGAGCCGCCATGTAATGAAGTTTATTGATGCTGAGCGTGTCTCTGTGTTTGCGGGCGTGCATGTTTCGGGGCCCGATCCCTAGCAGTGAGTGGTTAGCGCCCAAAGTCTAGCTTTCATCATTTTCAAATTCCGCATATGGAAAACGGGCCATTGACAGGACTTTGAAGGATATGTGTCTTATTTTCACGACATTAAAAATCATGTAATTGGATGCGTTACAAAGCTAGAAACGACGGTTTGCCATTTAACGTAGCTTAGAACCACAGACTAACCAACTTGTTTTCTGACAAATTCAGAACGTTACTACATGTACCATAACTAGAAAGAAGTACTCGCCAGCTTTTGTCAAGACATATTTTTTGGATTACAGTATTGATGGGATACAGTGGAGGACATATGGAGAAAAAGGAAGTGCCAATAAGGTATGATGCCTATTGATAATAATTAAAATAATAATTAGTTATGCCGTGCACGATTTCCTTATTCGTGTTGATCAAACTCAATTTTATCGAAATCCTGAAACATTCTCTGGGCTGATCAAAGTCAGGGCACGGCTAACTCACAGATCGAACCCTGAAACAACCTCTGGGCTGATTAAAGTCAGGGCATGGCTAACTCACAGATCGAACCCTGAAACAACCTCTGGTCTGATTAAAGTCAGGGCATGGCTAACTCACGGATCGAACCCTGAAACAACCTCTGGTCTGATTAAAGTCAGGGCATGGCTAACTCACAGATCGAACCCTGAAACAACCTCTGGGCTGATCAGAGACAGGGCATGGCTAATTCACAGATCGGATTTTGAAGCGGAGGGAAACTAAAGAACCCGTAGAAAAATATAGGAATTAAGAAAGGGACTATATTTTCTCATACTCTCATTAATAATTCATCATGAAGAAACCAGCCAATCAATGGGCTATTTTTGGGTCACATGATGTTTCTTGAAACCTGGTAAAGTCATGTGAAAGGACTGAATTCAGTCTGTAGTAACTGGAACAAAATTAATTCAGTCCTAGGATTGAATTAATTTTGTTCCAGTTACTCCAAGTCGAATAATAATGAGCATGAGAAGTCATTTCAAAGCCTCCAATATCGGACTGGACAGGATTTCAAGTTAACGCAATAAGTTCCAGTCCGAGGCGAACTAATTACTTGGACTTGAAATCCCGTCCGGTCCTCATTTTCGGCTTTGAAATATTACATCTTATCCTTTCCAAGAAATAATAACAATAATAGTGTCTTTAAGAAAATGATACATCAAATTTGATTTAACCCTAAGCATGCATGTATAAATACATCACGGTGAGGTTTTTCAAATACGTCCCAGTAAGAAAAAAATTACAAAGGGCGTTTGGGTAATTAGCAAAATATGAGATGAGCCAATCATATGCAAAACGAGGGGCAAGCTAACCTGTCCCTCGGACTTCCGCCGAGCTTTCTAAGAAGTTTATTTGCATTTTAGGACTTCAAGTGGTCTTTGTAGCAGAAATGTGGTGAGAATTTTGAGAAACAAAGCGAAAAATTTTAATTTTGAGAGTCATGTTTCGGCATGTAGTTCTACTGCCATTATCATGGTGAGGATAACAAAACTGAGCAAGATAATCAATACCATAAAAGAATTTGAATGAGAAAATATGTCATTTAAAGGAAAAAACGCGAGCATTATATAAATAATTTAAGCTTAAATCAACGTGTTTCACTTGGGATTTAAGATCTTATTTAAGTAGTATATTATTTAATTTCTTTTGTAATTATGGTCGTATATTTATATATAGTCTTGCTTTGTTTTGTTTTCCTAACATTGATGATGGCATTAGGCTTGCCAAAATTAAAGCGTTCGTGTTGTTTCTCAAAATCCTAACAAATTTTTGGACTTGCAAGGAAAATACGCAATCTAATTCTAAGATTGATACGACTATGAAATTAGGTACTTCGTAATTCCCTGCAAATCAAGTTTGGTACTTCGCAGTCTGTGGCTAACTATCACTTCAATTACATCCATATTTCAGATACTAACTGCCAATAGGGACGAAAATACCATCAAAACTTCAAGTCTTTTTCCGAAGCCAAAAGCTCGTTACGTGTCATACAGGCCAAGGACTTCATTGTACAATCACTGTTCAAGACTAGAAATACTAGGCTGCGAAGGTATGTTAACACTACCCGGGATCCCTGTGTTGATTGTACACCACAGTGGTTAGTCTATGAATGCAGAGTACTATTTTCTTTCTTTTTTTAATAAATAAAACTAAGCTAGTCTCATTGAATCATCATTTTCAACGACGGTCTCCTTCGCAACCGTCATTTGTTTCGGTCCTAGGTCCTCAAGTGTGACAAACTACACTGATGTAGCTCTTGTGTCGGTCAAACATGCTTGGCGCTTTATGTAAAACGTTTTAAAAAAAAACTGGCTCAGTCCTTAAACTGAATTATATATTACTATATCAAACATCTCTTCACTTTTAATTCATCTATTCAGCATGCATGGGAGATATTGGACTCAGCCACGGAAGAATTCCAAATCAACAAATGACATCTTCTAGCAACGCGGGCTCAGATTTCCAGCCCTGGCTTGCTCGGCTCAAGAATCCGCGAAGAGCCTGGTGCGCAAACAAATCAGATTCCGCACCTTATCTTCAGGTGGATCTTTGGAACACTCATAAAATTCGTCACATTTCTACACAAGGCTTTTCAAGTACTTCCGACAACTGGGTGCAAGAGTATACTATTGGTTTTAGTACAGATGGCGATGAGTGGTTCACTTACAAAGAAAACGGCGTGAAAAAGGTAAGATTGACAGTTATCTACATCCTTTATCATAACAATAGAATATTTCCGCACTGGGAAACTGAATTATTTTTAATGTAAATCAGATTAGACCAGATTTAATTGTTCCTTCCTTCTGCATTGCTCCCATCACGTGATAGTGCAAAGCCTACGGTTGTAACTATTCTCAGCGGTCTCATCTTGCTTGAGCGCCCTACAGCACCTACTCCTGAGGCCCTAGCCTCTAGATTAACCGCGCTTAAATTGATGCTCCATAATTTCTTCCTTAATAAATTGAGCTATACTTACCAGCTTTTTCTTTTCCGAGGGCCGTATCTTAGATAACTCTTGTAAGTTAATACGTCTTATCCCTCTTGTAAATAAAGTCATCATCGTCATCATCGTCATCATCGTTATCCATTAATACCAATATAAAAATGAGCACTTATTAGCAAATCGGTCACATCATTTCAAACTTGCTAAGTTCGATGAAAATTGAACGCCCCGACGTCCGGTTGCGCTCCTCATTTCATCATTTCCCATCTTTCTCTCCCTTGCGCTGTTGTGGTACTTTGAAGAGCTCCCCCAAGTCAGCTTCCATTCTCAATACAATACAGTACAGTTAGACCGATGAGAATACAGCGGTTAGAGTACTTTCATGTTAACGTCTTGTTCATTTCCGCAGGTTTTCACAGGAAATTCTGATTCAGAATCTGAGGTGAAAATTTCCTTGTCTAGTCCTATCTACGCTGTATATATTCGAGTATTACCAACTAAGTGGATAGGAGAGTCTGCTTGTCTACGACTGGAGCTATACGGGTGTAAAGGTAAATAGTACCACACGAGGCATATATGTGAGTGTGTGTGTGTGAGTGTGTGTGTTCACCAAGGTCCTTTGATTGAAATCTAGTAATAATTCAAAGTGAATGAGTGGCCCCCACATAAGCCATCTCCGCAGGTTTTCACAGGAAATTCTGATTCAGAATCTGAGGTGAAAATTTCCTTGTCTAGTCCTATCTACGCTGTATATATTCGAGTATTATCGAAGGAAGTCGAGGATTATCAATACTAAGTTTGCTTTTGATTCACTTTTAGCTGCTTCAGATGGACTTGGAATGGAAGCTGGAGAGACTATGACTCTTATTAGTAATCATCGTTATAGCGGTTATTATCCTAGTTATGGGAGACTAAATCATGATTATGGTTATATTGGAGACATTCCAGGCATTCCAGAACAATCTTTGTTCTTCCGAGTTGACCTGGGACCAAGTTCTGCCATCATAACAGGAATAGCGACACAGAGATATAAAGGTCAAAATCACTACGTAAGAAGATATAGTCTTAGGTTTAGTGATGACATGTTGGAATGGATGACGTATAATGAAGGAGGAAACCCTAAGGTAAGGTTATCTTCTTTATCATCATCATCATCATCATCATCAAAATTATGATTATCAGCATCATCATGATCAGCCCCACCACCATCATCACCCCCACCATCATCATCATCACAAACACCACCATCATCAAAAACATCATTAAATTAAATCCAAAATTTAAGTACACAGGGCGATTGAGGTACTACTTTTCAAAGTCAGCTAAGATTTCTTTACTTTATTTCACATTTCTTACAATATAACACCTCTAGCTTGAGCTACCTGTGATTATCCACAAACATCAACTGTAATGAAAGAATGTTCAACTTGAACAATACCAATATTTTAAAATCCCACAGACTTTTAATGTCATCTATGAATAGTTGACTTATAAACGAGCCTAACTTATATAAATGGGTATGTGGTCTTGGAAAACAGCGGTATGCATTAAATGAGGAGGAGGGATCTAATTTGATTTACCACTTGAGAAGTCTACCCGTTGCTATGTTACGCTTGTTACGCTCCCGTGAGGGATTGGTGCGAGTTACCCCCCCCCCCACCAAATAGGTCAAGTTTATAATCATTGAGTTGAGTTATCCGTACTAGCATGACATCACATCGCATCGCATCGCATCGCATCGCATCGCATCGCATCGCATCGCATCGCATCGCATCGCATCGCATCGCATCGCATCGCATCGCACCACACCACACTACCGATAGATCGAATTAGGAAATGATATCCTCTCAAAACATCCGTACTTTTAATCTTCAGATGTTTGAAGGAAATCATCTCCGATTTACCACTGTTCGGTACACTTTTCGCAATAACGTTACAACAAGATACGTGGAGTTAGTGGTCAAAGAAGGGAATGGTAGAAGAATCGGTTTACGAATGGAGTTATACGGAATAAAATGTAAGCTTATCTTTAATCTTTACCGTGTTCAAAATACTCGAATCACTTTCATTTACAATTATTTGAATACACCGGCCTAAATGCAGGAACGTTGTTATCATATAAAAATACACATTAGCAAATAGGAATTAATTATTTTTTCTGCAAAACAGGAGAAATTATTTTCTGTTTGTCAGGTATGCACTGAAAGTTTTGATATTACCTTGTTCAGTATAAATTAAATAGTTTTCATAATAGGCTTCAGAATCAAAATGTTTAAAATTATTTCTAATTAACTCCTAGTTTTTATTATATAATTTTTTTCGTTTTTATATGACAAAGTTCCTGCAATTAGGTGTTAAGTTAGTCACCAACTAACGCCTATAGATCATGGCGGATAATATTCTGAAATATCAGAAAAAACATACACAAGGAGAAAAATGCCAAAAACTAAAAAATATCATTGTTTGAATTTCCGCCCGGCGTTAAAGGCCAACCACTGGACATGAAACTGTAACTAGTAAAAGATATCAACTCCATCAATAGTTATCGAGCGGATGAAGCACGTGACATCCATCTACCCATAATACTTGACGCTCTCAGTTTTTAAGCTTTCAGATAACTAACCATTGAGTGGCTAGTATACACCTATTTCAATAAATGTTGTCATCGCCAAAGGCTATAGGCAATAGACGATAACGCCTTTTTGAAATATCTGTATTTTCTTTGCATCGACGCAGTCGATAATATTAATATTCTCGCTTATTGGCTGCCTTTGACTGCCCTCCTGCTTGTGCTGATTCTTCAACCAGTTTGCTTGTTTGTTTGTTTTTTCGTCTGTTTGCTTATTTGTTTGTTTGTTTGGTTGGTTAAATGTTTATGTTTATAGCGAATGACTTTTTTTAGTTGTTTATTTTAGTTGTTTATTCTTTGTACGTTAAAGTGGATATTCGTACTCTGCTTGCTTGTTGTCACTACCTATATTTGCCTGTCTTTACTATGTTTGTTTATTTGTGTTTTTCATTTTCCCTGGACCTATTAGATTGTGAGCAGCCTCTTGGTATGGAAAATGGACAAATCAGCAATGACTCCCTAACGTCTCCTGACAGCAAGCCTGACAACCCACCAGGAAATGCAAGATTGAACGGACCTAGTGCTTGGTGTGGCACAGACATTTATAAGAGTTATCTGGAGATAGATTTCAAGACTCTCCATAGAATAACTGCTATAGCTATGCAAGGAAATCCAACCGCTGCCGAATATGTGAAAACCTATGAACTTTTCTTTCGCAGAGAAAGCCCTGAATGGGAAATTTATCGACAAGATGGAAAATCAAAGGTATATTCTAAATATGACTAGAATCTTACTTGCTGGCTGGCTAGCTTACTGACTGACAGACTGACGCACCAATTACTTGTAATATTATTTTTTTTACTAATCCATGACATTGCATTTGCACGTAGTTCGCCTCAAAACAATGCCAGGGTTTGTATTTGTTGACAAAACTACGATCAATGTCAAACTAAAGATAATTCTTTAAGGTTTTCAAAGGTGCTTCTACGTCCACACTTGCTGTTATTGAACGTCCAGTACATCCAATATTGGCCACTATGATTAGAATCAAAGCATTAACCTATCGTGGGAGTGTATGCATGAGAGTGGAAATCTATGGTTGCAAAGGTAAGTGTGTAAAGGTTTTTTATTAAAGAAGAATTTCTAACAGTTAGCAAAAAAAGAAAAAAGAAAAAGAAAACAATTACGATGTCTACGCCGACGTAAGTCAAAAAAGTAGTTAATTTAATTTTTTCCAGTCGAAGGAAAAAGGAATTGGGCATCATTTTCCGGGGAGTACCCCCATATGACGAAGGGTGGAGATTATCGTTTTTAACAGTCATCTTCCCCCATTTTACATGGGATTACCCTCCTTCAACCCCACCCGCCTCCCCCTCGGGGCATCAGTCTTCAATCCTTGAGTTTGCACCGAATGTGAGTATATTTTGTTGGATTTCTCCCTTGAGTCAAAAGTTTTGTCGTAGTTTGTTGTTGCGGTTTGTTGTTGTTAGTTGTTTAATTGGTTGTTTTATGTAGTCATCCCAGAAGTTGTTTGAGTGAGGATTTAATAACTTATTGTTTCAGGGTTCAATATGTTTATAAACTGATAAACGTCGATATCTATTTCGTAGAAATTCATTGTTCGTCTTCTGTCGGGCTGACAACATTCCAAGTTCCTGCAAACAAAATCTCAGCTTCAAGTTCCTTTGGCCCTTCTTACCTTCCAAACCACGGAAGACTTGATACTCATCTTGGTTACGGGGCTTGGTGCGCTGCGGTACATGATGGTCAGCAGTTTTTACAAATAGACTTGCCTCGAATGTACGTCATTAATGGATTTGCATCGCAAGGCAAACATCGGTTGTCTAAAGATGGCTTAGGTGATGCGTGGGTTACGTCTTATAAGGTGTCATATTCCAAAGATTTGTTTCAATGGGAATATTTGCAAGATGTCAATTATACAGAGGTATATATATCCAACCGTTTATTCGTTCATTTAAACTATAGTTATCCATTATTATTCTTCTAATTTCTCTTCTTTTTCTTCTTCAGCTTCTTGTTCTTGTTCTTCTTGTTCTTGTTCTTGTTCTTGTTCTTCAGCTTCTTCTTCTTCATCGTTATCATCATCATCTTCTTCTTCTTTTTCTTCTTCTCCTCCTTCTTTTCCAGTGGCAAAGTACGTATTAAGTTCTTTCTGTATTTCTATTTATTTTCTTGTTCAGGTATTGGTTGCCAATGTTAAGAACAATATGTGTAATAGCAGCATTGCCAACAACAGTTCCACCTCTAACGGTACCATTTTCAGCAGCAACAATACCAGTTCCAACGGGACAATTTTCAGTAGCAACAGTACCACTTCCAACAACAGTACCGCTTCAAACGGTACCATTTCCAGCAATAACAATACCAGCAACTGCAGCCAGGCTAATGCTACATTGGAGTACACCGTCAAGAAAGTTCAAATCTATTTCGACAAGATATTCTATGGCAATAGTAAATTCAACGTTACTGTTAAGCACATGCTGCAGACGCCCTTCAAGAGTAAAGTTGTCCGATTTCAACCTCGATCATGGTTTAATATGCCTTGTATGAGAGTAGAGCTTTATGGATGCAAAGGTATGAACTTTTTAACATGTTGCACACTTAGATCATCCAAATCATTAGTCTTTTATGCACAACTATGCGATGTTTCCATAACTAACGTAGGGACAAAAGTTTGCTTTCGGCAACAAAATTTAATTAATTCATGCGGAATTCCTGTGGATTTGGCAGGAAAATGGTAAATTGTCCCCCTCTAATCGAGAACTTGCAATGCCTCTGGTTTCCTTAGATTTTGTCTATAAATATGAACAGGACGGCAGATAAATCCTTATCCAGTGAATAAGATGCTGTTTTCCAATAAATTCATCAACTGGATAAGATTTATCCGTTGGATAGCACTATCCAGGCTTCGTATAACCGGGCCCAGGTTGAAATGAAAAATCAAATCCCGAAATACAATATTTTGGGCAATTATTTAATTTTTCCATTTTTACAAAACATTAATAGACGGAAGGTACACGGACCCAAAACATATCTCAAAACAGCGGTATGCATCGAATGCGAAACTGGTGTTTTGAGTGTATATAATTTTTGTTTTTTCCTATTGATATGAAATATTGATAATCCACAGATTGCTTTACGCCACTTGGAATGGTAGACGGGAAAATCCCTGATTCAGCATTAAGGGCTGATATGTGGAGTTATACTTCTACTGCTCCCAAATATGCTCGCTTGTACAGTAACGGTAATTGGATATATAACAGTATGAATGATAATCAATTCCTTCATATTTACGTCGGTCCACAAACCAAATTTATTTCCGCTGTAGCAACAGAGAGCACAAGTCATTCTTTTGTTAAGGTATTTACGGTATCATTTAGTCCAAATGGTGGCGATTGGATGGACTATATGGAGAACGGAAAGGCGAAGGTAAGTAACGATGAAAAGAATATCCTTACTATAAAAATTAATCTAGATTTTTTTAAAGAGGGTTAGATGAGTCCAGAGACTAAATACTCCAGTTTCGAAATCTCTGCTGCTCAATGTAGCCCTCTTTAAACTTTATGAATCCTCTTTCCCTCAACTAAACATCAATATATATAAAGCTCGGTCAACATAAAGCTACCTTGAACAACAAGTTTGTACGCCTTTTATAAGTCCGCCATCTGGCATCCAAATTTCTTCATATTTCAAGTTTCTATTAATACACCGATCCCAGATTTACTTGAGTGACCTCTGAAGAATGGGTAGTTTTCGCAATGAAATATAGAATATCCGACAAACAAACTCGAATTCAGAAGGGTTTTCAGTGGTCATTGATATTTTTCTTACCGCGATTCCCAGTCACACGCGACCAACTGAGAGCTAAATCACAAACGAAAAATTGAGTTTTGGTGGACGTTAATCAAATGGATTTCATAAACATCTATAAGGATTCCGACTCCGAATTTCACACGCTTAACTGCAAAGCTGTCGGTATTGATGGATTGCAAGCATTCCCAAGAGAGTTAAAAGACAAAAACATGGCGGCCATTGTGGTACCGTTAACAATGGATGCTAATGAGAAATCTTTTGTTAAATGGCACCAACATGGCCGGCGCGATGACGTAACGTGCAAACGAAGAATTGACTTATCTGATCTTGAAGAAACTCAAATCATAGTCATAGCGATAGATTTGCAGTCAAGCTTTTGAGATTCGGAACCGAAATCTTGTAACATTTTAAAGAAAATATATCCAGAGCGAGAAATTCACAGCGAAAAAGAGCATGAGATAAGGACAAAGGTTTTTGCACGTGTTCACATGAGTACATGCAGAAAGACCAGTTTTGGCTCGAGTTTGAGTGTTTCCATATTCATGTGTCTTCACGTGCGAGCAAAACTGCTAAATAATGAAAGGATATTCTAGGGAATGATACGTTGTCTGAAATGGGAGTAAAGAACGTCCAAGCTTATAGGATTTGTTATTGGGCATTCCGAGGTTGAGGGAAAAAACCCAGGTTGAGTTGGCATAGCATTAAATCAACTCGGTTCCGACTCCCCTTAGTTACCGTTGCTATTTCCCACAAGCTTAACAAATTATCTAGAATATCTCAGAATATAAAACTCGGATCGCGGAAATTTGATTAAAAATTGTTTCAATAGTGTACTGTCCTGCGAAAAGAATAGAACATTGCCAGGTTATCCTTGTAGTACTCTTTAAAACAAATAATGTGTAGTTGTTTATGAGATAAGATTTTAATTCCACTCGGAAAACTGCTGCAACGGCTTGGTTCATTGTTGTCTGAGTCAGAACTATGAACGGAGTGCCATGTATGCTCTCCCGACTGCATTGTTTTAGAGGACATATTTCCAAGATGGCGTATATTTTGTTCAATAAACAGTCCCATTATGCACTACAATGTCAACTCGACCCAGTTTTTTCCTTTTTTCTCGCAATGGCTAATACACACATCCAATCTCTGATTGCTCTAACGCTAAATTTGTATTCTCTTTAGTTTTTCAGAGGCAACTTCAATTTGTGGTCTCCTGCACTGAATCACTTTTCTTACCCACTAAAAGCCCAATACGTGAAGCTAAATATAAAAGCAGTGAGCAAAAATTCTATTCGTCTTAGAGTTGAACTTTATGGTTGCGCAGGTAAAGAAGTTTTTTAATGTGTATAGTTAATTTCTTTAAATTATTTCTATAATAACTTTCCTAGCTAGTTAATAAAATTTCATCATATACTAATTATAAGGATTCTGAACTAAATTTGGACGCATTGCCTAGTAGTGTGCAGGCCGTGTGTCATAATGAACCCAGTAAATGACCGCTCATTACGAGTTTTTCCTGTAGCTCAGTGGTTAGAGCGTCAGAAACTTATAAGGGGGGTCGAAACATGTAACACTATAACCATGCTCCTTGAAATTCAGATTCAGAAATTTGATTAAAGATGGCCGTCTCTATCACATATCAAACTTGTCACTGAATTTCAAGTGACTTTCAGAGAAACTTTACTGAATCTTTCAATCAAACATTTCGGATATCTCTCTTTAAAGTTTGAAAATTTGAAGCAAGAGCACATGTTACTGGAAAAAAGTGTCAAGAAAAAAGTTGAATATTCCCGAGCATCGTACGACAAAAATGTATGACTGTTACTCGTTTTAACACCCTTATGAGTTTCCGAAATCATCCGACCGCTATTCGGAAAGTCATTGGTTCGATTCCTATTAATTCTAAGTTCCTTTCATCTAGTGACAAATGATAAATGATTTCTATATTTCTATTGTTTACATGCAAAATATCCTTATTTTGTAGTCGATTGCTATAAACCGATTTTACCTTCTATTGCCGACGAAAACTTTGAAGCCACTTCATCAGATATCAGCGTTGATCACCATCCCCATAACGCCCGGCTAAGTTTACTTGCCAACATTACTGCATGGTGCCCTTCAAACAGCAATCCCAACAACAAGCTGGAAGTTAATCTTGGCAAGAGTTTCCTCATATCTCAAGTAGCGATACAGGGGTATAAAGATCAGTTGACTAAGAAAGTTAGACTGTATTATAAGGAAAACACTACTCCTTGGGTCATGTATACCGATAACTTTGGACGCAGTGTAAGTTATGGTTACCTTGAAGTGCTTTTTTTTTTATTGCTGTTGGGCTTTGCTGTTATGTATCTTGTATTTGGCAATGAGATCTGTTTTCAGACTTGTTGTTGCTTCGTACTTTATGTTGCTTTCCTGTGTTGTATTGCTTTTGTTGTTGCTGTGCTCTGTTTTCGTAGTTGTTTTGTTACTGCAGTTCGTTCTCGTCTTTGTCGTGATTTGTTTTTGTTTTTAATCTTGTTTTGTAGTTAATTGTGTTGTGTTACTTGTGTTGTTGTTTTGTCGTTGAGGCTGATGTCGTTGTTACATTGCTATTTCTTCATTCTAGAGTTGTGACAATCCCTCCAATCAGATGTCCAAAATACCTTTTTTGCTTTGTTGTTTGCTGTTCATATTTCAGACCATGTCATGCCACTCTTGTGAGTTGATTCTTTCATGTGTAAATGTTTTAACATGTTCGTCATGAAAGAACAATTATCAAGGGAACGTCATGTCACCTGTCATATGATTCTTTTATGTGTAAATATTTAACATGATGTTCGTCATAAAAGAACAATTCTCAAGGGAAGGTCATGTGATCTGGAATGGGTAATTTACATACGAAAGCTCGAATTGAAACAAAAAAGTAGGCGTTACTGAAGGACTAATAGTGAACTCCCCCCAATTAAGATGGAAAAGGTTGATCAGGCCTAAGAAACATTGCTTGACCAGAGAAAACAACAAACAAACAATAGCAAATTAAAACAAAAACATTCAAAAAATCAGTCCTTTCCTTATGACTTTGTCTTAGACCCTGTTTAGAGCCTCTGCACTCCTCGTGATACACATAGTTACAGTCTTAAAATCAATTTTTGCAGGATTTATTAGCAAATTCGAACGATTCGTCAATCACGAGGATATTCATCAAATACCCTTTTAAAGCCAGCTACATATCGTTCCTCGCACTTGAGTTGGAAAAACGTTCCTGTATGAGGGTGGAAGTCTACGGCTGCAAAGGTATGACATTCAACTGTTCAACTATTCTATTGTTAAATTATTTTTATTTGGGAATTTTGTACCTGGAAGCTCTATAAAGTTTTTTTCTTTTGCTTACATTGCTTATATAATGGAGCTAAGTGGTAAGTTAGGGTAATTATAAGAATATGACATTGACGTTATGGATGAAGCCTAGAAAACCCGGGATAAATCACTCCTAGGGTTGGGATGCCCAGGAATGGTGCTGTTTGAATATTTTTACTCGAGACGTATCACCTTGATTATTTTCCAATAGCTCATTAATCTTGACTCTTGTATTTTTCCATCTTAGAATGTCAAGAAAAAATCACTTCTAACCAGGAGTTTGAAACCAACTCAGGAGTGCAAGCCTCAAGCTACTTCGATCCGAACTTCAAGCCCAAATTTGGCAGCATGCGATATGGTGTACCAAATAATGCCTGGTGTGCTCAGTATAATGATAATCAACAATTTCTTCAATTTGACAATCTTGTGGACTTCAAAATAACAGGCATAACGACCACAGGTTCTGCAATAAGTCCCAATGAGAGCAATGGATCATGGGTCAATAAATACAGGCTTGAGTACAGTAGTGATGGGAAAGTCTGGAAGAACTATACAGAAAACGGTTATGTCAAGGTAAAGTTAAGCAATATTTATATATAGTGCATACCATACCCGTGAAAAACTTTGTAAGAAATTGCACAAATTAGTAGGTTCAATCAGTAGACTTCAGTAGACCGTAGACCCACAGAACTGTACAATAATTTGTATAATGTTTGTACAATTCTCATAAATACTACATATACCGTAGAATTCTTGTTAGGGGGAAAAAAACGAAGAAAAGGAATTTCTTATTTTATTTTGTTGTTATTCCCAGTTAATCTTTTATCATACAATTTTATGAAATAAACACGAGATACCAGAGATGGGCTTATGATAAAACAAACACGTTGCAAATGCCCCTCAAAGTACTGGAAATCGCATTTCTGAGGATCTTAGTTTTAAAAATTTTACCCCCGAACCCTCTTAGATGCTCAATCCTCCGTCTGTTGTTTAGACTCCACCCCCAAATCAAAATTACGCCCCGAGGTCCCTGTTAAGGACAAGGGTGGTGATACCCCATACTAAACAAAACGACTCCAATCGATCAAAGGATGCCTTTGATATTTTGCGGTGAGCAAGATTAACGTTTTGTTCTTTATTTGTTAGATATTCAATGGAAGCGAAAGCTACCAGGATGAAGCTCTCCAAGCTGTCGATCAACATCTTGTTGCTCGATTTGTTCGTCTCTTCCCAACTCGATGGCAAAACTGGATTTGTATGAAAGCGTCATTGACAGGATGTTCAGGTATTGTTTATCAAATTTGTCCCATCTATTTTCACCCAATAATGTATTCCACTACCATTCATGTCATTGTCAATTCCAAGCGACTTTTTTTTTTCTCTTTCGTGATATAAACTGATTTCTTCTATATTTTTCTATAGATTGTTCTTCTGCTCTTGGACTAGAAACAAAGAAGCTCAAAACTATTCGGAGCTCATGGTCGAGCACCTATCGTTACCCAACATACGGTATATTACATAGCGGAAGTGGCTTTGTAGCAAACAATTATTTGCACTTTCAAATATTCTTAGAAATTCAGCTTCAAACCAGCAGAGCTTCAATTACTGCTGTGGCTATGCAGCCGGACTATCATGATAATATTGGCGTATGGACATATTACCTGTCCTACAATTTAAACGGGGAACAATGGTTTGATTACAATGAGAATGGAGCAACGAGGTATTTCAGGGGATACAGAGACCGAGAAACTGCGGTTAAACAAGTCTTGTCAAGGCCAATTACAGTTCGTTTTATCCGCTTTAATCCATTAATTTGGAGATCACGTGTAGGTTTCCGCGTAGAGCTTTATGGTTGCCAAGGTAAGCACTTGTAAGTGAATGAATTAATGAAAGAAAAAAATGTAATGCATGAACGTTTTATTGATGATAAAAAATAATCAATCAGCGCGCGAGAAATTTGTAAGTTATCGTAAAAAGCCTGATTGCTTGTGCTGACTAGCATCGATGGACGGACCGACGGAAAAAAGGGACGGATGGATTCAGTCATGGCAATCAGTAGTTCTAAAGTTAACAAAAATTCCTTTTTTACCTTCAAAGCATGTGAGAAGCCTTTGGGGATGAGATCAGGCCAGATTAAAAACACTTCGATAACTGCCTCAACATATGAAGCTGGATACGAACCGTGGTTTGGAAGAATTGGTTCTAATGGTAGTTGGTGTTCACAATTCAGCTCTCCTCACAAACACCATTACCTGCAGGTGCGTTTTTATCATCAGCATCATTTTTTTTACCATCACCATCATCATCTTTATCGTCGTCTCCATCATCCCCATCATCATTTGCGAATTCATCATCATCATCTCATCAACGTCTTTATCAGCATCAACTTTATCATCATTATCACATAAGACTTTATTTTCTTCATTTTTATCATTATCAACGACTTTATCATGATCATGATCATTATTAACATCATTGTCATTATCCGTCATCAATATTATCATCATCATCATCAACGACTCCAGCAGCACGATCATATGCGACTTCGTCATCATCATCATATCGTTATTAACATCAGCATCAACTTTATCATCATCGTCATCAATGACTTCACCATCATAATCATCATCAACATATCCTTCTTAGTGATACTATCAGAAATACATTAATTCCTTATATATTTTTTGTTTGTTCGTTCGTTTGCGCGTACTCGTGTGCGTGAAAATGAAATGAAAGATGTGCCTCTAGCACCAGAGAATAATAAAAAGGTTACTGATTTTTTCTAAAATTTGTAATAATATAATACAGGTTGACCTTGAGATGCCAGCACAAGTCAGTGGGCTGGAGATCGAGGGAGATGCTGTTACTTCTAAATACGTACAACAAGTATTGGTCTCGTATTCTAAAGATGAAGGATACTGGAAAATGATAACAAAGGATGGAGAAACGTTTAGTGTAAGTAGCTTTAAGAATTACTAATTTGTAAGTAGCTTCTATCTTTTGATTGCTATTTTGAAAAACAGGTTAGCGAAGGTTTTGTTTCAAATCGTTACATGCTTCATACGGAGCTCGAAACGCACTATGCGCGATTTGAATGATGAAATCGGCGAAATTTGACATCGATATGAAATTTTTCCCAAACTTTGTCTGCATGCACGTTTTTATTTTCTTTTGTTTTGACATTATTTACAATACAAAAATAATACATTTCAAGCTTGGTAAACCTTTTTTAAAAATAATTGTATAGCTGTATATGACGCCAACCATGAAATGAGGCAGGAACATTTTACTTTTCATGGGGGGTGGGGAGGGAGCTAGTGGTTCGGAAAGGCTGAATTCAGTGTTCCTCTAACCCAACTATTTGGTGCATTTTTTAAAAAAATTTACTTCATTACACCTCCCAATTATCTCTCTACCCCTCCCCCCCCCCCCCCCCTCCCCCAAAACATTCCATATCTTCTCTTCTTTTCTCTCTTCCCTTCAAATCTATCTGAACGTTATTGTAAAATTTCCATTGGATTGTTTTTCAGTTATTTGATGCTAACTTGAATGGCCCTGATATGACAATCATCGAGTTTCCTCGTCCAATCACAGCACGATATGTCCGTGTTAATCCCAAACGATGGAACTTGGGAATATGCATGAGGATTGAACTCAGAGGATGCAGAGGTAAGATACATGAATCAAGTTATATTTGTAGTGTGGTTGGCTTTTTTCAGTCATAACCTCTCACTACCCCCTACCTCCTCTGTCTCTATCTGAATGCCTGTCTATCTGTCTGTCTCCAAATAGAGAATTGATTTGTTTGTATTTTCTGTCTGTTTAATTTTTCCCATTATTTTCTTATTTTTCTTCTTTCCCAAATACATCCAAAAAGGCTGGAATTTTCAGTTAGCTCTGTATTTCTTTCTCTACCCTTTCTATTTCTACCCGTATGTCTTTCTATATAGAGAGGAGTGATTATAATTATTATTTTGCTATCGTTATTCTTCCTCTCTCTCCCCTCCCTCTCCTCCCTACCCCTTTTGTCTCTGTCTCTGTTCTTATGTCTTTCTTAAAAGAGAGTAAATGTGTTTGCTTCATCCTTCCTATTTCCTACAGACGTCCAAAAAGAGAATTGCACTACCACAATTGGAATGGAACATGGTTACATAAAGAATGAAACAATTTCCGCATCAAGTTCTCTTGGTCCAGACTATCAGCCATGGTTTGCCCGTCTTAACACTAACATACTGGGCGGAGGATGGTGTGCTGGTGCCAATAACAGTAACCAGTACCTACACGTGAATTTCGTCGAACATTATAAAGTTAAAATACTTTTTCTACAAGGAAAATCGGGATCTCCTTCAGCTTGGTTGACGAAGTTTTCGGTTCAGTACAGTTTAGATGGCTCGGCGTGGACTACATATCGCGAGCAAAGCAATGAAGTAAGATTTAATTTCAAAGTTTTGAACGAGATTCTGCCGTTGTAATGTTAATTTTGTTGGTGCTTTTTGTTCGATTTTTTACCCCGCAAAAACTATAAAGGACTGGGAATAACAAAAACAATAACCTTTTTTTTCCCTCTGATTTCTTGCTACGGAGTCTTTTATTGTCCTATATTGATAAAAAAACACGGAAGTAGTTTTTTTAGAGAAACAGACTGAAATGTAGGTAACAACTAAATGCTGTTTCCCCTGTTTTCTTTTCCTGAGGTAGACATTTCTCGCTTGGTGCTGCACCGTAATTTCGACTCGGAGAATCCATTAATAGTATTAGTCCCCGATATGTAATGAAATAAACAAAAGCTTAATTGTAATCACTATTGGAGCTAATTCGTGTAGCTTCAGCTTTGAATACTCTTATAACAGAGCATTGAAGGAGAGAGGGGATAAAGTGCGCACCGTCGGCTTCCATTGACAGCAGTTGAATTTCAACTGAAAGAACTACCGACGTTAAATATAGGTACTTTACCTGTTATTGTTTGTATCGTTTAGGTATTTGATGGCATTAGAAACGGTCAAGAAACTATAAAGCTGGCCTTAGAGAATCCCTTCATTGCTCGTTATATACGCATTCTTCCACGAGAATGGCATAACTGGGTGTGCATGCGAATAGAATTTGCTGGATGTAAAGGTATGTGTCTCATGTTGTTCACCACGGGTGGTGAGCGCTGCTAATGTGTCGCCTCTCATCCCCGGGCTTCTTGTCGAATGTAATTAGAGCTGTTTGTTGCATGGTTCTCTCTAGTGCTTCGAAGAATTTTGAAAAGTACAATATCTTATGATTAGTTGGTTGATTTCGTAACCTTAAATGCTCTGTCTTTTTACTTCGAGTTCTTTGTCTTTTTAGTGTTTAGAAATAATTGTTTGATTGTCTTGAACAGTTTTGGCTCAAGCATATGGTTTGGAAACACAAGAAGTTGGACCTGAGCTGCTATCTGGTAGTCATATAACCTCAACCAGATTCGAATACGCTCGACTTTACTTTAATAATAGATGGTATTCCAACCTTCAAACTGGTGTTGAATACCTTGAGATCACTTTACAGCCGTTTGGCAAGGTTATCACGGCTTTTGCTGTACAAGGTTTTCATAGGTTAATTACGATGTACACTGTTAGCTACAGCGTCGATGACAAGAACTGGTATGGTTATAAAGTTGACGGTAAAGTAAAGGTAAGCACCTCTAAAGAAATTCAGTTCACACGTGACGTACCGTGACCGTGACGGTGGTATGGCCAACATTCTGATCGGATAACCAGCTTGTCCTCAATTCCTTGGTGAGAGTGGTGAGAGTCCAGCGTGTTATGACGTTCCTCATTGATAACAAAGTCCACTCTATTTCAATCCTATGTTAACGGTTTAAATAGCTTTGTTTTACTTCACGTCCAACTTGACCGGTGTTCATTTTGCTGACTTTCATGCATAGTGCAGTTTTCGTATGACTGTGAAAAATTCACGGCACGAACACGGCCATGACACGGCAAGGGATACGCCAGACCAATCACATTGCACGAGAATTTACTCTCCATCCAATCAAATACCCGTAACACGGCATAAACACGGCGCGGACACGGTCACGCCAAGGTCACGGCAATGCCAGACCAATCACATTGCGCGTGAAAAAAATCAGCCAATTAAGATTCTAGAAAGCATCACGGTCACGGCACCTCACGCTTACGGCACCGAGCTTTCCAAAGTCATACGAAAACTGCACTATTAATAGTGGACATTGGAGAGAAAACATATTGTCAGAAATTTATCCAATAGGGCAGCCGCCTATGGCGAAACATTCACTGTAGTTGATGTCTTTGCTCTAAGCTTGTAACCCTGTATGGCTGTCATAGTAAACTACATGCTGTCTGTCTTTTTTATCTTACTATTTCTATTCCGCTTACTGACAATTTTTGGTTCTTTTATAGATGTTCAAAGTTCTGGAAGATCTCATTAAAGTTTCTAGAGTTGTTTTGTCAAGGCCACTCTTAGCCTCCAAGCTTCGGATAACACCAAAACAATGGATTACTGGTATAGCACTGCGAACCGAACTTTATGGATACGATAGTAAGTAATACTAATAATAATTAATAATTAACATAAGTAATAATTTTGTTCATCGCGCGCTTGTCTCTGTACTGTGATATAAACACGCCGCCGCCGCTTAGAAACACGAGGCGTAGCCAAATTGTCCACTATAAGTACTGTAAGATTAAAATAATGACAAGTATTAAGGTGGCTCGACCCAACGCGGGCACTTAAGTTGAAACGGCTATATCTCTCGTCACAGACTTTTAAAAGTTAAACATATTTTTTCGCATGAATAGTAAACTTAAACTAAACTTTATACTGACGCTAGTTTGGTTGAAATCGACGTTTTCCTTGCATCGAAATTGTGATGCCCTTGACTTTACATTTCGCATATTATCTCGAAATCCAGACCCAAACTTTGAAAGCGATTTATTAGACTTTGTAGACCAAATGTTTGGTTTTAATATGGGGACGTTTAAGGCAATCGTGAGGCCATTTTTGAATAAAAACGAAACAATTATTTTACTCAGAATAAATGAAAAACCGACGTTACTATACTAACTTTAATTCATAACACTAGTTTTCGAAAAAAACAGACACAATATTTTTGGTTCTTATTAACACCAAGACGTGCTTCTGTATTTTGTAAAAAAAACTTATCGTATTTGCTTGGTTTTGATCGCCCCTGAGACGAACATGATTAAAGTATTAATTTGGCGCGTTTAATTCAAATTTGTGAAGTTTACGCTACTGACATTGTTTCTCAAAATCTAGGAAAAATTTTCTTTTTTTTTTTTTTCTACATAACCTAAAATTCCACCTTTTATGCCCGAGCATTCTAAAAACTGGGTCGAGCCACCTTAATATGTAAATCAGTGAGTTGTACAAGAATCATGCACGACGTGAAAAACTCAGTGCTATATAATATACCTTAATGACCTCTTCCAGTTGGATGGTTTAGCCGGAGGCTGGGTGTTTCCGTGTCCACTATTAGAGAATAGATTTGAATATATATAATTATATATATATATATATAATGATAACTTGTCATTAATAAATTGTCTTTACAAATCCAAGGTTGTTTTGATCGGTTGAAAATTGGATCTCTTCACAATTCATCACTCAACGCATCAAGTAGTTTGCCAAATCACGAGCCATGGCGTGCAAAGTTCGGTGGAGCAAAGAACGATTCATGGTGCCCGGTAACAACGAGTCCAAACGAATACCTAGAAATTGACCTCGGAGATACGTACCTCGTTAGTGCCATAGCAACCGAGGGAGATCCGATGAAAAACTGTTGGATAAATAAGTTTTCCTTGGAGTACAAGGAGCCAGAGAATGATACTTGGCAGTATTATGGAAAACAAACTCTTCATACATTGGAAAAAGTACGTATTGATGAGTTGCAAGAATTCCCAAGAGAATTAAAAGACAAAAACATGGCGGCATTGTGGTGTCGTTAACAATGGATGCGCGAATGAGAAATCTTTTGTTAAATGGTACCAACATGGCCGCGATGACGTAACGCGCAAACGAAGAATTGGTGAAAAGTAGAGTGCAAACCATATATCCGTGGAATAGCACCAAAATAGCCCTAAGCACATCTATTTCTTTTGTTTTAAATCGTTTCATTGGTGATAATTTATGCTAATTAGTTAGTACTATTTCACGGATAGAGGGTTTGCACTCTAAGACTTTCCACTTAAACATTATGACTTATCCTTGCGTAATTTAAGAAAAGATATGACCTCTTTAGTTTCTCGGATTTTTTTTTTGTTCCAAAGGTAACTTTGAAAACTGAAAATTAGTTCCTTACTATCTTGTGTTAGTACATAAGATTTCAGAGAAGATATATTACCGCCAACCGGTTGTTAAAATAACTGAGGAGAAAGTGCTGCCTTTGTAATTACATCTGCAAATGGTTAGTTTTTCAAGTGGCTCGGATGACCATGTTAATGGCGGTCCCGTCTCTCCACACTCATCATTACTAACCAACACCGGAAGGACGTAAAAGATCCACTGAGGACGTAAAATAACCCTGGCAGTGACCACCCACAGTGCCTACACTTCATACTAACCATCTCTCATGCTTGTAAAATTGCATAAAAGCAATCTGTCGTTCACAACTCAATGTAAAGCGTCTTCGATTATATCCACATAGAAAAGGCGCTATATAAATTATATAAATCATCATTACCATTCGTCGAAATTTTTTCAACCCCTGTTTATCCAGGTCACCTTTTTGATACGGTCAAACATTCCCAATTTAAAGACCCTAACCTACTCTGTTGTCATAACTGATTAATGATTAATGATCGATTATTGATTATTGTATTCAGATAAGCTTTAGGGCAGCAGATCCTCTAATCCCGAGGTATTTAGTAAAAATGGAACACAAACTAGAAGCGAGATATGTCAGGATACACCCTGAAGAATCAATCGAATGTCCCTGTCTTCGTTTCGAGATTTATGGCTGCCAAGGTAATGTGATGACTCGCACGCACAATCTTATATGTTGGGGCGTTGATTGTCGCAAAGTTGAAGTTGTGGAGGGTCAGGGGTAAAGATGATGATGTTGATGGTGGTAAAGATGGAGGTTTTGGTGGTGGTAAAGATAGAATTTTTCCGTTATGAGCGGGTCTGTGCTGGTCGAAATTTTGTTTGTTTGGAGTTATTTTTGTGTTTTTCTTGATGAAGATGAATATGTCGTTGTTTTTGTGTTTTTTTATTTGTACTTTTTTGTTCTTGTTTTGTTGGTAGTTTTGTGGTGTATCAATCTCTTCTACTATTTACTTCAAAAAATCTCTCTATTTCACTTTTTACTTTTAAGCATGCGAAATAGAGCTAGGAATGACTACCAGCAGGATCAAAGATGACGCAATCACCGCATCAGGATACCTTAACCCAGCTAGTCTACCATCGAATGCAAGGCTTTATTCAAAGGAAGGCCTTGGAGCATGGTGTGCAGGCCCCAATGAAACAAGCCCTTTCCTGCAGGTTGATCTGTTCTGGGTGCATAAAGTTCGCAGTATTGCAACCCAAGGACGGAACGATGGTGCTGCGTGGGTTGAGCAGTTTACACTTTCTTATCGAGAAGACAACAAACATTGGCAGAATTACTCAGAAGGAGGCATTACGAAAGTAAGTCTTCTAACTCAATTGATGTGATTTTCAATTGAAATCATTTGTCATCTGAGCAAAATAATGTGTAGTGAATATTACTGTGTCTTCTAGTGAGATAATACGTTTGCTTGTTAGAACTTCATTAATCAATTGATCTTTTCTTTCGTTTTCTTCTTCTTTCAATGATGCAGGTATTTACAGCGAATAACGACGGCTCGTTTGTTGTTAAACACAGCATGAACCTAGAAAGGGTGAGGTACTTAAGAATCCATCCTGTCAAGTGGCATCAAGCAGCATGCCTAAGACTAGAATTATACGGTTGCGAAGGTGAGTTATAAAGACCAAGTTTACTAATAGACCCATCCAGCATGGGTGCAATGTTTTCTATTCCAGACAACGTGTCGTTCCCTTTATGACAACTTTCTTTGTTCGTATAGACCAAATGCAAACTCGCACCGATCGATGTGAGGCTTAAGTTGTGAAGATCTGGCGTGATTTAAAGCAATCTGGCGTGATTCAAAAGTCACGACACATGCCAAATCCCTTTGTTCACAACTTTAAAATTTTGTCAATTTTTCTTTTTCATTTGATTACAATTGTGATTTATTCAAATTTCCAGTAATATGATGTGATTTTACACTTTTAATTTCTTATATTTTTGAATTGTTTCAGTATTGTGAGGGCCACGTGTTAGATAACTCTCTGGGTTAATTGTGTCACCCTCCTTCAATAAAGTTTATGTAATGTTTAATAAACGAGCAGGAGTGTTTTATCGGGTATAAAACACGAGGCGCAGCCGAGTGGTTTTAGACCCGATAAAACACGATCTGCGAGTTTATCAAACGGCTTAAAAAACTCGTGATGTATGTTCTCATATTGTACAGAATTCTTTACGAAATGAACCAAGTTTGATAGAGAAAATCCAAGTTAAAGTTTATGCAAATGAAGACGAATCTTTATCCGATATAAAATCACCTTCATGGTCATGATTTCTATTGTGTTTTCTTCATGAATTATTAATGAGTTTTCTAATGTATTTTAGAAAACTCATTAATAATGCATGAAGAAAACACAATAGAAATCATGACCATGAAGGTGATTTTATATCGGATAAAGATTCGTCTTCATTTGCATAAACTTTAACTTGGATTTTCTCTATCAAACTTGGTTCATTTCGTTAAAAAAATCGGTACACAATGAGAACAAACATCATAAGTTTTCTAAGCCGTTCAATAATCTCGCAGATCGTGTTTTATCGGGTCTAAAACCACTCGGCTGCGCCTCGTGTTTTATACCCGATAAAACACTCCTGCTCGTTTATTAAACATTACATATTGTATTGTATTGTATTTAGTCTCACATCAGTGCAAGTTTTGCATTTGGTCTATGTCATCCATATTAGTGGATCATCTCAAGTGTTACTGGTCAACAAAAGACGAAAATGCTACTCAAAAAATTTACACGTAACCACTTGAAAACTTTCGAAAGTGTGGGGTATGATGGTGGTCGCACTATGAAGTATCTATTGTCATGTGATAAAAGTATCAATGGATTTTTTGAAAAAAGGAAATTGCAGCAAAAAAAATTAATTAATTTAATAATTCAAAATTTTAAAAAATAAGAAAAATTCTTTAATGTCAGATTATTCAGATTTGCGCAGATTGAGAAGAAAACTACATTAATGACTAAATATGGCGGAAATTATGAGATAAAAAATAATTATTCTTCTGAAGCAAAATATTAGTAATAAGTTAATAATGTACAATTTCAGTCACAATGAAAAGCTATGGAGTTGCACTTGGAATGCAAGATCGTTCGATACCCGATTCAGCAATCACTGCAAGTTATTGGTCTTTTAGCCCTTACTATGCCCGGCTGTTTAAAGTTGACGGTGGTTGGTCATCGACCGCTTATAATAGAAATAAGTTTCTCCTTATTGACCTTGGACTTGTGAAGACTCTAGTAACAAGGATTGCCACTCAAGGGTGGACTTCCTCCGGGCATTCTGTGTTGGAGTATCATCTTTCCTTGAGTAGAGAAGGGATTTTCTGGTTCCGCT
This sequence comes from Actinia tenebrosa, assembly GCF_029948245.1. Taxonomy (NCBI): domain Eukaryota; kingdom Metazoa; phylum Cnidaria; class Anthozoa; order Actiniaria; family Actiniidae; genus Actinia; species Actinia tenebrosa. The sequence goes on along the minus strand of NW_028292572.1, from coordinate 9,143,382 downwards.
ATATGGAGAATGGTCAACCAAAGGTAATTCTATATATTTCCCACTCCACGCAAAAATGAAATAAAATGAAATATGATAAAACAAAACAGCAAAACAAAACAAAACAAAGTTAAAATAAATTAGGGAAGAAAAATCTACTAACAATAAATTCGTTTCTAATTCCAATATTAACACATTACTCTCCAGATTAGAGAAGTCTTATTAATCATTTTGTTCAGAAAACAATATTTTTTAAGAACACAGACAGACTACTGCAAAATAAACTTGTTTTTCAACGCGGTTTATTAACTTGAAAAATGAATTTTTATTCTTAGTTAATCACGTCCTCTTGCTTCAAAAAATATCAGAACTAAATTAAAGACACATATTTTCGAAATGTTTGATTAAAAGATTCAGTAAATTATCTATGAAAATCAGGAAATTCAGCGAAAAGTTTTGTATGTGATAGAAGCGGCCATCTTGTATCAAACTTAAAATTCCAAATATGGTATCAAAATCCCTAATTTTCATATCTTAATATTCCGGGGCATATGGTTATAGTGTTAAAAGTTTCAACCCGGTTATGAGTTTCTGATAATATCCAAGTCCCCTTATATCTTCTTGTTGTTTTTCTTTGTGTGCAGATTTTCAATGGAAATTCCTACAAAGACACTCAAACGCCTGTAGAACACAATCTACACCATACCATCTTAACACGTTACCTCAAGTTTGAAGTATTAAGATACTATTATAATCCTGCGATGCGCGTAGAGGCTTATGGTTATCGTGGTAAGATGATCTCATTGTCACTTATTGTTTCATTTGCTAAACTAGAAACTAACCTTCTACCTTGGCTTGCCATCTGCTGTCAAGTGGGACCCAAACGTGTGAGGGGGAGGGGGGAGGAAGGATTGGACACTTAAATATAGTTTCCAGGCAAGTCTTGTTATGGAATCTGAAACTATAATTAAGCGCGCGCACTTTGTCTCTATCGATTTTATTTATTTGTTTTCAACAACACAAGCAAACACAAGATGAAAACAGGCAAAAAGCGTGTCCATTAAGGAAGGAACCGAAGCACCATACTAAGTCAACTCCCCAAGAAGTAGCTAGTCCAGTACATGATTTTTCAAAGCAAAAAATGTTGACACCCAAATCTCAATAAGATCTTTAAGAAAATTAAAATAAAATTGAATATATTGATCCTTGGTATCATGTTTATCAGAATCAAAGCGTTTCTTCTACGTAAAATGGATATCCAATGTAGACAATATCAAAAATATCAAAAATATATATATACTTAAAAATACTGATAAAATTAAAATATCTCTTGTTCTGAGAGGAGTTAAAAGACGGACTCGTTTTTCTTTCCCAGAATATCCCAAGTCATTATTAGGAAACGGTTCCAATCCAAACTCTGTAGATTACGTCATCAAATCATCCAGCAATTTGACTGTTGATTCCTTCCCTGTCTCCCACGCGACCCCTGGTGTCTCTTGGTGCTCCGAGTTCAACGATTCTAGGCAGTACCTGCAGGTTGATTTTAAGAGGGACGTCCTGGTTTCTGCAATAAGGCTTGACATAATCGAAACTACATCATCTACGAGTGTTGTTTTGTTCTACGCGATGAGTGGTCAGGGATTCAGACCATTAAAACAGGGTAACGTTTCAAAGGTATGTCATTCCTCCCAAGCCCGAAGGGCTATTGACTCATAGGCGATGAGGGCGAGAGGACGATTTGTTTTAATCAAATCCAACTATAGTCAGTCAAAAATATAAATACAAACAAGATTTTGAATTAAAGTTAATCTAATATTTTGGTTTTCGAAGCCGGCACTTTTTGCTATTAGTGAATATAACTTTTAGCCTGTAGTAGTAGCTCATCCAATCAGAACGTAGCATTGATGATAGACCACTAGTTGGATTTGACTAAAGTTGTATAACCCATTTTCAAATTCGTACAAATACCGCTGTGTTCCGCCTTAATTACAGACTCACTTAAAAACTCACTTAAAAACTCCAACAATACAAACACTTTGAAACGGACCTACACAGGAACATGTGATGATATTCTACACAAAATCGAGGCCAACCCTAAGCAACAGACATCTAAAAACTAGAGTATTGCGTACTTCGAAATATATGTAATTATATAGACATAACAGTTATGTCTTGATTGATTTCCTATCATTTATTTGTCATAGGTTTTTTACAATGGAATGAACCTTTTCCAGTTAAAGATGGTGGTTTCTGGAATAAGAATAATGCCGACTTGGCAGAACACAATGTGCTTACACTTAGATATCCTCGGCGAGGGTAGGTATATTTGGAGTGCGATTAATGAATATGACATTAGAGTTATTTTAAATATTTTTCCTTTTTTCTAGATATGTCTAATCCAATTGGATTCCAAGATCAAAGAGTTCAAGACCAAACCATGTCGGCATCAACCCAACTCACTGCCTTTACACGGCCATCATATGGCAGAGTAAGCCTGGATAATGTTCGCGATGCTTGGTGTGCAGGTGAAGAGGACTCGAATCAATTCCTGAGCATAGACATTGGTTATATACAAGTAATAGATCGTGTGGCTACCCAAGGAAGGCATACGACTGGTCTGGACTCGTGGGTCACTAAATATTCTATCAGATACAGCGAAGATGGTGTTGACTGGAAATGGTGCAAAACGGAGAATGAAACAGTGAAGGTATACATCTTCGTTCCCATCACGATAATCATTACCACCATTATCATCCATCAATGTCATGCATCATTGTACTATCATTATTATGCATCATCTCCATTGCCATCGCCATCATCAACACTATCATCTGACATCATCTTCATCACCATTATCATCATCATCGTCATCAACGCCATCATTATCAATCAATAGTATGCATCACTACTTGCATTATCATACATTATTTTCATTGCCAACATCAACATCATCAAAACCATCATCATCATCATCGTCATCATCATCAGCGTCATCATCATCCTCGCTTTCATCATCATCCCCAACACTAAGATAATCATCATCACTTACAAAGGAGAAACCATCCCTAGAATATTCTAAGTGCATAATATGTATGAGAGATAATAAATATAGAGCGCACATCTAGCTTCTAAGGATCACCCATTTATTAGAACTCTCGTGATAATGGCACGACACGGTTCAGCATATTTGACCGTCATTTTTTTGCCCGATCATCCCAGATCTTTCTGAATCTTCTCACTGAAAGAAAACTGTCCTACTTAGAAAAATATGAAAACAACTAAAATCGATATAGCTTGCATCGTTATGTTTGAAAAAAATATAAGTTGACTGATGCAATATTTCTGCTTCTTTTTCAAAGATATTTGAAGGAAATACTGACTACTACATGGTGGTCAAGAATAAACTACCCAAACCTGTAAGAGCTCGCTATGTGGAAGTTCATCCACGATCATGGCAAGGAAATCTATGCATGCGTATTGAGCTTTATGGATATACAGGTATGGCCAATTTACCTTAACCTTATTAGAATGGATGATATTATTGACCCCAGAAGTCGGGAAGTCAAATCTGTCCAAGGGAATCTAACCCTGCTTCGCCTCCCGGTTGGCTCAGTTGGTTAGGCAATGACCTGTTGTAGCCTTCTCCGCAGGCATCTCCTTGGCTCTTTTTGCTATCCGTTTGCTCTTTGGGCCTCCTGTGGTGAGGACACAAATGTCGTCCTCCTCCTCTCTCTCGTTCCTAGTTCTTCTCTACCATATATATATTAGATATATTACTTTCTTGTTAGTCCTATCAAGTTTATCGCACAATCTTCAGAAGACTTTGCTAATTTAAGTACTGTATTTGTCAAAATCATGCTTAGATTTAGATTGACCTATTATCCTGTATATCTTCAAGGTGTTTTACATTTCCTTTTCTCCAGATTAAAATTTATTGTATTATCGTTGTTCTTCAGCGTGTGCCAATCCTCTTGGCATGAACACTGGTCTTATACCTGACTCGTCCATCAGTGGCGTAGGTACAAGTACAAGTTTGCGACTTCCGATTTACGCTCGCCTGCATAAGTTTCTCGGAGACGGAGCCTGGTGTGCAAAACCAAGCAGTGCGGAGAAGTACCTACAGATAGACCTCGGGATTGATAGGCTTATTTCAGGGTTTGCAACACAGGGCTCTCAAAAAATTGCAGACGCGTTTGTCAAAAGTTATAATGTGTTTTACCGCCCCAATGATGGCTCTTGGACTTTTTACACTGAAAATGCCACAAAGGTACGAATCTATCGTGTTGTCAAAGCTATACATTGAAATGCCATTTAAAATGAGATATGGATCAAAAACGAGGTGTTTTTCCAGTGAGTCAAGGGGAAAATTAATGGGAAAGTGTTCAAAATTCCTGGTCATGGTTAACGATCCATCGCCGAAAAACTGATTTTTTAGTAGCGATTTCCCGGCAAATTTTTGTTTGTCGACATCGCCGCCATTTGAAACATTATATCTTAATTTCCAGGAATCCTTGCGCCTATAAATTATAGCTTGAAGTTGACAATCAAAGACCATGGATCGATTGATTGACTGAGGGCCCGTTTATTTTACTAATGTCTTTACTTGTGGGGTTCGTTTGCCCTGGAGATTGAGTTTTGTTTGGTGGGGGGGGGGGGGGGGGGTAGTATATGGAGACGTAGAGGAGGAGGGGGTCATTTTTGAAGTGGAGTGGTGGAAATAGTTAGAAAGATCACTAACTTTTGTCTGTTGTGCAAGAAAAAGGAAAAAGTCGAGTATGGAAGGAGGGCGGGGACCCTGAATAATACATTTATATATCACTGCCCAACTTATTTAACTAATCTCTTTTTTTAATGTTTTCAAAGGAATTTAACGGCAATGTTGACCAGCATGAAGTTGTAACCCACATACTGAAAGAGAAATTTATCTCACGTTACTTAAGATTCATTGTACTCACATGGAACGTCTATCCTTGCATGAGAGTTGAGGTACTTGGTTGTGAAGGTATGTACAACTTATCTTGATGCAATGCATGTAGATGTATTAGGGTTAAGGTACTTGGCTATTAAAATATGTAGACCTGGAGGCATGTATGCAAATGATAGTGTATGGGGGTTAAGGTACTTGGCTGTGAAGATATGTAGACCTAGATGCACATATGTAGATGATAGTGTATTAGGGTTAAGATACTTGGCTTTGAAGGTATGTAGACCTGAATGCAAAATGCTTTGGGTAGCATGGGTGGCGTTCGCGGCTAACGCGTCGTCTTTCACCGCTGTGAGTCCAACGGGTCGGGTCGCTGGTTCGAGCCCTGCGGTCGCCACATGTGAATTGAGTTTGTTTGATGTGTTGTTCTCTCCTATGCTACGAAGGTTTTCTCCGGGTTCTCCGGTTTCCTCCCTCCGTAAAAATCAACATGTGAGTTGAGCGTTGTGTGCATAGAATATTGAATGAAGTGGTAGTGCGTGTGAGTGAAAAGTGTCCCCAATTAGTGCGAAAGCGCTAGAACGACTAGACACTTAAATAAAAGTGATTTATTTATTATTTATTTAAATATGTAGATAGAAGTGTAAGAAAGTTATTTGGCTTTGAACGTATGAAAGTTTCGATCGATGTATTTATGTAGACGAGAGCAGGTTGAAACTGTTAAAACTTGTTTGTAAGTCCCACAAACTCACAGCATAAGCAAAATTACTTTTTCCTATGACGGCCTAGGAAAGCCACTCTTATATACATTCACAACTCGACATTGTTTATCGTTCCAGTTCCGGTAATTGATGGTGGCTATACAAATTTCACTGAGTGGACAGAATGCACCGTCACCTGTGGAGGAGGAACACAGACAAGAACAAGAAACTGCACAAATCCTAAACCTAGCAACGGCGGTAAAAACTGCATCGATGTAGCACCAGATAATGAAGTTAGGAAGTGCAACGTTCATCTTTGCCCAGGTGTGTATTCATTTTGTACATGTAGTCTGGATTTGCCAGATCCAACCCGCTTGGAGAACAGGGTGTACGTTGATTTAATTTTATGCAATAAAACTGCGAAGCTAAGCTTTAGAACTTCGAGTTATCTATATTGTTTATCTTGATTATTTTTTCAAAATGGTAAAAAAAATTTAATTGATTCATCTCATATTTATATCAACGTTTCTAGCATAAACTAAAAACGTGTGTTCACACTTGGTTCCTGGAAACGGTGCTCGAGAATACAATTCTTGCTGGGCACTAATGTGAACACAGATAATCTTGAAGGAACCACGCGAAAGCTCGTGGACTGGTACAAGACGCCCAAGTAAAGTGAACACGCTCTAATACTCATAAGTAGAGGAAGACCTCTTTGACCCTGCATTTGCGAGCTCAGTCTTTAAAAAACGTATAATGTAAATTCTACTACATTTAACTATTTCAAATTTCCAAAGCATTAGTTTCAGATAATAAAGGAATTATATATTACGCGCAATGCATGATGGGATAACCCAGGTTGAATTTCGTTTCATTTCAATTTCAGCGCCAAACATTACAATGGATAATAGAATTTTTCACACCACTCAACTCATCACCTTTGCTATAAACAACTGTTCTGGAGGATTGAACAAAACCTTTGACTTTGGAGATCTGACCGTTAAAAGTACCTTGGCATGCAGCATTAGCCACCAATACGCCATGCCGGGAATCTACGAGGTCCTTGTGTCTATACCAAAGCATCACAGTTTCATGATGTCTCTCTACCTCCAGGATAAAATTCAAAGTCTAGTCCTTGACAAGTCCATACAAGCATCAGTAGTTTTAGAGAGCTTTTGGCTTTACTGGAAAATCCGCTTTGGTACATTACCATTCGTTGAAGTAAATTATGGCAATGGAACAGGAACTTACAACTTTACCTTAGGAGATCTTAGAGATTCTTATGTTGGCTTCAGCTCACATAATTATACTGCAACTGGCGTATATAATATCACCGTAGTAGCCTCGAATTTAGTCAGCCGTAAAATGTTTATTACCGAAGCCATCGTTGAGGATCGAGTCATTATCCAAAACATTGATGTGACGTACCTTGGAATTTTCGACCGATATTATCAAGTTGATAAGCTGTTTGTCAATATGACGCTCACCAGTGGTAGTAACCCACATTATAGGTTTATCATGGATAACGGAGTGATAATCCCTACTGGATTGAATCCATCACTTTTGTATAGTTATCCACAACCAGGGACCTATAACCTGACTGTCGAGGTTTACAACAACGCAAGTAGAGCTAACATCACCAAACAAATCGTAGCGCATCCAGTTATACCAATAAATGGCGACGCTCGCCTAACAGTTCCGCCAAATGTTTACCTCACGCCTACACCAATAGACATCAATCTGACTATTGCTAACCCTTATGAGTGTATTTTTGATTTTGGTGATGGGACTTCAAAAAGGTTTCTCTCCATTGACAATATAACCATGTTACCTCATGTGTATGCCAGTACTGGAGTTTTTCCTATAACAGTCAATTGCAGTAATCATTTCAGCTCGAAGATATTCAGAGTAAATGCAATCGTCCAAAAATCCATCACTGGTCTTGCTTTCACGAATGACGGCCCTAAAGAAATGAATGAAACCGTTACTTTCAAGGTATCCAGTACAGACTGGGGTACTGACTCATGCTACTATATCACTATTGGAGATGGGACATCCTTCGGATTTGGAAAACAACATTGTAAATCTAAACACCCAGAAGTGGACTTCAAAGAGATCAATAACGATACATATATCATAACCAATATGTATTACGAGATAAAAAATTTTCATTCTTATCTTCATGCGTGGAATCAAGTATCCGAGTTCGAAATGAAGAGGCAACTTCCTATACTGAAAATATCGTGCAACTACCCCAATACAACGATTCTAAACATTGCAAAAGATATAAACAAAGCTACTAATTTCACAAGACTGGACACTGTATTCTTTGAGACTTGGATCAAGATTGACTGTAGAGCCACACAAATTAAGGATGTATTTTGGACATACGTTAGCTTGTCGAAAGAAGGAGTTTCTGGAACAGAAGAAAAGAGTCTGGGAATTAGAGAAAGTACGACTGTTTATCCTAAGACTATTGACTATGGTCTCTACCGGCTTCGTTTTAACGTATCCATGAGAGACCAAGTGGGTGTGTTTAAGTACGATGAAGGATATTTCAAAGTGGTACCTAACGAACTAAGACCCATTATTGATGGGGGGAGCGCTATCATGAGGGGCTTCGACAAGCATATCTATTTTGATGGCTATCGTTCGTTTGATCCTGACTATAACGGGAATTCAGATTTTGAATATTACTGGTATATGACCAAGGACCTAGAAATGGACTTTAACTTGAATGCTATCTTAAATGGTAGACCAATTGAAGAGTCCCCTTCGTACGACGAACGAGAGTTCTGTAACATGTCGCTCCCTCGTCGTATCTATAAAGGAAGCTCAAGATTAGAGCTGTTTACTGGCCGGCTAAGAGTATACGAGAGATATGCAGTCTTTCTTATTGTAACCAGGAATATACACGGTGTTAAACGTTGGAAAGAGACCTATCAGATCCTGGAAATTGTCGAGGGTGACCCACCTGCCATAGGGATAAAGTAAGTTAAGGATCAATCAGAAGTGTGCAAGCAAGCATATACGTAATATATCGAAAAAAGTTGTCGGTCGGAGATATGAAATCTTAAATCTGAGACCGAGTAAAATGCTGCAAAATGTAATACATTCACTGTCGAACAACCTAGTTTCGTTTTAGATTGGAACATGAAGCATGATCTTTGAGTTAGAAATGCGATTTTTCCTATTTTAGCCAGAAAACATCTTCGACCACGTTTTTTGAAATATTTGTATAACAAACACATACATTGAAATAGGTGTATAAAAAAATACATGCAAACATGTGTAAATGGTTACACAGATATAGAAATATAGATAAGTTATAGTGCTTGGGAACGAGGTTATTCCAGGCGAAAGACCCAGAGTGGATCTTCTTACGCTGAATGCAGATAAAATATAATTTTAGAAGAATTTTTTTTTTTTTTTTTTTTTTTTTTTTTGCGGAAGGAGGAAAACTGAATGGGCCTCTCTCCCCACTAAGCTAAATTCCAGGTTATTTCCGGGTTCGATCTGTGAATTAGCCAAGAGGTTATTGTAGGATAGTATCAATTCTCTAATCTATACAGTTTTATACAGTCTTATTCATTTAAAGTGTATATGACACGAAAAAAAATTAATGTTAAAAATGTGTATTTTATTGGCATTAATAAGAATATCACGGTTAAATTTGTTTCAAAAACGTATTTCTCTAGAAATTCAAGAAAATTTAGCACAAGTTGTGACGTCATTTTGTTTACAAGTCTCCAGATTTAGTTGCAAATACACGAAATATGTTTGAATGTAGAATCTTAATTTCAGGTTGTACACTTTTCAGTTTCCCAACATTTGGAGAGTACTACGTAAGCTATCAAATGAAGTTGAATAAAATATGCCTTTTGTTGTTATTTTATACGATTGACAATTTATATTTTGTGTATTACTACTGAATCTAGAGTACGTGTCAACAAAATGACGTCACAAATTGGGCTTAATTTTCTCACATATCTCAAGAAATAAGCTTTTGAAACACATTTTATTACGATATATTTATTACGACTAACAAACTATACATTTTAAACGATGAAATGTTTTCGTGTCATATACACTTTAAAGTCCCTTTTAGTTTAGGCGTAATATTTTTTCATTAAAGATCACGTGTTATTCTCTTGAGAATAAGATTCTTTATTTGAGCTGTAACCACATTCATGTGTTTCCTCAAGCGCAACCGTTTTTGCAAAATTCCACACAACATTGAGCGCAACATTGTTGCATCGTTTGTCCTCCTCTAAGACTTGTTACAACATTTCAAGCGATGAATCATACCGATCTAATGCAACACAACGTGCGCAAAAATACCATATTGTTAACATAGCTGCAATATCGCTAATAGTATTTTGAAATTTGTATTGAATCTAGATGCACTAAAATAAAAAGCCGCTGATCAAACGTTTTAGTATAGCAGGCGTCGTTTTCGAAGAACGAAGATGTTGCGTGAATTTAGTTAGGTTGGATTTTGTATAACTTTCCGATTCAAATTTGTTGCGCGCATTTTTGCATGCAATGTTGCCCTGTGTATCCACTGCTTTATATAAAGAAATGATACTCTGGGAATGACACGTGGTTTGAAATGGGAAATATAACGCCCAAAATGAAGAAGTCTATTCATTTATTAATTTGTTTCTTTTTTTTTTCTTTCCTTTTTTCATTCATTCATTCATTTATGCTTTTATCGGATACGATCTGAGCTGATGTGGTGTCATTTTTTAGATGTAAGAGAAACTGCAAATGGAAAGTAACCCTCTCAGACAAGTTCTCGTTAGAAGGATTTTGCCCAGAGGAAACTCCCTACAAGAAAATCCAGTACTCTTGGGAATTACAGATCTCAGATCAAAGTACTTCAAACCGGAAACGACGCAGTTTCGGCTCTCTCTCGTGGAGAACAGTAAAGGAACTCCGAAATCTAACAGACACAGAATTGAATCAAAAGTTTTTAGTAATAAGAGCAAATACCCTCGAAGGAGAAATCCCTTATCGACTGATTTTGACTGGAAAATTTTATGGACGGGCAACTGGTCGTTCAATTTTTGAATTTATAGTCAACAAGCCCCCACACGGTGGAAGTTGCAGTGTGGATATTTCTTCTGGCTTTGCAGATAAAACGAACTTCACGTTTCACTGCTCCGACTGGAAAGACAAGGATCAACCACTCTCCTATGAGCATAACTATCGTAGTGTATACGGCCTGGCGACCTTGATCTATTACGGCCGCAAAAACATTGTGAAAACCAAACTTCCAGTTGGTAATCCGCAAAAGAATTTTACCACAATTTTTTTCGTCAAAATTATAGATGCGTTAGGAGCATATACAGAATTTGATATGGCAGTTCAGGTAAGTGTTTTCAAAGTCAAGGTGGCTTAAGGTAGACTTTTTTAATTTGGGAAACCACAATCTTACTTGGATCGATAAAATTTTCATAACTTATGTTGGTATCGATATGGTATCAATTGTGTCGATATCAGTGCGATGAAGTCGTGAATAAAAACCATATCAGTGAAGTGATACGATAACTTATGTTGGCATCAATATGGTATCAATGGTGTCGATATCAGTGTGATGAAGTCGTGAATAAAAACCATATCAGTGATGTGATACAATATCACTTCACATCAAACTGATTTTTTTTTCATTTTATCGACCCTAAATGTGTAATAAAAAAATTATTACACATTTAGACATTTACACAATTATTACTCGTTTTCCATATCATATCACTCACTCGCTTGTTCGCGATATGATATGGAAACTCGTGAATAAAAACGATATCAAGCTCTTAACATGTAGTAATCTCTATTTACTCTCTGACTGTTTTTTGAATATTTTTTCACTTTTCCAATTTTGAGCGTTTTTCTAGTTTAACTTAGTTTATTCCAGTTTCCCCCTTTTTCCCCCTTATCCTTGCAATGGTTGTTTTTACTTAAAAACTTTAAATAAAGAATGTACTAATCGTTATTCATTCTTAACTTAGGTAAAACTCCCTCCAGGTGAAAAAAATAACCTGATGAGCAAGTTTTCTTCTGCTCTGGGCAATGATAGTGACTTGACGAACATGATCAAGGAAGGAAGGGTGCAAGAATTTACGCAGGAGGTGAATTCACTGGCTTCCGTCATCAATGTTTTTGCCGAGGAAAAAAATGGAAGCGAAGAGGATAGGAAAAGCAGACAAGAGGTTTGATATATAATTCCGTATATTGCACTTCAATGAATCACTTTGTCTATGTATATGTGGCTCATAAATTTACGTGCCTGGTTTAAATGAGTTTGTACCGTACTTGATTTTTAGATTGACTCCTCGAACAATTCAGTAGGATTATTAATTTTTCGATTATTCTTTAATATTTTTGCCGTCATATGCGGCGCTTAATCGGGGTCGGCGCTTATTCGAGTTAATACTTTGTACAAGTGGATAGAGTGGTTTTAATGATAATTAGTAGATCTTATTTTTATGGGGATTTCTTTTTACCATTTCTATATACTCTTTTACACTATAGCAAGTTAACTAGTTTACAGCGCGCGTCATATTCAATGCAATTTCAAAGTGTTGATATTTATTCTCTTTGCTTTGAAGATGAGAACACAAATAGTAAAAACGCTTTACAAAGAAGAGATCAAGTCATTGTCCGCCTTGAATCAAATTGGACCAACACTGGCATCAGCCACCGTCAAGAAAGAAGAAGTACCGGTGGAAACACAGGCAAGAAATTTTTACTTTGTCTTTGTCTTTACTTTTTGCTTTCCATTCCAAACCAAATCAATCTTCTATGTTATTGATCCCCTGGGCTGATATATGTCAGGGTTTGGGTAACTCACAGATGGAACGCTGAAACAACCTCTGGGCTGATCAAAATCACAGCACGGCTAATAAACTCAAAAATAGAACCTTGAAACAACCTCTGGGTGGGCTGATCTAAGTCAGGGCTTGGGTAACTAACAGATTGAACCCTGAAACAACCTGATCAAAGTCAGGCCACGGCTAACTCACAGATCGAACCCTGATACAACCTCTTTGGGGCCGAGAGAAACTTAACTAACCGTCCTTGTTTTTACGAGGGTAGCACTTAATAGCCAGTGGCTAACAAACCTGTGGCCCTCGTTCCGTGATCGAATTGGAATTAAGAAGTTGATTTTAGTGGAGGGAGGAAGACCCGAGAACGCGGACAAAACCGTCAAAGAAAAGGGAACTCTTCTATTTGCGCTTTCAGCTTGGTACTAATGGTCTATCACAAATCCTGCACTCTGATTGGCTGAGCTACTAGTGGTCTATTAGTGGTAGACCACTAGTAGCGAAAAGTAACGGTTTTGAAAACCAAGTCAAAACAACGCAAAAATAAATTACTTCAACCTAATTTCAACATTGTTGGTATTAATTTATTTGACCTATTAGTAGGTTTATACTAAAACAATTCGACCTCTCGCCCTCATGGTCTAGAAGTAAATAGCACATTCGGTCTTTGGTCTAGTGCGCGCTATCGACTCGTAAACTATTCGGGTTGCGGGTCTAATCGTTAATTATAACATTCAAGTCATTTCAATTGCTACACATATTTCTGTGACAGAAAATGCTGCTGCAGACATTCGAAAACATGGCAGGCCTATTCGAGAATAAAGTAGATGACCCAGAATCCACATCGACCAGTATTGAGGATGCTGGCATTACTATAGCGTTCTGTATGGGTAATCTCATAGCTGCTGCAGGAGACTCGGCTCGAGTTTATGGGGGAAAAAGTGCAAAGGATGCAGATCAAGACGATATTGAGGACCCACGTGACCAGGTAAAGTAAAGATCAATGCTATTATTAGTTTCCGCATTACTGTGAAAAGATCGGTGCCATAAGCGTGCTTTGCCGCTACCGTGATGTTTTCTAGAATTTTGATGGTGGGATTTTTTTCTCGTGCAATGTGATTTGGTCTGGCAGTGAAAAGACTGGCGTGACTGTGTCCGCGCAGTGCTCAAGCCGGGTTTCGGACAATTAATTGGATAGACATTACATTCTTGAGCCAAACATGTAATTTTATGCGTTTATCAATTTGTATTTCGTGTTATCAATTTTCTCAAAACTCAATTTTGTTACATTATTAGAGGCTTTGCACCATCATCAGGAACAATTGATTCTGGTTTAATCTGATATATATTAGAAAGTATTCAGTTTCCATGGAGGAAAAGACTCTATTGTTGTGCTCCCTGTCATGGCTGCCATCACGTGATGGTGCAAAGCCTCCATTAGTGAAGAAGCATTCTGTTTAAATATTATTGTAAATAAATAAATGTGATTGGTCTGGCGTATTCCTTGCCGTTTCACGACAGTGTTCGTGCCTCGAGCTTATCACAGTATTACGAAAAGTGCCTTAAATGCTACTAAGCACCCTGAGGAAAACCGCGGTACGTACGCTAACCTTTGACCGCGACGTTAGTTTGGAGGCGAATGTAGGGTTTTAGAGGTCAGGGTACCACTCAAGTAATAAGCCTACACATACAGAAGGAATATACAGCTATTTCAAAAATGATTGGTGGAAGTTATCTTGCATGTTGCATACCAAGGCTTAACAGCACTATGGGGATGTATACATGAATCAGCGAAAGGTCAGGGAATTTTGCAAACCTTTTTTTGGTGCGTTTTTCTATGCTTACATAGAGGCTTTGCACCATCACGTGATGGCAGCCATGACAGAAGGCACAACAATAGAGTCTTTCTCCCCTGGGAAACTGAATTCCTTCTTATGTATAAATCACATTAGACCAGTTTCAATAGCTGTTATCGTCATTAAGCACGCCACCCCAACAAACCCCCAGCGGTATTGTGATAGAATATCGGGTCGAACATCGGAGAATTTGCTAAGAAATTTACTACAAATGTTCGAAAGATCACAACATTTTGATTGATATCTTTGTTATACAAAGTATTTTGTCGTCTTTCTAACTTCGATCAAACACTATATAGCTTTTGGATCTATGAACAGTAGTTTGAAGGCAGAAAGCAAGGAATTTTTGTGGCTTTGCTACCATTGATAAGTGTAAAAAGTGGCTCCCTAAATCAGTGGTATGGCTCATCAATCAAAATACGTAGAGAGAACACTGAGTTACCTGAATGCTCTATTAAGTCTCCGGGATGACAGATAACTGATTTGAAGCCGAGTTCTTTGCAGTCCAAGATTTTTTTATACTGTCCACACTATGCGAGGAGGCTTTTAAAACACTGCATACGTGGGCTCTACTGAACAGGCTATTCGTACGGCAGTCAATTTTGTTCTGTAGTTCTCAAGTATTTTAAACTATCCTATCTTCGTTCAGAAATAGAAAGCGAATAGCTTTTCAGACTTATAAACTTACGGCTATCAAATAAGCGCCGAATCAAAGGTTTACAATTGTTTGGCCGTACGAACGGTCACTCCGTTTCTATCTCAGTGGCTTTTTTAAGGTAAAAACGAATTTTTTTCCTGCCTCTTGTCATGGCTGCCATCACGTGATGGTGCAAAGCCTCTATTATTTACAAATGAAAACATTTCAAGCTTGTTAGGCAACATGCAACATGCAACATGCAACATGCAATAAAAACTGTTTTTTGATTTATAGTTTTAACGCCTGCTCAGATTTAGAACAGAGACCCCGCGTCTTAAATCATTTTGAGGGTCTTTTGCCTCCAAAATAGTGTTCCACACAAATATTATATAACAGGAATACAACAGCAATCCCCTCCCATATTTAAATCATAAAATGTTCAGCTTAACATTTTATTTTAATTTTGAATAGGCGAAAGGCATCTCTAAGAAAACATCGTCAGTGTTAGAAAAAACTACTAAAAATTTACTGTCTACTAAAGTCCCTGGTGAAAAACCGCTTGTCATAAATACTCCTGCAATGAGCATTGCACTGGCTCGAAACTTACCCGATAAGATATCTGAGAAGCCGATTGGAGATGGAAGTGCAGTTGTTGGATTACCTTCAACAGATTCCATGTTCAATAACGATACTCTAACGAATACATCGCACATTGATGTAAAGGTGAGTTCTGATATTTTCTTTTGTTTGAATGGCAATTTGGAGGTTAAAACAAATCCCGCCTTAGAAAATATTGTTCAGACCTTGCTTAGTTTAAAAATAGCAGTAGACGGTAGATGAATGCGCATTTTTAATTTATTGTTTTTATTTTATCATATTTCTTTATTTCTTTATTATTTATTTATTTTTGGTCCTGGTGCTTTTGTTCGGTTGTTTTTCTTTTCTTTGTCTTTTTTCTCTCTCATTTTTCAAAGTAAACGTGCTAAAAATAGTAAGCAAAGTTTTGGGAAGAAGATAAAAATATTGTTTCATCAGAACTTCTGCTTCTATGAGGCTTGATGCACAAACAACTGAAACTCACTGAAGCGGATTTGCACCTCCTTATTAATTAAATCTAATTGATTTTGTTCCAATTGTAGCTTCTGAGATTCGACTCCAACCCTAACACCTGGGACAAGTCCGCTGAGGATGTCTCATCCATGATGGTGAGTTTGAAGCTCCAAAATGACGGCGGTAGTGACATGAACGTATCTGGACTTCCTAAGGACATCGACATTTACATCCCAAGAAAAGTGTCGGACGATGTTGATCCATCCAATCAGAATTTCATGAACAATATGGTTGGGGCATGGGCGTTTCATAGATACAACTGGACTGTGGAAGAGTTGCCGCTAAGTATACTAGCAAGAGGGGACGTGAAGTTTGATGTGTACATCAAGTATGGAAGTAGACCTTCAAAGAAAGACAAAAAATTGAAGACACTTCCAGACTATTCCACTTGCAAAAAGGACAACAATGGACAAGCCACTTCCTGCGTTGAAGAGCCTTATATGATTACTATCGACGATTCAGTTGTAAAAGAATCTGGCGTATATTTTATTGGTTTGAAAAACTTGGCCAAAGTTGAGTTGAGTACTAAATCCCGCACGAGAAGAGACTGTGGAAGCGGAACAAGAGAGAAAAGGTCCTGCGTCGAGTACAAAGATCCGCCACCTAAGCCAACAACTTTACCATATGGAATGGTTGGAGGAGAGCGGGTAACAGTTGTGCCTAAATTTGATCCTTTAAGAGATATTACTTATTCTTTACAAAACTTCAAGTCACCTTGTATGTATTGGAACGAGGAAAAAGAGGTCTGGTCCAAAGAAGGTTGCAAGGTATGTTATATAATAGTTTTCGTATTTTCTGTTTGGTCTTTTGGGGGTTCATGAGGCGTATTGATTAATTTTTTTATTTTCATTTAAAGTTAGCTCAAAACATTTGAAAAAGGTTGGTTGTTTTTCATTTCTGTTGCGTTATAAAATGCAAAGGCGTTTCCTTACGAATTTAAAAATATGTGTCTAAGGCTTCATTGTAATTTCGAAGGAGTGAAGAGATGTTATGGTCTCTTGAGCCAATATAACCCTAAAGTCGATATAAAAGATAAATCTTTTCTTTCATCGTACTATTCCCTTGGGGGGAAAATTGCCCCTAGCTTGGTGGTTAAGGTGGTTCAATTTAACTACATTTAAACGGAGCCCTACCTTGTTCTACTAAACAGCATTTAATTGTAAGAAAACCTTTGTTTTTTAGACTGGAAAGAACACGAAACTTGAACTAATTCATTGTCAGTGCAACCACTTAACGGGATTTGGCGGAGGCATGCTGGTTGCGCCTAATCCAATCGACTTTGACCAAGTATGGGCAGGCTTTGGAAATATCTCAGATAACTTGTCCGTCCTTCTTACGATATGCACAGCCTTTGGCTTGTACATACTAATAGGAGTATGGTGCCGGAAGAAAGACAAGCAGGACACAAAGAAGGTAAAAGAAGACATCATTTTTGACGATAGAATAACCGTGCGAGTCTGTACGTTGTGCATATTCTCAATATTTGTGATACAGCATTGATATGGTGTTATGTTGTTTTATAGGGCGGTGTAACAGTGATCGAGACAGATCGTTGTGGTGACAGACATAGTTACCTCATCACAGTACAAACTGGAGCATGGAAAAATTCGGCCACTACTGCAAAAGTGTCGATGAACTTATTCGGACAACGTGGCCAAAGTGGCCCAATCGCGCTAACAGATGATACCAAGCAATTATTCGCTCGTGGAGCAACGAATGAATTCCATCTGACTTTACCAGAAAGCCTTGGTTCATTGCTGTATTTACGTGTATGGCATGATATGACCGGAGAAGACTCCTCATGGTATCTAAGCTATGTGATTGTCAAAGACCTTAGCACCAACCAACAATGGATCTATGTATGTGACCGTTGGCTTGCTCTTGAGAAAGATGACGGTTTGGTCGATCGCATCTTACTGGTTAGTGGCGACAAGGAGCTTAAAAACTTCAAAACATTGTTTCGCACTAAGACATCTAATGATCTGTTTGATGGCCACCTTTGGTTGTCTGTCATTGGCAAACCACCAAAGAGTACTTTCACACGACTTCAAAGACTTTCCTGTTGCATGTCTCTTCTTTTCACAACCATGATGACAAGCGCCATGTTTTTTAACATCGGAGGCGAAGCTGATACGTCGACAATTGCATTAGGCCCTCTGAGGTTCAGTGTGAGACAACTTATGATCGGAATCCAAAGCAGTTTCATAGCACTTCCAGTTAATGTCATCATCATTCAAATATTTAGAAGCGCAAGACCTAAAGAGGTCGACAAAAAGAAAGAAAAAGACGAAGAAAACGTCGAAGAGAAAACAAAATGCAGTGACGAAGAGGGAAGAGAAAAAGGAGAAAAAGCAAAAAAACCTGAAGGCATTCCATTTTGGACCACTTATATTGCATGGACACTGTGCTTCCTAATGACCTTGGTTTCAGCCACCATCACACTTTTCTACAGTATGATGTGGGGCAAGGAGACTTCTGATCAGTGGCTGACCTCAATGCTCGTCTCATTTTTCCAAGATGCTTTTGTTACTCAACCGATGAAGGTTTGTGGTATTGCATTGTTTGTTGCCGCTGTCCTAAAGACGCTCCCAAAAGACTTTGCTGGCGCCAGTAAAAATGAGAAATCTGAAGACAAAGACCTTGATGAAGAGTCAGAAGTAAACATCATGATGTCTGATAAATCTCTTGGAGTTGAGCCTCCGGACCCAGAGATGATCGAAAAAGCAAGAGAATACAAAATGAAAGAATCTCAAATGTACGGCATCATGAAAGAAAATATATTCCATGCCGTATTTTTGTTCATGTTGGTGGTAATTAGCTACACAGAGAGAGATCCCATGGCTTACATGCAGAAAAAGACGTTGGAGGACGCGCTTAACTCTCCGGTAAGAAAATGAATATAGAGTTAGTAGTTGGTATGCCCTTCCCTTTCTTGCTTGCTTCCATTATTCTATCCTTTCGCTTCTTTGCTTACTTCATTGTTTACCTCCTCGCTTGCTTGCCTTCTTCCATTGTACCATGCTTCCTTCCTTCCTTAGCTTATTTATGTATTTGCTTGCTTGCTTGCTTCCTTCCCTCCTTTCCCCTATTCTTTCTTCCCATTCTTTTCTCCCAAGCTTGCTAGCTTCTTCCTTTTTAGTCCTTCCTTTCGTCTTCCATCCTCCGCTTCTTCCCATTATCTTCTTTCCTATCGTCTTATATATGACATATAATATATATTGATTGTCTTTTATTTTTTGCAAATACATAGGTCAGTGATCCAAAAGCTTTTTGGGGTTATATTGATAACACATTTCTTCCATTCGTCTATGACGATACAGCGGCGAAGAAAAGTGTTGACGAAGAAGGATTCACAGCAGAAAAGGATTTCTACATAGTTGGAATGCCACGTTTGAGACAACTAAGGGTCAAGAGAGGTAATTCTAATATTTTAATACAATTACTATTATGCGCAACGTACTTACTTTAGTAATGATTTTCGAAGATAAAAGTATTTTATTTTATCTTTATCTTTGATTGACTACGACGAAGGACTAACGTCCGAAACGTCAGTTCCTATTTTCACTACGGTGTATAACTTATCAATCTACGATAAACTGTTATTTTATCTTATTTGTTTGCCAAATAGGAAGTCTGACGTTTGACGTTTGACCTTTGGTTAATCAAAGCCTCAATAGACCTTTTTAGCTTGGGCGTAGTATTTTCCCATTTTAGACCATATGTCATTCCCTGGAGAATAAGATTCTTTGTTTAAATGGTATCCTTATTCATGTGTCTTCTCATGCGCAACCTTTAAACAAAGAAATTGTAATCTTGGGAATGGAAGTGGTCTGAAATGGGAAAACGTTTGGGCCCAAGATAAAAAGGTCAATAGTCCCCTTTAGTTCCTCTGCTATATTGAAAAAATTATGATAATGAACTCAAAACCAGACGAACGGTGAGTTGTTTCTTGTTCTGTTGATTTTAAGACATCGCAGTGTCTTTTATCGTCTCGGCGGATGTTATAAAAATCTTTCGGTCTTCCTTTTCTCAACGTTTGTAAATATGTGACCCTCCGTTCGTCTCAAGAGGAGCATTGCAGTAGCTTCACTGACTGAACCTAACAATAGAAGGCAAGCATAGAAGCCTGAAGAAAATATAGCTTTAGCAGAAGACTCTACTTAGTAGAAACAAGCGCACTTAATAGCTAGCTAACAAACCTGTAGCACTCGTTCCTGAAAATAACAGACATGTAGAAATTGATTTTTTTAAAAGTAATGTTATGATTTCGTTACATAATTTCCTAATTCAATTTTTATTTACAAACGTAATTGTTTTTCTCTGACGGACTGACTTAAACCCCCAAAAAAAATATTCAAACGTTTATCAACTCCTCCACAGGCCTTTTGCAGGACATAATAACTTTTTTCTGAATTACTCATTTCATATCAAAAACCTTTTCACCTATTTTTTTGATTTCAAGATACTTAGGCTCAGGCGTTCAAACGTCGAACTTCACATGAGCCGAACCTAATTGGAACAATAGAGAACAAGGCGGTCTTTGATGTCATTTAGTTCGGCTCATTTGAAGTTCGACGGTTGACATGAGCCTAAGCAATCTAAAGTTCGTTTGCCATCCAGCAGAGCGTAATACCCAAGGGACATTTGACTGAATTGACTCCTTATCAAAGTGATATATATCAGCACGTGGCTGTTTGATGTAAATGGCCTATTCATTTCGTACCAAATATGAATCTAATTAATCACAATAGCCTTAACACTTTCTTTCTTACTGTTCATTCTAGGCCAATGTGATGTCAACTACACCGTCACAGAATGCACTAAGCCGTACTCAGCGTTTGAGGAACTGAAATCCTTTTTCCTGCCAGGATGGGAAAAAATGGCAAACTTGACTCCTACATCTTGTCCTGTCCCTTGGAAGTACAAAGATTTCATAGAGTTGAATGGCATTCCATTCTGGGGTCAAATGGGCGTGTATGGCGGCGGTGGCTACACAGCTGATCTGGGCTACACTATTGATCAAGCCAGGGGAATCATAGGTGTCCTTAAAAATAAAAAATGGGTAGACGACCAGACGAGGGCGATATTCATCGAATTTACCATCTACAATGGCTACGCCAACCTTTTTAGCTTCGTGACATATTTAATAGAAATGCAAGGAATCGGTGGCAGTGATTCAATTCTCAGAATAGAGACATTCCGTCTTTACCAAAACACAGGCCCTGGACAGACAATAGTCATACTTTGCCAGTTTACCGTGGTCATCATCACCCTGATCCTGGCTTATGTCAATATTAAGAAGATTTACCACATGAGAAAAGAATACTTTAAAAATACTTGGGATACCATTCAACTGATTGTCATTATTCTGACTCTGTCAGCCGTTGTCCTGGTTGTGATTCGTTTAATCGATGCTAATCGCACGATGAAAAAACTTGAAGAAAATCCATTTTTGTATATTAACTTCCAGTACACCACAAAATGGGCAGAAATCAATAATTACGTCGTTGCTCTTGTTGTATTCCTCACAACCCTGAAGTTCCTGTACCTGATGAGCTTTAACCATCACATCATAGTGTTGTACCGAACGGTTGTCCATGCCAAGCCAAGCCTAGCACTTCTCGCAACAGAAGCATTTATACTCTTTGCATCTCTGGTCAGCTTCTCATATCTCGTTTTTGGCTCCAACACTGAAGGCTTTGGTTCAGTTTTCTTAACTATCCAGACACTTCTTGCAATGTTGTTAGGCAAAGCATACTTCACTGAGTTGTCCACAACGGAGCCATTTTTGGGTCCTTCTTTCTTTGTTGTGTTTGCTATCCTCATGGTATTCTTCTTAATGAACATGTTCATGGCTATCCTAATGGATTGCTATGAAATGGGCAAAGAAGATGTCGCTGCTGATTCAGAGAACAGTGACCAGTTTGAAATAGCAGACTTCATGATGCAAAGACTCAAGGTGATACTTGGTGTCGGAGGACCTCCACCACGGGCACCCTGGCAAGAACCATCACTAAAATATATTGACGAAGGCACGCAAAGGCGGCGTGAAATGAAGAAAAGCATGGACGAACTACCAACCAGAGTACAAGGAATTCAAAGGACGCTGACTTATATTGACTCAGTGGACGAAAAAACCATCCATGACAAATTGACTTTCGCTGAGTATTTCATTTCTCAATGTTCAAGTGGAAAACTGAACATGCAAGAAGAAGACAAGTCTCTGTTTTTGGAGTTCTTACAAGACGAATGATCAATGTATTGAACTAAAAATTAGAATCACAATATTTGGATCATTAGTTAGAAGATTGCTCAAAAGAATCGTCAAGAATGCATGCACTTAGTAAGTTGAAATGGTACACTCTTTCTAAGCCAATAGATTCTTTTGGTTTCCCCTGTTTATTTATTGGCTTGATTTTTCCTGGCCCTTATATAGTACCCTGATAGACCAGGCTAGGTCTTCTTGCCAATCTAACCAGCTATTCCAGGGCTTCTGGATGGGCATGGAGCTTTCCTTCTCATGAGGATTGTTTAAGATATCCTCAATTACCTTCTAATAACCATAAATAAGATCTAAAAGGATTATTGATTTTGCATTTAATATCACACCTGATTATTAGGCATGCAGGTACCTCTATGTACTTGTCATAAAAAAAAAAGACATACACGATTTTCTCATAACAAGCATGCGATAACACACAGATCATATCTGCACAAAATATTATAAATAAGAACTAAGAACTAAATTCAGTTAAACATAATTATAATCATAATTTTAGTCTAGAATTTTCTTAAATGATTTTGACGAAGATCTATTGATACCAACATGATCAATCACGATATTTCAACAATGAACGATAAAATAGGTCTGATCAATAATTTCAATCTAACTTCTATATTTTTTGATAATATCCGCATCATTATTGGTATTCCTTAGCCTTGAATAAACCAGTTAGTAAGAGCTTTAAATTTAAGCATGTTGAAAAAAATTGAATTGAATAAAATAAAATTACATTGAATTTAACATCGAGTGTATAAAATATTTTTGAAACCTATAGAACACTTTTAAATCACGACATCAAATAACATAATTTCAAAATTTCAAAATTGTTCATAGCAAGAGGATTTGCAAAACCAGAGATGAATTTTAATTTGTGTAAACTTAGTATAGAGTCCTCTCCCCATCGCTCTTAATTTTTCATTTGCCTCACCTTTAATTTTTTCCTCAAGATTTCCATCCAGACTTGGTACAGATTTTTGGCTATTTCTCGTCCTATTTGAGGCTTCCTTTCACCTCATTTAATGTTATTTCTAATATTCGCCTTGGACGATCTATTTTTCATCTCACTCAGTCTTGTCTTTTTTCCCTTTTTTCTCCCACCAAACTCTCTTCCCCCTCTTATTTGCCTCTTTTAATCCCCACCCGTTTCGCTTGTTCTACTAAGTTTTGTCCTTTCGAATTCCCCCCAATCGGTGTCCTTTATCCCAGTTGTCTTTATACTATTTTTTCATCAATGCATCTCCTCCCCCATTCATAATTTTCACCCTATTCCAGGTCATAAAAGGCATTTTCATTTCCTCCCTTTCCCAAATTGTGTTCTCTCGTCCATCCCATCTATCCCTTTGTACTATTTTTTATCAATGCATCTGCTTTGCTATTCGTAATTTTCACCCTATTCCAGGTCATATAAAGTGCATTTTTATTTCCTCCCCTCCTCCCTTCCCCAACCGTGTTCTCTCGTCCATCCCATCTATCCCTCTATACTATTTTTTATCAATGCATCTGCTTTGCTATTCGTAATTTTCACCCTATTCCGGGTCATAAAAGGCATTTTTATTTCCTCCCTTCCCCAAATTGTGTTCTCTCGTCCATCTCATCTATACTATCCCTTTATGCTATTTTTTTATTTTCACCCTATAAAGTGCATTTTTGTTTCCTCCCTTCCCCAAATTGTGTTCTCTCGTCCATCCCATCTATCCCTTTATACTATTTTTTTATCAAAGCATCCCTTCCCCCATTCATAATTTTCACCCTATTCCAGGTCATAAAGTGCATTTTTGTTTCCACCCCTCCTCCCTTCTACAGCCGTGTTCTCTCATCCATCCCATCGGTAGTTATACTTGCATAATTAACTCTTCACCCAGCCAATGAGTGGAATCGTAGATGCATAGGCTTCAAGCTGTTTTTAAATGTTAAGACAAAATGCCTCTGTTAATGTTACAGTATCACGATTCTCAACTAGAAATTCTGTCCCAGTGGAAATTTTTATATTTTACAGCTTTCCTTTTAAGGTTTTATGACTAGAGGTACTAAAAGCAAGTAAAACCTAAAAGACAAATCTATAATCAGCACTCTTCTGCTTCAGCTATAAGTCAAGATGATTACGATGTTGATACCAAAAACTCAAGTAAACTATACTCCAAGAATAGATCAAGACTTCTGATTGACCAAAAGCTGCTGATGACGTCAGGTCTCCATGGTTATTATTCAAAATGGAGCAGGTGAAGGGCTTTTCCTAAACTTGAATATATTAATAAGGAACAAGTCGAAGGATCCGGAATCATTTTGAAAGTTTACAGGGCATAACATAGCTATGGCATCCTCGTAGAATCCTATCGAAATGCTGGAAAAGTATCTGGGAACGCACATCTGGAATAAGGTATTTTGTTCCCTTTAGTTTCTTTGTATGTAAATTTAAAGTAAGTGATTTAACTTGTTTATTGGAGTTTGGCATCGTTTTTTATCAAATAATTTAACAAAATTTCCTGAAGTTTTAATAATCCTGTGAAAAAATAAATAAATTCTTAAATTAATTTTAAAGTTTTAAAAACCAAAACTGATCATCATCTATAGATATAAAAACTCTTAGATTAAGTTATATAATTCCTAAAGTGGTAAACTCTAAAGCAAAATATAAGGTATTTATGAATTATATATTATAAAACGACCTATCTAATTAATTCTTTTAAGGCGAATCCAACACAATTGCGAGTAAACTTAGCGATTTTTCAAACTTCCGTATCGTGTCAAAAACACTCGAATATTTCTGAATTTAGCACATGTAGTAGCTCAAACATTTTGGCTTTTTGATGGTGTATTCGAAATTTTATTTTTGAGTCACACGTTTATCGTTACGGGCCAATTTTCTAACAGCGTTTTTTCCCCCAACACTTTTGTGCTCCTGTTCGCTAAAAATCGATCGATTTCCATGAAACTTGAGATTCTTGTTAAATAGATTGTTTTCAGTCATTTAGTTTTCCGAGTTTGGAGAAAATCTAAAAAAATACTAAATCTACTTGCAATTATGTTGAAGTCACCACGACTTTTGCGGCGACTTTTTTTTTTCGATTTTGTCCATAATAAATAATGGTAAACAATTTAGTTGTTAAGTTATTTTTAGGATACCAAGCTTTTCCTAGATGAATGTCTCTTTTGGAGAATGAGACAAAAGATTTCATATTTCCGAAAATTGCCACAAAAATCGCCGCAAAAATCGCCAGTGTAAACAGGGCTTAAGTTGAAGGCTCTAGACCAGGTTCATAAATTTTAGTTCATTTATCTTGTATGTCCCAGTGATTTCAAAATACAAAGGTGATCTAATTTAGTCCAGTAAAATTTCTACTGAAAGAATCTCGGAATTGTTCTTTGAGATTTTGTGCATGTTAGGACCGAATTTCGTGTAGTCTTTCAATTGTCCTTTGTGGGGATTCTTCTTTTGTTAGAATGACTTACAAAAGCAGATAATTGAATTTATGATTTAACCTCATCTGAAATGGGTTGTTTTAACTGACTTCTGACTTAACGGTGCAGTATACTCGTATACTGGATAAAATAACATGTACGTTTAATAAAGTGAGGTTTAAGTAAATTAATGGTAGTGATATCTATAGTTAAAACATGGATAATGGAGTCCGTCAAGAAAGCATTTCTTTGTTTCTTCCTTTGTATTGTGCAACACGCACAGCAGTAACATATTTGAGAATTGAGAATTGGAATAAAAATCGTAATGTCTATAGCTGAAAGTAATGGCATCTGAAGGGCAGAACAACAGGATTTTTTCTGACAAAAATTATTGGTCTTTTTTCCTGCTTTCTTTCTTTCTTTTTTCCTTTTTTCCCCTTTTCTTAGTGTAAACTATTGCTAACATAGTGGTCATGAAGTCAAAAATTAGCCTTAAACTAAGATTAATGATTAAAGGCACTTGTTAAAAGGGTAAAGCGTTTCGGATAAAAATGGGGTAAATGAAATACTGCGGAACGAAGTTAATTATTTGATCTCATTATTTGAAGAGATTGCAGTTCTCTCCCCCCCCCCCCCCCCCCCCCCCCTCGAAATTGCTTAAACTGATGCTGACCGTAGCAGAAACAGAAATCAACTTAACGTCTTTAAAACGTCTCTTAACGTCATGTGTCATTCCCTAGAGTAATACTTCGTTAACGGTTGCACATGAGAAGACCTTACTTGAATATAATTGGCACTCAAACATAAAATCTTATTCTCAAGAGAATGACAAGTGGTCTGAAATGGGCAACCATTACGCCCAAGCGAAAGAAGCATAGAGTGCAAATAATATACCCGTGAAATAGTTAGGATTAAATAGGAGATAGTTAGTGCTTAATTAGACAACACATAGGAATTCAGTGAGGCATGACAAGGGCACGGGCGTTTACTAGAATAACAACTCATTACGCAAATGAACGTTTTTTTCTAACATATTGAATTGAGCTAAAAACCAAGACACAAGACGCACATTTAATTCTGCAGTAAATCATGATACAAAAAACCCAGTACGCAAATGAACGTGTTATCTACCATTTTTATTTGTTTTATCACGCTAAAGATTAAGACAATACGCATTTATAAACTAAAACAAATCAAGACTCAAACACAACTATAGCTAAAAAAGACCCAGTACGCAAATGAACGTGTTTTCTACCATTTTTATTTTAGTATCTTGCTAAAATCAAGACAATACGCATTTATAAACTAAAACAAATCAAGACTCAATAACTATCGTCGTTTGTAATTTAGCATTAAGAACGAAAAAGCAATGACTTAAACACTAGACAATTTGAAGATTATACAGTCATCAGCTGAATATCAAGTCATAAAACATGAATCAAGCTCCACTTGTTGTTGAACAGATACGAATTCGAAAATGCGAACATGTCAAATTATACGAAGGAAAAGCATGTACAATAAAATATTGTTTCAGTTTTTGCAAGCGTGCTTTAAAATATTTAAAAATGCGCGCCCTTGAGTAGCACACGTGCACTAGTTCACCCGTCACGGCTCGCCTATTTCTTTGACTAATTAGACTTAGGCAACCAATAGCACAAAGTTAGTAATTAGTTAGCTAGCTATCTATTTCACGGGTATATTATTTGCACTCTATTAGTAAGTCTTTCTAATTAGACATAGTATTTTAATATTTTTTCTCGCTATTTGGCCTGTTGTTGTATCGAACCAATTTTCTGTTCACCCAAATGCTGTGTTCAGTTCTCGTGCGTCAAAGTAGTGGCATGTCTACACTGGTTTTTTAAGACAAATAGTACTTAGTATTTAACATTTGTCCTATTTCCTCAGCTTTTGCTGGCTGGATTGGTGATTTTTTTTATCAGCATACATGAACTGAAAGGACAAGGTTGGTACAAAGATTATGTTGATCTTGTAAAAATACTTAATGCGTAAGAGAAGACAGCTTAGTGTCCCATCTCGGAAGTGGGCTATTTGGCTGGCTTGGAAATGCTTGCAAACCATCAATATATTTTTACAGTAAGATGTAACCTGATTTACATTTAACTTAAACAATGTCCCGACGATCTATCTAATGGCAAGGAGAGCTCGATTTTCACATGATTTGGGATCAATGTTTTGGTTCTAGGTTTAAAATCAATATCTATTTATAGATTATTACACCCCTCGTTAGTACATGCTTTAAGGTGGCTCGACCCCCTCACGCTTGACCGCTACCTTCCACTTTTGGAACGCTAGTGCATAAACGTCTTTTATCCGATTGCAAATCTTTTTTGCACATAAGTCACATAAAGATTGAATTAATGTTTGATGCAGTTTTTTATGAGATCGGACGTCATAACACGTGATTAGGATGACATATTTGATTTCGTTTAGAAAATAAATTTAGCCTTGCAGAGCGTTCAACATTAAAATGCTTCGTACCACATAATTATATACTGGATGCCTCCATTTGTGGGGATTTTTGAAAAAATCTATCTAGCTAATAATGAGATATTTGATATTATTTAAATATAGTGCATAATCTACTTCAAAACTAAACAATGGATTTCATACGGCCGAAATTAATATTTCAGAGCTATATATTCACAAAAGTCATTGCTCATTTAGTTTTACTCTGTATCTAGTTTTAAAAGGAACATTTTGAAGGTAATCGACTTATGCGATTTTGTGAAAACGTATAGTGCAGAAGACGGGGTAAACATTTGATGCGCACTTTTCATCGCAGTTTTCTAGTCAATCTTACTAGATCTTCCATTATTCTAAAATTCGCTGATCATTTCTCTCAAAATTACGTCAGGATACAAATTTGAACTTAAACTAATATTACACAAAATTGCAAGACTATTGAACTCATTTAAAGAGATCTAAAGCGAACGAGAAATACAGAAAACATTTTCCCTTTCCCAACGATTTGATGCTCTGGGAATTCTATTGTTTGCTAATGATCATAACACCAAATTCTTTCGCACCATGCACGGTCTCATCTCGCTTGGCTGCTTTCCGATTTACTCCCGAAGTATGGTTCTTTATCTAAACTCAAAAGTCTTGCTCGCTTCTTTCTTGAAGTTTTAATTTGAGGCATGTTCGCCGATTCTATTCACTCACACTGACAAAGTAAATCATGACAAACGTCCCACGTTTGAATAAAAAAAACAACTGTTTGTTACCAAACTTCGGGGGTAAATCGGAAAGCAGCCAAGCGAGATGAGACCGTGCATGGTGCTAAAGAATTTGATGTTATGATCATTAGCAAACAATAGAATTCCCAGAGCATCAAATCGTTGGGAAAGGGAAAACGTTTTCTGTATTTCTCGTTCGCTTTAGATCTCTTTAAATGAGTTCAATAGTCTTGCAATTTTGTGTAATATTAGTTTAAGTTCAAATTTGTATCCTGACGTAATTTTGAGAGAAATGATCAGCGAATTTTAGAATAATGGAAGATCTAGTAAGATTGACTAGAAAACTGCGATGAAAAGTGCGCATCAAATGTTTACCCCGTCTTCTGCACTATACGTTTTCACAAAATCGCATAAGTCGATTACCTTCAAAATGTTCCTTTTAAAACTAGATACAGAGTAAAACTAAATGAGCAATGACTTTTGTGAATATATAGCTCTGAAATATTAATTTCGGCCGTATAAAATCCATTGTTTAGTTTTGAAGTAGATTATGCACTATATTTAAATAATATCAAATATCTCATTATTAGCTAGATAGATTTTTTCAAAAATCCCCACAAATGGAGGCATCCAGTATATAATTATGTGGTACGAAGCATTTTAGTGTTGAACGCTCTGCAAGGCTAAATTTATTTTCTAAATGAAAACAAATATTTCATCATAATCACGTGCTATGACGTCCGATCTCACTAAAAACTGCATCAAATATTAATTCAATCTTTATGTGACTTATGTGCAAAAAAGATTTGCAATCGGATAAAAGACGTTTATGCACTAGCGTTCCAAAAGTGGAAGGTAGCGGTCAAGCGTGAGGGGGTCGAGCCACCTTAATTCCATTCAGACGTCTGTTGAATTTTCTTTATATTTCATTTCAGAATGTAACCAGTCTCTTGGGCTACAGCGTCTTTTGATACCTGACGAACAGATCCATGCCTCCTCTTGGATGCCCGGTAGAAGTGATCCGTGGTATGGAAGGCTTGGAAACGAATCAAAAAAGAGCTGGTGTGCAACAACCCTTGATATAAACCAGTTTCTTCAGGTATTAGGCTTTAGGTATCCGTTATCGTAAAAGAGGAGTTGCACGATGATAGTTATCTAAATACTTTTTTAATGATTCTGCCAACTAAAGTTCTGGCTTATAACTTTTTTGCACAATTCATTCAGTTTAAGGTAAGTTAAATTTACGTGCGTAACGCAATTGCACCTTTTTCCAATATGCCACGAAATCGTTTATAGTATGTCATTTAATGCTATTGCAGGACGATTGCATGATGGTGTCATTTGAATACCGCTACCATAATGCTTCGCGAATTGTTTTTCTTGTTCAAATTTGTATTCCCTCATGAGAATAGTAAGACAATTGGTGCTAATTAACTGAACAAAAGAAAGTGTGCAAGAAGGTCTGATAGTAGAGGTCAATGACGCCATCATGCAAACGTCCTATTGCATATCAAATTTTCTTTGCAACATGTCACGCAATAGCGCTGTTAGTGTGCAGCAGCACCATTGGGAGATGTGTATTCAAATAGTTACATACAATGTTTGCATAATTTATTCTTTCCATGCGTGACCTAAAACTCATTTTTATTTCTTGTTTAAAACTTTACAATCTTAAGGCCATTAAATAATGGAGGTTATTTTTTTCTCGTAGATTGACTACGGACCAAATTTACGTAGGTTCACAGGGATTGTTACCCAGGGCAGCCATAACTACGATCATTGGGTTACATCATACACCCTTTCGCACAGCATGGACGGCAACAACTGGATCCAGTACAAAGAAAGTGGAGTAGAAAAGGTATTGAGCAACCCTTTCGAGTTGTTGTAAAGGCACATATTCAACAACGGTAACTCAGGTGAAGTTAGGAGTTAAAAAATTACGGTGTGCTTTAGCCCCTCTGTCCAAAAGTGAACCTTGTACGAGTGCTTAAAGCTAAAGGTATTTCGATCGAAAATTAGAATTTGAAACAAATGTGTGAGATCACTTCATGCGAATCCGTCAACTATCATTGCACCATCAGGTGATGGTAGCCATGATATTAGGCAGGAACAATACTCCCATTTCGAGTTCGCCATTGCTCAGGCGTAGCCTCAGTGGTGTTTGAATGTGTTCTTTTCTTTCATTAATTCCATTGTAAAGGGATGTACGCACTACGCAACAATACAAGTTGATTAAAATTCTATGGATTTTGTTTGAATAGTCGAATATTTTAACGCACAACCAAGACTAAGGCTGAGCTAAAGAGAACTTAAAACTAAAGCCTGGTTCACACGAGCAACGCAAACGCAAACGCAAGCGCAAACGCAAACGCAAACGCAAGAAAACTACGTGTGAACTACAGTAACACAAACGCAAACGCAAACGCAAGGAATAGAAAATTTTCCATTTTCTTGTGCTTGCGTTTGCGTTTGCGTTTTTAACGTGTGAACCGGAGAAAACGCAAACGCAAGCACTAACGCAAGACGTGGTTCACACGAGCAACGCAAACGCAAACGCAAACGCAAGGAAAATACGTGTGAACTATAAACAATCACTACTGCGCATGCGTATCTTAATTTACTTGCATTTGCGTTGTACGTGTGAACATTGCTTGCGTTTGCGTTTGCGCTTGCGTTTGCGTTTGCGTTGCTCGTGTGAACCAGGCTTAAAGCATTATGTCTGGTGTAATCTAATTTACATGAAAAATAATCAAGCTTTTCATGGTAAAAAAGAGTTTATTATTGTGACTCCTGTCATGACTGCCGTCACGTTATGGCGCAAAGCCTCTAATATGGATCTCTGGCAAACTTTACAGACAGCAAATCACTTCCCTCCTTTGACACACTTGCTTCACAATTGTTGTATTTGCAATGTAATTCTAGGTTTTTGAATTTGTTGTTTCTTTTCTATCACATAGGTGTTTACAGGCAACAATGATAGGACCACGAACGTATACCATCTTCTCAACAAATCAATCAATGCAACATTTTTGCGTTTTCATCCAAAAACCTGGAACGTTGAAATTTGTATGAGAGTTGAAGCATATGGATGTGATGGTAAGTCATTACTCCCCAAGCAATGAAGCCCCCAGGATGTACCATCATTTTCCCAGTTATTACGCCCCCATCCATGACGCCCCAAACCAAAACACACCCAGGAACTACCAGGCGCACTTAACTATTATGACCCTAGACGCCCAGCTCAACCATAACGCATGTAAGCATTTACACCATGATCTGCCATAATGTCCTCCAGCCATGACAACACGTAACATTTACGAGCCAGACCATAACGTCACGAACCATTACGCCCCCAGCCATGACAACACGTAATATTTAAAAGCTCGACCATAATGTCGCAAACCATTGCGCCCCCCAGCCATGACAACACGTAACATTTACAAGCTCTACCATAACGTCGAAAACCATTACGCCCCCATCCATGACTTCCCCAATCATTACATCCTAATATATTTCCATATGAAAGAAAAGATATATTTTACGTCGGTCATTCAACCGCTATCAATGGCAGCCGACGGTGGTATTGAGAGAAGCATAAGATACCTGATTATTACGGCACTATAAAATTTTTAGACATAGGGAATCAGTGGTTGTGCAATTGATTTTCAAACCTGCTTAATTTTGGGATCACGTTGAGCCAAGCCAAGTGCACATGCTAACATACTGCAACAATGTATTGTAATGTTGTGGTTTTCAATTCATGGAAGAACCATGGTTTTAAACTGCTATTTTTCTTCTTTTCCCTGTAATTGAAGCCTATATTTGTAATGTTTGTCCGCTGTTCGATCCCACGAGCCTTTACTATATCTATTTTTAGTAACCGTGAAAGATTCTATTCATTTATCGTTTTTAGTTAATTCTCTTTTTCAACTGCTCAAACTTACTTTGAAGTTGAACTAGTTCAATGGACCCTTCTCAAAAGTATCGTGGATGCCAGGCTAACATGGAAATACGAAAGAAACCAAGCTCTTTGGCGATGGAATTTGTGCGGTTCTTTTGTATTTCCATGTTAGCCTCGTATAC
This sequence comes from Actinia tenebrosa, assembly GCF_029948245.1. Classification (NCBI taxonomy): domain Eukaryota; kingdom Metazoa; phylum Cnidaria; class Anthozoa; order Actiniaria; family Actiniidae; genus Actinia; species Actinia tenebrosa. The sequence continues at coordinate 9,110,386 of NW_028292572.1, read as the reverse complement.
AAGACAGTTTTAAGAAGGGTCCATTAGTGATATTAGTTTTTTTTTAACAGACTTCTTCCTTCTCGTTTACTAATCGTTTATACTGTTTGTTCGTTTTAACATTGCAGCCTTCTCTCAGCCTCTTGGTCTTGAAAATGGTAATGTTCCAGACGCAAACATGAGATCTAGATCAGATGTAAGCTACGAGTATGCAAAGTATGCTCGGCTTAATAATGTCAAAGCATTAAGAGCTTCAGTCACTAATTTAGAGTTCCTTGAGATTAACCTTGGAGAGACTTTGAAAGTTATAACTGCAGTTGCAACCCAAGGACATGGATCCAGAAAAGAATGGATAAAAGAATACTCCCTAAGCTACAGTTTAGAGGCAGCGGAATGGTTCAATTGTATGGAGCATGGCGAAGAGAAGGTATACCAATGCAGCTTTAGCTGACCATATTACTACCATTGAGACTTTGAGACTTGACTTTATAGACCTTTTTAGCTTCGTATGCAAATTGCCCATTTCAGATCACATGACATTCCCACGTGTTAAAATATTTACACACGAAGGAATAAACTCCCAAGTGGCATCACATGGTCTGAAATGTGCACGCACAACAAACGACAAAGCTAAATAGGACTATTACCCATCCGAGGCTGAGGAAAGAATTTGGTCGATTTGGCATTGCAAGTGCATTGTGTGTGGAACCGTATTAAGTGACGTAATATATGCCATCTTGGAAATATGTCCTCAAAAACAGTCCCACAATGTAAAGCAATGCAAACTCGACCCAATTTTTTCTTCGACCTCTATGAATGTCTAATAGTCTTCTTCACAGTTCCCTGCGCCATCTTGAAAGGTAGCCGTGCCTTTGCATCGAAGCGGGACGAATGGTGAGCTTGCAATGATAGAAACATGCGAATAATTGTCGAAGGTGTTAAAAAAGGTCCCTAACTTTGCATGCTCACCGTTCGTCTCGCTTCGATGCAAAGGCACGGCTACCTTTCAAGATGGCGCAGGGAACTGTGAAGAGGACTATTGTACACACAGAATTAAAGGAGGATCAAAATAGATAGAGATTTAGAATGTGAATTAGTTAAGTGTGCAGTGGTGGCTAACGTAGTTTAAACTTTCGAGTTAAACGAAAAGATAAGCATTAAACCTCGTTCCCAAGCACTATAACTTATCTATATTTCTATATCTTCATGTATTTTCAAGTGCTACGCGGTCCACATACTCTCATTAAACTAACTATTCATTGCTACTGTTTTAGATGTTCGTAGGAAATTCAGATCAGCACACAGTTGTTAAGCATGTACTTACTCATAACATCACAGCTCTTTTGGTCAGGTTTCACTTCATTCAGTATTATTTCTATCCTTCTATAAGAGTAGAACTCTACGGAGGCGAAGGTTAGTACAACTATAATAACTAATGATAATAATGATAATAATAATAATAATAATGGTGATGGTGATGGTAATAATGATAATGATAATAATAATGATAATAATGATGATGATGATGGTAATGATGGTGATGATGATGGTGATGATGATGGTGATGATGATGATGGTGATGATAAAGGTGATGATAATTACTTATGTAAATTTACATGTGGATATAATCAACTGCGCCTTAATGTTAACTAGCTAAGCTAACTCGAGACGTCAGGGTTTTTGACGATCAATTTTCCACTTGTTGGGATTAGTACTATTTAGATTGACTGAAGCCAAAATCACAAACGGTCTTGAGCTGTTTTGGTGTATAATTGTCACCGCAAGGCTGTGGGGAAGCATTAGCAAGATTGCCGTAATAAAATATTTGAGAAGAATTAAACACACAGCAAGTATATATAGCTGAAAGTCGTGTTTCATCTTATCATGGTGATCATATTATCTATGATCTAATATCTATGATATTAGATAAGTATTTTATAAGTATATTGATAAGAATATCTAATTATTAAGGTACTTTGATTGTTCTTATTTATAGTTTGCAGTGACCCATTTGGTATGGAAAACAACCAGATCCCAGATAGCAGTATTAGCGCAACTGCAAACTCAGGAATTGGTAAAGAGGCTAAAAACGCCCGACTGAACAACGCAGCAGCTTGGTGCGGGGTTACTAACCAAGACTATCTTCAAATCGACCTTGGAAGAGTTCGTAAACTGCACAAAGTGGCTACCCAAGGACATCCCTCCCTGAAACAGTGGGTCACCAAATTTGCGTTTCATTACAGCTTGGACAATGTTCACTGGTATCAGTACGAGCGGACTGAGGATGTTAAACAGGTAAACAATGGGGAGAGGGTGTTTTGATCATCACGTGTTATGCCATTAGAGAAAGAGAGAACGAGAAAAAGGTAATACTACCTTACAGACTCACTACCTGAATAGAGGAGAGAGCGAAAGGAAAGCTAATTGATTGATCTCTGTGCTCTACAAACTTTTAAGAGAAATTAGTTGCCAAAGATCAATTGATTTCCTGTTAGAAAGCAAACTACAGCTAAGGACAGAAAAGCATACTCCAAACGATATAGTAAAAATCATTCAGCGTGAGCGTAAAAATTTATGCATTTGTTTCATTGCTTTATTCCCTTGAGTGTTGTTTTTTTGTTTACCAGGAAGGCGTGGAAGATTTTTTAAAATGGAAGTATATAACTCAAACTAATGAATTGTATTCCTAAGGAAATTACCCGTGGTCTTAAAAAACAATTTATCCAAAGTGGATGTGTTTATGTTTACTGTGTTTTACACCAAAATAAAAGTGATTTGGTTCATGATTTTTACATTTCTGTCATTCCACTAGTTCACCGCCAACACCGATCAAAAAACCATTGTTTACACTAAGCTAAACAAAATCCGTCAAGCACGTTATGTGAGATTTCAACCCATTACCTGGAATACAGGAGCTTGTATGAGAGTCGAGATTTATGGATGCGAAGGTTAGTCAGACAGCAAATATATCCACTCTCTTCCTCTAAGTTACTAGAGCAATTTGATTAGATTAATAACGTCAAAGATTGACGTTCACTATACGTCATTTCCTGTCCGTGCATGAAGTTCATTTAATTTTTTAATAGTATATGGAACTGTCTGAAAACGCATGGTGGTCAGTGTTTGACCACCATTTGGGGCAGATTATGATATTCAAATAATTAATTTCATCAGCTACTTGCAATAGCGCAGCGCGCTGATTCTAAAAATAGCTTAAAGATTCGGACAAACATTGCATTCTGTTTAACCTCTACGAGGATTATACGAACCGATTTTTTTATTTCTACTTAAAGTTACAATAATAACTCATGTAAACTAAGATCAACTGCGATCAACTGCGATCGGCTGTGAAAATTATCTGCTGAAAGTAAACTTGTAAGTTTGTTTGTCCGAATTTCGCCTTTGTCTTCGTTTTTATGACGTCATGCCTGCGCTGCGCTATTCAGCTATCGTTTTTTATGGTGGAGCAAATAATCAATATTGGTTGCTTTCCATGAGTTAAATTGACAATACTTTTTTTTTGGAATGCATTATTTTCAGACTGTATCGAGCCGCTTGGGGCTGAAAGAGGCCTGATTCCAGATTCTGCTCTAACAGCATCTTCGTGGTATGATATAGACCACGAGCCATGGCTTGGTCGCTTGTACGAGACCAGAGGAGAAAAGGCGTGGTGTGCTAAAACAAACGATGGTAATCAGTACCTTCAAGTGGATCTGGGTTACCTGTCTCGAGTGACCGGTGTAGCTACCCAAGGAAGGAATCGCCATTCATGGTGGGGCTTGAAACAGCCCGCCTGGGTTACTGCGTATAAGCTGAGCTTGAGTAATCATACTGTTGTATGGACCGTATATCAGGAAGATGGTGCAAATGATAAGGTAAATCAATAGAGACTATGTACTTATTGACAGAGTGGGAGGGCCGTACGGGAAAATATTTGGCTCGAGGTCATGTCGTACGGATAATCAAGAAAAAGAAAGCGCGCGGATTCGAGCAGGGCCGGACGGGTTTTTCCGGCCCGCTTACGTCAACCCGTCCGGCCCCCATCGCGTGACTTTTTCCAATGGTTTTATTAGAGCGCGCGAGCAGGGCCGTACGGGTCATATGATAAACTCCCTTTCTTTCTCACCCTTCTTCTTTATATCGTAATTAACAATTAGATTTACAGCCCGAATGGGTTATTGACTCATAGAGAGTCTAATTATTTTAGTATGGACCTAGTAATAGGTCAAATACAAAGAATGTACAACCAAACCACAAACAATGTCAAATTTGGTTTTAATAATTTAGTAGTAGCTCAGCCAATCAGAGTGCAGAATTTGGGATAGACCATTAGTAGGTTTATACCAATGTCTAATAACCTAATATCTACATACCAACCTAACTTCTTCCTTCCTTCCTTTCTTCCTTCCTTCCTTCCTTCCTTCCTTCCTTCTTTCCTTGCCTATCTACCCGACCTATCTATCCACCTACTTTCCTAGCTTCCCTTTCTGGTCGCGCCATTTTTTCTACCTAAGTAAAATTTCAGTTCAATTAAAGAACATCCAAAGGTGCGAAGCGTTTACCTTGGCCATCTATCTTTTAGCTCTTAACCCTTAACACACCCGGGAGTCACTTTTTCCCTTGATTTGAATTTTTATTTCTTCCCAGACGGCACTTGCAAGTGATATAAACTACAAATTTTCAGATTTCAGGATATTGCTATATTTTTTCTCGAAATGTAGGTGTTTATTGGGAATTTAGCTTCCTATGATGTCGTACGACATCCTCTTATTAATCAGAAAGTCACTCGTTACTTGAGATTTATTCCAACGACCTGGGAAATATGGACATGTATGCGTGTAGAGATCTATGGATGTAAAGGTTGGTGCATCTATTTTACCTTCCACATTCATCCATCTATCCACCTATCCATCCATTCACCCACGCACCCAACTACTATAACATCCATCCATCCCAAACCCACTCACCCATCAATCCATGTACTTCATCTATCCAAGCCATCCATCCCAAACCCACCTAACCATTCAACTACTAACATATATTCATCCATCGACCTATCAATCCATCTATTCACGATCACTTGTCCAGCTGTCTTTCAATTTCTTAATTCAGTACATTGCACCAGTTATTTTGTGATTCATGTTTGTCGTACATCCTATTTACAGACTGTGATTATCCTTTGGGTATGGAATTTTATCACATCAAAAGAGAAGCAATCCTGGAATCTTCTGGCAAGTATTTATCAAGATCTCTTCAAACTGGAATACCTCGTTCGGCAAGACTGAACTTTGACAATGTTCATGGCTGGGTTTCGGCCACTTCGAAAGAACATGTTTTTCTGGAAATTGATTTAGGAGTTGAGAGAGTGTCTGTGACGGCAGTTGCTTCTCAAGGCGATGGTGTTAAAGAAAGGGGTGTTTATGAATATGCATTGTCATTTAGTACTGACAGATTAGACTGGTTTGATTACAGAGAAGAATGGCAGACAAAGGTAATTTGACAATAAAACTTTAGCAGTTTTTAACTTCCAAACATACGGAAAGGCACCATTCTTCCGGCTACATCTTTGTTAAATACAAAGTTTATAAGACGTTAATTTTTCATTCATTTTTTTTTTAGGTATTTAAAGCAAGTAAATCTCGTTACCAAGCAACAAAAAGATATCTGAAACAGCCAGTTATCACTCGTTACGTTAGATTTTGGCCCAAACTGTACATTGAATTAGTTATCATGAGGGTCGAGGTGTTTGGCTGCAGAGGTGAGCTAACTGTTGATTATAGTTATATCAGTCAAATTCGGGAAGACTAGCTATATTTCTGGAAAAAGTTTATGATGTATCATTCGCATCATTAAATTGATCAAAGCCATCTTTGGTCCCCCTTTGATATTTGCGAGCTCAGGCTTTTAACATGTAATAATTTGTTTATTACACATTTGGGGTCGATTAAATGACAAGATTTATAGTTTCCACTTAAAGTGCTTATAAGCCTTTACACAATATTTTCAGAATTGATTCTTTAAATAGTGGATAGTTGATTGTGACAGTAATTCGTCATTTGAATGTCGGGTCTTTGAGATACGAAGGTTCATATTTTCAATATGTTAATGACTATGACGTAACATAAGGGATTTGAGTTATTTTGTGGCAACTTTTAATATTGAACGCTGGACGTTTTTCGAAAACAAATTTGTAAGAACCTTTACGTGAGTCACGATAAAAAGGGAGATGCTTTTAAAATAATTTATTCCAGAACGAGTGCAGTGCTGTATATTAAATGATCCCTTCTGTAACAAGTTGGGGGATCGAGGCGATAAACAGTTGTGTAACCTAGTGATTAGATAAGAGTCTACGAAAAGATTTTACATATATATTCTCATTTATTCATTTGACGTAAGGATGCTCGCAGTTATTGTCACTTCTGGCTCCAAGTGTTATCGACTCCACCAAGTTCTTCACCGGATCTAACACGTCCATGGTATCATGGAACCAGCAAGTACGACTTAATGACGCTGAGCCCGCGAATACCTGGTGTGGCAGCGGTAAAGATGGTGAATTTTTCCGTTTGAACTTTGGGACATTGAAAGAAGTACGAAGTATTTACATCCAAGGACATCCAACTGATGCCAAATGGGTGAAAGAGATTTCTATGAGATACAGTACTGATGGTATTTTCTTTAAGACTTATTCAGGATATTATCATAAAAAGGTAAGGAAAGGTACTATATAGGAAAGATACTTGGGAATATTCCCATTTATTCTGATTGGTTGATGAAGTGCGCTTTATGAGGGCACACAGCACGCGCGCTCACTTTCTACTTTGTCATTCGTATCCAAAATAACGGCTACTCTAATTTGTATTTCATTAAAAAAATGGAACATCTTGCTTGCTGTGCTGTGGGAAGTTATAAAGTATTTGGGGAATGATAGAACATACATACGATCCTTGCTTGCTTTATGCCTGCACACAGCTCGCAAGCGCGTTTTCTATTTCTTGTATATCGAAAACATTTTAATGCTTAAAAGCATTTTACATCAATAACTAGATCCTTGTAAAGTGCATATCGATATTTTTTCTCATGAGCTTTGTCTAAATAGAATTCTTGCATACTGAGGTGCCACTGGCTGTTAAGCAGATCCAATTTCTGAGAGAAATTTGTTTATCCTTACGTATGTCCTTTCTGGCAGTTTTTATGGTTAAAACTTCCTTTTGCTCACGCATATGCACTATCAAAGAGTGCATGCATAGTCTTGGACTTATAATTGTTGTGTTGGAGTACTAATGTTGTGTTGTTGAAGAAAAACTATTCAAAACATATTTCAAAAACAGAAGACAAATAAGAAATATATTTGGTGTCTTGAAAGATATGTTATGTTTAAACGGAACGATGTATAGCCTTTGATCAGTAATGTCATAAAACTTTCTAACAAATCAAAATAACAAGTCACACGAGAACAGTGGCAGATTCAAAACGATTTTAAGAGTCTTGACTGTTACCTACAAAAGACATCAAATAGCGTCTTTTTAAGGTCTTATTCTATTATCAGGGACGGCGGAGTTTTTTGATTGGGGGGGCTCAATAGTGATATTGTATGGCAAGGTGGGGGGGGGGGGGGGGGGGCTGAGTTTAGTGAAAATGTATTAAAATTTCACAAAAAGTGGGGGGCTAAAGCCCCCCAGCCCCCCCCCCCCGGTTCCGCCGTCACTGATTATTTTTTAACTCTTTTCAACAACTTTTTGGATTGTTTTCAGGTATTCGAGGCAAACACAGATAATCAAAACATTACAGTGGTGAATCTAAGTCCAAAACTTGTAGCTCTCATCCTGGATATCTATCCAAAGACATGGAATAACATTCCTTGTATGAGGATTGAAGTGTATGGGGATCAAGGTAATCTTTTTGAAGAGAGTCGCTAAAGCTAATTAGTACTAAATAATAGCTTTCAAATAGTAAGGTTTATTTAATCTTAAATATCTCTACCCGTTTTAGAAGAAATGATTATTCTTTAATTATAATCTATATCGCCTGTAGAAGTTAATTTGATTGGCTGTTAATCCACCAATCAGGTTTCTTGATGCAAAATTTTGTCTCTTATCTCGTTAGATTGCTTTGATCCAATTGGAATGGAAAATCACTTGGTACCCAATGAAGCCATTACAGCAACAGGCTGGATATCAGTAGACCACAACCCGTCACAAGCTAGACTCAAAAACATCCATGGGCAAGGAGCCTGGTGCTCTCATGTCAACGATGCACATCAGTTCCTTGAAATAAAGCTTAGTCGCCTACATCATATCACACGTGTTGCCACACAGGGAAGGTATCCAGTTCCCGGTTGTGAAGTTGGTGACGCCTGGGTGACGCAGTATTCAATAGAATACAGTAAAGATGGATTTTCTTGGCAATTTTATCAAGAGAACGGAGTAAATAAGGTATTTATGAACTCTGATTATATTTTATGAACATTAATAAATTTGGACGTATTGTGCTTTTCATTCAAAACCCGCTGCCACTTGATTATTTATACGGATGTAGAAAATTATAGGTTCCTATCAGAGGTTGAGATGACGTGGCATGGCAATATAACACACTCAGACTCACTTGTTGGGTGGCCACGGTTATAGGTGCGTCGCACTGTAATACTAAAGTACACACACCAAAAGCGTGCAATCTGGAATCAACTCTTGTCCTTGAGGAACATCTTCGTTTTATGAAGAATGTGATTTTAGCCATCCCGAGGTTAAGGAAAAGACATAGTTGAGGTGCATTGTGGTACTTTTTAGAAGTCGAAATAAACGCCATCTTGGAAATATCCTCTTATAGTCCCATAATGCATTGTAATGCCAACTCGACCCAGGCTTTTTTTTCGGCCTTGGAGTGCCTTATAGTGAAATTGAAAACGATCAAAGAAAAAATATTAAAACAATATATCAAGTGCAACATGTTTTTAATCTATCCATAAAGAGTATAATTCAATAAATGTGGTTTCTCCTATGGAACTTACTTCCTCCGGTCACATATTAATGGCTCTTTAACTGTTGATATTGCTTTCTCAGGTTTTTACTGCGAACCAGGAAATGATAAACGTCGTCTCTAATGATTTTTTGAATCCAATACTTGCTATAAAAGTACGCATTCGTCCTGTACAATGGAACCGAAAAATCTGCTTGCGGGTCGAACTGTATGGATGTAAAGGTTAGGTTGTACAGTAATATTGAATATTACGGATATACTAAATCATCAGCTTGTATCATCATCATGTATCTTCATCATCATGTACCTTCATGATCATGTATATTCATCATCATGTATTATCATCATCATCATCATCATGTATCACTATCATGTATCATCATCATCATGTAACATCATCATCATCATGTATCACCATCATGTATCATCATCATCATGTAACATCATCATCATGTATCATCATCATGTATCTTCTTCATCTTGTACCTCATCACCATGTGCCTTCATCATCATGTATCATCACCATCATGTATCATCATCAACATGTATCATCATCATGTATCATCATCATTGTGTATCATCATCACCTTGTATCATCATCATCGTCATGTATCATCATCATCATGTATCATCATCATCATGTATCATCATTATGTATCATCATCATGTATCATCACCATCATGTATCATAATCATGCATCATCATCAACATGTATGATCATCATGGTCATGTTCATCTTCATCAGCACCATGTATCATCATCATCACCATGTGTCATCATCGTCATATTTCATCATAACTCTTCATCATCATTGTGTATTATCATCAACGTGTATTATCATCATCATCATCATGTATTATCATCATCGTGTATCATCATTATCATGTATCATCATCATCATGTATCATCATAATCACCATGTATCATCATAATCACCATGTATCATCATAATCACCCTGTATCATCATAATCACCATGTATCATCACCATCCTGTATCATCATCTTGTATCATCATCATCATGTATCATCATTATCATGTATCATCATAATCACCATGTATCATCATAATCACCATGTATCATCACCATCCTGTATCATCATCTTGTATCATCATCATCATGTATCATCATTATCATGTATCATCATCATCACCATGTATCACCATCATGTATCATCATCATCTTGTATCATCATCATCATGTATCATCACCATCATGTATCATCACCATCATGTATCATCACCATCATGTATCATCATCATCATGTATCATCATCATTGTGTATCATCATCAACTTGTATCATCATCATGTATCATTCTCACCATGTATCATCATTATCATCATAATCATGTATCATCATAATCACCATGTATCATCATTATCATGTCTCATCATAATCATGTATCATCATAATCACCATGTATCATCATGTATCATTATCATCATGTATCATCATTATCATGTCTCATCATAATCACCATGTATCATCATAATCACCATGTATCATCATCATCATGTATCATCATCATCATCATCATGTATCATCATAATTAATACTCTCTTATCCCATTCCATTTAATCTATCAACAAATCCATCCCTTCAGTGGTTTCCTAATATCCTTAATACCAACATATATTTCACTCAAAAAGGTTTCTTCAGTCCTGTGGGAATGGAAAACAACGATATTCCAGACGGCAATATTATGGGCGAAGTGCATGAAGAAAGAAAACATTACAGACTAAACCTCCCCTATCAGCCCAAGTTAACAGGATCGAGTTATACTCAGGACGGGACTGATCATTTTGTAAGGATAACTTTTGGATACATTCCATTCATGGTAACGGGGATTGCAATGCAAGGAAGAAACAACGAAGATCAATACGTGATCAATTATGTACTTTTGTTCAGTCGTGATTTAGGGGAATGGTTCAATTACGTAGAAGACGGCGAAACCAAAGTAAGTGCAAATATCTTTTGTAGAATAGTGACAAAAAAGCAAAGTTCGAGTGCCTGGCCGAATAAAGCTCTCTTAAGTTAAGAGTACTCGTAGACCATTGTAAGAGAGCCTTATGCAACCTGACCGTGGAGTACCCTTATCATAAGAAAGCTTTATATAGATGTACGGTACACAAATGATTCATATACACTGAAAACAAATACATTTTTAGTTTGTTTCCGAGGTCAATTGATGAATAATGATATCGACAAAATAAACTGTGACACGTTTATTTTATTTTATTGATTTGAAGAAAAAAAAATGGATTCAAAAAGCATTGGGCATGTTATTTTCTTTTCTTTTTTTCTTTAAGGGGCTTTCATCACGCTTGAGTTTTACCAGCAAAAAATAAAAATAAAAATAAAAATAAAAATAAAAATAAAAATAAAAATAAAAATAAAAATAATAAAATTCTTAGAAAGCACATCCCAAAAAGATTTGAACTGTTTTACAATGACATGTATTTCTAAAACATCCCCCTTCAGGGTGGGGTAGGGAACAATTTTTCGATATAACGTAAACAGGAACGCATCGCTCGTAATCAATAGGTAATGGTAGTTTCTTTTTGCACCGCAGGTCCTTTCTGCTGCTAAATATGACGATAATATCGGAATAGTGGTAAAGCAATTTAGATATGAAGTGAAGGCAAGGGCCGCGAAAGTCATCATCAAGCTTTTTTCACGAATCCCGGCTTTTCGTGTCGAGTTTTATGGATATCCTGGTGAGTTAACTGAATACTATATCGAAATTATATTCTAAATAAAAACAGCTCATGTATACTTAATAGCTCTCCTTGTTTTGAGCCTTTCAAAGGTTGCGGGGAAAACTGGAAACGAATAGGACGCGTGCTGAATCTGCAAAAGGCAGGAGTGTTTAATCAGGTTTAAAAACATGGGGCGTAGCCGTGACGTGTATAGTCAGTCCAATTTCATCAAAGGCCTATGAGTTATAAATGAGATTTCGAAAGTAAGAGTGATATATTTCCGTTTTTATTAGTTGACAACGCAGCCCTTGGAATGTCGTCTGGAGCCATTCCCGACTCCGCTATCACCGCTTCTAGCTTCAAAACAGGGTACGAACCGAATAAAGCAAGGCTCAAAGCTACAGGACACGACAACTGGTGCGCAGATGAACCGATTGTGAACGAATTTATCAAGGTGGGCATTGGTAGGATGGTGGTTGTGACAGAGATTGCTTTAGGGGGTGGTTTACAAAATGGTGATGGAAGAGTCAGCAAGTACACGGTATCTCACAGTGTAGATGGAAAGATTTGGGAAGTGTATCATGGTGAAGAAGAGCTTTACAACGAGGTAAGATCAATCGCAATTACCTACCGTTTTATATATAGCTTTAGAGGGTGGGACGTTTTTTGGGGGGGAGGGGGGGGGACAGGCGAGGGGTGACAGTAAGCAGGCTAAATTATCCAAGGAGCCATCAAAACAATAGACTTAAGTCATCTATTTTTAAAAATAGAATTTCTTTTTCGATCAAATGAAAACGATAACAAGCGTTTTAATTACAACCAAAAAAAGAAAAATCTACCAAAAATCACCACAGTGGACCAATTGTTGCGAATTCTCACATATTTTTGGACTTTTTTGGACTATAGCCCATAGATTTCATCCGTTTTGTGTATTTTTTCACTTCCCTCAAAATTTATTTCGATTTTCAAAAGGGCCATTTTTGGCCCATTTTGGCCAAAAAGCATGGACTATAGCCCATGGTTTTAATAGATTTAGGGTGTTTTCTGACTTCCCTCAAAAATTATCTTATTTTGGAAATCCTATTTTGGACAAAAAGCATTAACATTAGCCAATGGTTTTCACTCATTTTGGGTATTTTTTCAACTTCACTCCAAGATAATTGCAATTTGGAAAAGGGTCATTTTTGGCTTATTTTGACTAAAAAGCATTGACGATACCTCATGGTTTTTATCCATTTTGAATGTTTTTTTAATTCCTTCAAAAATTACCTGAATTTCGAACACGGCAATAGCATGGATTATAGCCCATGATTTTCATCCATTTTGGGTATGTCATTTTCGCCTATTTTGCCCAAAAAGCATAGACTATAGCCCATGGTTTTGATGAATTTTGGGTGTTTTTTGACTTCCCTTAAAAATTATTGCAATTTGCAAAAGGGTCATTTTTATCCCATTTTGATCAAAAAGCATGGACTATAGCACATGGTTTTGCTCGATTTTGGGTGTTTTTAGGTATTTTTTGACTTCCCTTCAAAATTCACTCTTTTTGGAAAAGGTTCTATTTTGGACTATTTTGGCCAAAAAGCATGGACTATAGCCCATGGTTTTGATGGATTTTGGGTGTTTTTTGACTTCCCTTAAGAATTATCTTATTTTGGAAAAAGGTTGATTTTTGGCCTATTTTGACCGAAAAGCATGGAAAGTCCATGGTTTTGATGGATTTTGGGTGTTTTTTGACTCCCCTTAAAAATTATCTGATTTTGGAAAAAGCTTCATTTCCGGTCTATTTTGACCAAAAAGCATGGACTATAGCCCATGGTTTTGATGGACTTTGGGTGTTTTTTGACTTGCCTTAAAAATTATCTGATTTTGGAAAAGGTTGATTTTTGGCCTATTTTGACCAAAAAGCATGGACTATAGCCCATGGTTTTGATGGATTTTGGGTGTTTTTCGACTTCCCTTAAAAATTACCTGATTTGGAAAAGGCTTCATTTCCGGCCTATTTTGACCAAAAAGCATGGACTATAGCCCATAGTTTTGATGGATTTTGAGTGTTTTTCACACCTGTTTGAAAAGAATGAAAAAATCATGAAACTTGAAAAATGGGTCTTTTTGGTGAAAAAGCATGGACTATAGCCCATGGTTTTAATGGATTTTGTGTGTTTTTTGACTTGCCTTAAAAATTATCTGATTTCGGAAAAGACTTCATTTCCGGCCTATTTTGACCAAAAAGCATGGACTATAGCCCATGGTGTTGATGGATTTTGGGTGTTTTGCACACCTTTTTGAAAAGAATGAAAATATCATGAAACTTGAAAAATGGGTCTTTTTGGCCAAAAAGCATGGTCTATAGCCCATGGTTTTGATGGATTTTGGGTGGTTTTCACACCTTTTTGAAAAGAATGAAAAAATCATGAAACTTGAAAAAATGGGTCATTTTTGGCCAAAAAGCATGGTCTATAGCCCATGGTTTTGAGCGATTTTGGGTGTTTTTTGACTTCCCTTAAAAATTATCTGATTTTGGAAAAGGCTTCCTTTCCGGCCTATTTTGACCAAAAAGCATGGACTACAGCCCATGGTTTAGATGGATTTTGGGTGTTTTTTGACTTCCCTTAAAAGTTATCTTATTTTGTAACAGGGTTTATTTTTGGCCTATTTTGACCAAAAAGCATGTTCTATAGCCCATGATGTTGATGGATTTTGGGTGTTTTGCACACCTTTTTGAAAAGAATGAAACAATCATGAAATTTGAAAAATGGGTCTTTTCGGCCAAAAAGCATGGTCTATAGCCCATGGTTTTGATGGATTTTGGGTGTTTTTCACACCTTTTTGAAAAGAATGAAAAAATCATGTAACCTGAAAAATGGGTCTTTTCGGCCAAAAAGCATGGACTATAGCCCATGGTTTTGATGGATTTTGGGTGTTTTTCACACCTTTTTGAAAAGAATGAAAAAATCATGAAACTTGAAAAATGGGTCGTTTTGGCCAAAAAGCATGGCCTATAGCCCATGGTTTTGATGGATTTTGGGTGTTTTTCACACCTTTTTGAAAAGAATGAAAAAATCATGAAACTTGAAAAATGGGTCGTTTTGGCCAAAAAGCATGGACTATAGCCCATGGTTTTGATGGATTTTGGGTGTTTTGCACACCTTTTTGAAAAGAATGAAAATATCATGAAACTTGAAAAATGGGTCTTTTTGGCCAAAAAGCATGGACTATAGCCCATGGTTTTGATGGATTTTGGGTGGTTTTCACACCTTTTTGAAAAGAATGAAAAAATCATGAAACTTGAAAAAATGGGTCATTTTTGGCCAAAAAGCATGGTCTATAGCCCATGGTTTTGAGCGATTTTGGGTGTTTTTTGACTTCCCTTAAAAATTATCTGATTTTGGAAAAGGCTTCCTTTCCGGCCTATTTTGACCAAAAAGCATGGACTACAGCTCATGGTTTAGATGGATTTTGGGTGTTTTTTGACTTCCCTTAAAAGTTATCTTATTTTGTAACAGGGTTTATTTTTGGCCTATTTTGACCAAAAAGCATGTTCTATAGCCCATAGTCTTGATGGATTTTGGGTGTTTTGCACACCTTTTTGAAAAGAATGAAAAAATCATGAAATTTGAAAAATGGGTCTTTTTGGCCAAAAAGCATGGACTATAGGCCATGGTTTTGATGGATTTTGGGTGTTTTTCACACCTTTTTGAAAAGAATGAAAAAATCATGAAACTTGAAAAATGGGTCTTTTTGGCCAAAAAGCATGGACTATAGCCCATGGTTTTGATGGATTTTGGGTGTTTTTTGACTTCCCTTAAAAATTATCTGATTTTGGAAAAAGTTGAATTTTGGCCCATTTTGACCAAAAAGCATGGACTATAGCCCATGGTTTTGATGGATGTTGGGTGTTTTTTGAATTCCCTTAAAAATTATCTTATTTTGGAAAAGGTTGATTGTTGAGGCCACTAGCTCAACAGTATAGAATTCCTGTTTTTCCGCCGTTTTGTGCTGTGTGAGTCCGCTAACCAGTTAATGTCGCTGTCGCGTCACGTCGTGTGCACGTTGTCATTTGTAGTGTTAGTGTAATGTGATCATCAGCTTCATGTGTTATGTTCTCGTGCAGTGTGTTCATCAATTGGTAAGTTCTTTGCCATTGCTTGCTTGCAGTATTGTACCATCGTAATGTAATACTCTTTGTTTTAGGATTTTACTGTGTGTGTATCGGATAGTTTACATGTGAAACCATTTGATGAATAAATCGAATCTGCGCATATGAAGTTGAGACGTGTGTGTTTAACCCCTACATTGATTTTTGGCTTATTTTGACCAAAAAGCATGGACTATAGCCCATGGTCTTGATGGATTTTGGGTGTTTTTTGACTTGCCTTAAAAATTATATGATTTTGGAAAAAGGTTTATTTTCGGCCTATTTTAACCAAAAAGTATGGACTATAGCCCATGGTTTTGATGGATTTTGGGTGTTTTTTGACTTCCATAAAAAATTATCTGATTTTGGAAAAAGGTCTTTTTTGGCCCATTTTGGGCAAAAAGCATGGACTATAGTCCCTGGTTTTGACCGATTTTGGTTGTTTTTTGACTTTGCGCAAAATTTAAATGAAATTGAAAAAAGGTTCTATTTCTGACAAAAAGCATGACTATAGTCCATGGTTTTGATGGATTTTGTGCAAATTTTAGTAGTTTTCAATTACCTAAAAAATTAATTCAATTTGTAAAGTGGTCATGTTTGGACTATTTTGAGCAAAAAGCATGCACCATGGTTTTTATCCATTTTGGGTGGTTTTAGACTTAATCAAAAATTATCCTAATATGGAAAAGGGTGATGTTTAGGTCATAGCCCATGGTTTTCTTTCATTTTGGGTATTTTTTCAATTATCTGAAAAAATAATTCAATTATGAAAAGGGTCATTTTTGGCCTATTTTGGTCAAAAAGCATGGATTATAGCCCATGGTTTTTATCCATTTTGGGTGTTTTTTGTCGTGTTATGTAGGATGGTTGTCATGTTACGTGCTATGTACCAGGGATGAGTTACGTGTTTTGTAACATGCTTATCATGTTACGCGCTATGTTATGTGTTGCAGTAGAGAAGGTTGTATTCCATCAGCTTTAGTGGTGTTTGGCTAAAATTATCTGGGGAAATAAACAATATTTAAAATGGATTAATTTTAGAGGGAAATCAAAAGACGTTTAAAACAAAGAAAATCGATTAAAACCATGGGCTATGGCCTATCAAGACAATGGGGTATATTCCATGCATTTTGGCCAAAATAAGCCAAAAATGACCCTTTTCCAAATTGGTGTAACTTTTGAGGGAACTGAAAAAACGCCCAAAATCCATCAAAACCATGGGCTATAGTCCATGCTTTTTTTGGCCAAAATACGCCAAAAACGGAAATAAGATAATTTTTCAGGTAAGTCAAAAACACCCAAAATCCATCAAAACCATGGGCTATAGTCCATGCTTTTTTTTGGCCAAAATACGACAAAAACGGAAATAAGATAATTTTTCAGGTAAGTCAAAAACACCCAAAATCCATCAAAACCATGGGCTATAGTCCATGCTTTTTGGCGATAATAGAAAATTGAAAAAGTTTTGGAGTGAAGTGAAAAAATACCAAAAATGAATGAAAACCATGGGCTAATGTCAATGCTTTTGGGCCAAAATAGACCAGAAATAAACCTTTTTGCAAAATAAGAATTTTTGAGGGAAGTCAAAAAAGACGTACCAAAATTCATCAAAAATATGGGCAATAGTCCATGCCTTTTGGCAAAAATAGGCCAAAAATGACCGTTTTTGAAGGTAGGATAGATCTTTTACCAGTTATAGTTTCACTTCCTGAGAGCTTACTCAAGCTTTACTTGTTTGACATGAAATGTTTCCCATTATCCCCAATGGTGTCAGCTTTGAGTGAAAGTTTCTAGTGACTAAGTTTATTAAAATAAGTATATGGGAATTGAAATGCTTCGAAGTCAAATTGGTTTATCTGTATAGTATGATCTATTTTAAGGGTTTCCTGATGGCCAACAATGCTTTAGAAGGTGAAAAGAAAACGCTTCGATTTCCATTCAGAGCCCGTTATGTAAAAGTAATTCCAAACACGTTTCATGGCCCAGTTCCATGCTTGACGCTCGAGCTTTACGGAAAAGAAGGTATTTGTATATATAAGATTTTTAGACTTTCCTGGCATAAAGGAATATAGAATTTATTAAACACTCAATTAATGTTCTTTTTAAATAATACTAAATGCGCAAAAACCTGAGTTTGGAACTGAACAAAGTAAAAGTCTATGTAATGTGAAAAATTTAAAATCATCCATGTTCAATAGTATAGTTATAGACGCAAAAGCGGTAGAGTTTTTTTCTCTACCTTTTCTTGGGTCATGAACAGAGAAGCATAACCGTTCACTCACCGTTGCTTAACGAAGCTAAAGTACACCCCAACATTGTTGCAGATTGCGAAGACATGGTTGGAGTATCCGACTGGAAAATACCTAAAACTGCCATGACCGCTTCCTCGTCGATAAGTGGCAATTACCCGCCGTGGATGGCTAGGTTGGGTTCCTCAGACTTCGGGGGAGCTTGGTGTGCAAGGTGTGTTTTTTTCTTTTTTTTGCTGTTGTACCATTTCATCTGAGAAAGGCATAACGAAAGTAAAAATAAGGTCTAATGCAAACTCATACACGTTTATATAGGTAATTTGATTTAATTACCCCGGTATACATATGGGTCACGATTTAGGGATCTACGTTTTGCGTTGGGTTTGTCGTTGGACCCAACGACCCAACAAGGCAAACATCAATATAAGGTATATGAGCTTAATTCTGATCACAGATTTGTGCCTATGAAGGAAAAGGTACTTTCGCTTTGTTAGCCCAATAGCCCAACAGCCCAATAGCCCAATAGCCCAACAAACCCAATAGCACAACAAACCCAATAGCACAACAAACCCAACAGCCCAATAGCCCAACAGCCCAACAAACCCAATAGCCCAACAAACCCAACAGCCCAATAGACCAATAGCCCAATAGCCCAACAGCCCAACAAACCCAATAGCCCAACAAACCCAACAGCCCAATAGCACATCAAACACAATAGCCCAATAGCCCAACAAACCCAATAGGCTGTTGGGCTTGTTGGGCTATTGGGTTTGTTGGGCTATTGGGTTTGTTGGGCTATTGGGTTTGTTGGGCTATTGTGTTTGTTGGGCTATTGTGTTTGTTGGGCTATTGTGTTTGTTGGGCTATTGTGCTATTGGGCTGTTTGGTTTGTTGGGTTTGTTGGGCTATTGGGCTGTTGTGTTGTTGGGCTATTGGGCTGTTGGGCTATTGAGCTGTTGGGCTATTGGGCTGTTGGGTTTGTTGGGCTATTGGGCTTGTTGGGCTATTGGGCTATTGTGTTTGTTGGGCTATTGGGCTATTGGGCTGTTGGGTTTGTTGGGCTATTGGGCTATTGGGCTGTTGGGCTATTGGGCTGTTGGGCTATTGGGCTGTTGGGCAGTTGGGCTTGTTGGGCTGTTGTGTTGTTGGGCTGTTGTGTTGTTGGGCTGTTGTGTTGTTGGGCTGTTGGGTTTGTTGGACTGTTGTGTTGTTGGGCTGTTGGGCTGTTGGGTTTTTTAATATGTTGGACGGTTAGGCTGTTGGGCTGGTTGGGTAGTTGAGCCGTTGCGTTTTACGGCTTTTATATTCTAGAAACCTTACATCATCGTCAATATCACGACTGATTTCGACAATCCGGTGTAACTTATTAAATTACGGAATAGTGAATATAGTTATGGTCTTGAAAACGATAGTTTTGCATGGACTCCGGGTGGCGCCGGGTTAACTATCGATATGGGAGAAAATTATTATACAACAGCGCAGGTTACGGAGCATCAGGAATGAGGAAGTTATAAGTTAAGAAAGGAAAAGATGGCTTTAGCAAAAAAAAAAAAAAAAAAAAAAAAAGGGTAGAGGAAACATGAAAATGTAAAAGAATGCTGGTGTGTATTAAATGCAGGAGGTGAGAGTATGGTGCAAATATCAAAGGCCACGTGACCTATGATAAAACGATAGATGCGCATGCGCACAAGCACCTTTTCCTTCATAGACACAAAACTGTGATCAGAAGTAAGCTCATATACCTTATATTGATGTTTGCCTTGTTGGGTCGTTGGGTCCAACGACAAACCCAACGCAGAACTCGGATCCCTAAATCGCGACTGGTATAGTTTCACAAGGCTTTGGTTAGGGTGTTATGATCCAAACTATTAAAGATAAATAAATGATTTGTGTGTTCCTCAGAGCTCAGCTTTGGGTCCCCTATCTGAATTGATCGAACATATCGCCGCAAATCTAATAGAAAATCTAGATTGCCTATGGCTATTCTAAATGTGTTAGGGAGAGAAAATATCTCCAAAACGCCTGATACATTGCAAATTAATTGCAGGTTAAACGATGCCAATCAGTTCCTCCAAGTCGATCTTCTCTCAAAACACAAAATCACGAAAATTAAAATCCAAGGCAAAGGATCTCAGACTGATTTGCCTACCATACCCGAATCCTGGGTTAAAACGTTCACGCTATCCTATAGTGATGATGGATTTTCTTGGCAAGACGTTTTGGAAGGCGAGATTGTTAAGGTACAAATCCATGTTTTTATACATTAATAACCCCTATGCAGCCATCTTGAAAGTTGCTAGCACAAAAATACCTTATCAAAAATAGCAATACACCTAGGGCTGGTTGAAAATTCATGTCGTGTATGATGGTTTGGAAGGTAACAACACTCGTACCCAGTCGCTTCTCTTACTCGCGCTGTGGTTGATGAAAATGATTTAGTGAGTTTTTTGTGTAAATAAATAGCCTTCGCGCGCATTAATTATTCGTCTTCCCATATTCCACTGCTAATAAAGGAATAAACCTAGGTGAAAAGTGCGTACGACTCTGCAAGGTAACAATGCTATATAAGCTATAAATGCTATATATATTATTATTATTATTATAATAATTATTATTATAAGATATCAGAGATATTTACAGTTTATCTTTATTTAAATCTAAACTCAATACTCATTTATTTAAGTTATCTATCTTATTTATTTATTCCTTTAACGTTAGGTTACTAAGCGCTTAGAACAGACTTGTATAAACGCTATATAAGCCATATATATTATTATATTATTATTATTATTATTATTATCAGATATCAAGATATCGTATCATTAATAACCCCTATGGATAACCATCTTGTAAGCTACAAGTACTACTACCTTTGGGGTTGATTGGTTATATTGAATTCCCTTATGCAGTAAATACTAGTATGATACCAGTATGCTGCAACAGTAAAATAGTATGTTAGTAAAAAGATAAGATAATAACTCTGGGGCTGCTTTAATGAGATATTCATGGTATGCATAATACCTTGGACGGCAATGTTGCCATGTAGTAATAAAATTACCTAAAACTCTGCTCTATTATGTTCTAGTACATGGAGTTCTATCATAGTATCCAGTAGTATTTCCGGGAAATTGGCAAAGTACTTATTAGTAATCGATTCGTTCATCACGTATCTTGTTTTAATATTATGTGGACTATGCTCTTTAGATATTTTCAGGCAATACAAATGGGTATCGCATTGAGACTGTTACAATAAACACAGAAGTAAAAGGCAGATTTATACGCATTCATCCCAAAACCTGGCAAAACCATATTTGCTTGAGGATCGAGCTCCTAGGATGTGAAGGTTTGTTTGATTGTTTGTCCGCCCCTCACCCCCACCACTTTACTATCTCTCTCTCTCTCTCTCTCTCTTACACATACAATTCCTTGGTATGAAGCTTAAATTATTCTATGAACTAAGCTATTTGCCTCTTACCCTTCAAGAATGTGGCGATCCTCTTGGAATGGAGAACTACAATATTCCTTTGCGAAATATTGAAGCGTCAACAGATTCAGGCAATCTTCCCAGCTCTCGATTGAACAGATCTGGCCCTTCCAAATATTTTTGTATTCTTTCAACCACGAATGATGACTTCCTACAAATTAATGTCGGTCGCGCAGCAAAGGGCATCAGTGCTGTTGCTGTCCAGGGAAGATTTTGCTGCGAAACCTTCATCCAAGAGTTTCTGTTCAAGTACAGTAGAGATGGCATTAACTATGTTACTTATAAATTCAATGGAAAAGATAAAGTAAGTTATTAATCCAAAACCCAAACTTCAAGATCCTTACATAGCTTGCCTGTGTGATAACTATTCTAAAATAAAGTCTCACAAACGTGTGAGAGCAACAGTACAGGCCTAAAAACCTTCAAAATTTCAAATTCAAATAAATTCAAATTTGATAACCTAGAACTATCTCTGGGCTAATCAAAGTCAGAGCACGAATAACTCGCAGATCGAACCCTGAAACAACCTCTGGGCTGGTCTAAGTCAAGGCATGGCTAACTCACAGATAGAACACTGAAACAACCTCTGGGCTGATCCTAAGTCAAGGCATGGCCAACTCAGAGATCAAACCCTGAAACAACCTCTGGGCTGATCTAAGTCAGTGCACTGCTAACTCAGAGATCAAACCCTGAAACAACCTCTGGGTTGTTTAAAGTCAGCTAGACCATGCTTAGCTCAACCCGAACCCGAAAAGCTTATGTATAAAAAAGTTTGTTTGATTTCATTAACGCTAATCTAATGCTCAATGAGTGACGAAGACGAAAAGTCTTGTGGACTCGATTTGACAAACTTTTTAAACAAAGGATTCGGTTACATGGAAAAGAAGAATAATATCAGTCGTCAAACCAAATTTTTTCCCACTAGATGGAAACAATGAGACAACAAAACATTGTTGCAATATATTAGTATGTGTGCTTGGCTTGGCTTGTCTTGTCCCATTTCAATCCTAAAATGCACAATAGTGACGTCATCCGTTGAAAACGCTATAACACTAGATTTTCTACAAAGCAATCATTGAATCTGTCAAAGAAATAATTATGGCATGTTTCTGCTCGTTTTCAAGGTCCTAAAATGTGGAATGACATACGATACGAAATGATACAGAATGATTCAAAAATTAAAATTAATTTCTTAAAATTCAAATGTTTATCTGATATAATAGCAGATATTGTGGATGCATGCAAACGAGATGCAAATGAGGCAACGAGCATCGTATCGACCCGATAGCCTAACTTGTATGATTCTTAAAACAAAAGAATATCTCACTCAGACTCTAGAGATATAACTGACAATAGAGATTGCAGCCATTATGTAAAAAAAAAAAAAAAAGAAAGAAAGAAACTAATGACAAAGTTATTGTCAAAGGTACACCAGTATGGCGGCTGTGACGTCATGTCCGAAAACAGAGATGGCAGCCATATTGGCGTACCTCACAAAAGAAACTAATGACAAAGTTATTGTCAAAGGTACACCAATATGGCGGCTGTGACGTCATGTCCGACAACAGAGATGGCAGCCATATTGGTGTACCTAACAAAAGAAACTAATGACAAAGTTATTGTCAAACGTACACCAATATGGCGGCTGTGACGTCATGTGTAAACACTCTTATGACAAGTGTAGACGTTGTTTATTTATTAGTATACTATCATTATAGATCTATTGATTCAAAGGTTTCTCACCTGAGGTCTTCTGTCACGATTCCCTTGAGTAAAGTTTAATTTCGAGACATCCGAACAAAGATTCTGTCATTACATTTATTTGTACAACGGCTCTGAAATGAGACAAAATGAAATAAGAAATGAAACAAAAAGTTGTATTTCAATGCCATACTATGTACCTGACTCTCGATTGCGCAGCAGATAACCCACTGTAAAAAAAAAAAAAAAAAAGCTTCGTAAGATAAACCGTTTTCATATTACTCAATTGTTGCTGTGTTCATTGATTACAGGCTCATTCATACTGGGATAGCCTCGTATTGGTGTCTAAATATTCCCAAATACCAACGGCTAAGTAAAGAATGCACAATTTCAACAATACAAACACTGAAATTCCACGGACTTTCACTGGAACACATGAATATTCTGCACAAAGTCGAGGCTATCCCTGAACAACAGAGAACTCGAAACTGGAGTATTTTGCGTTGACCGATCTGATGGGATCAAAATTAATAAATGCTTTATCTTTTAGATTTTAAAGGGTCCTGTTGGAGAACATGAAATGATTAGACACCGGTTTGAACGAAGAATTGTAGCAACACACGTTAGAATCGTGATTTTAGAATATCAAGCCGCAATATGTCTGCAAGCGGAACTCTATGGATGTGAGGGTAGGTCATGCATTCAACGCCGTGAGAATTTTTATACGCCTATTTTCAAAAACGGTTGTCCTCGTAAAAGGCGATAGGCGAAAAGCGATAGAAGATAGCTCATTCCAAGAACAGCTAAAATAACTTGTGTTTCTGCTTCTTATTCTCGTCAAGAACATGGACCTTATTGTTGAGACTGATTCAATGTTCTTTGTAGTCAACGAAACCATTTCCATTTCGAAATGACCTATCACCTATCGCACCTTGGCGATGACAGCGTTTTTTGAAATAGGTGTATGAATAAATTTAGCATATACCAACTTGTGTACTTCCTAAGAACGCGCGCGCTCATTGGTTAATAGGAGGTGAATATTGTACGATATTCACCTCTGAATCTCGGAATATTGAGTCGGCAACAAAATGGGATCTGCCGGCAATCGTTTTGCTACAATTTCCGATGAGGAAATTGAAAAAAATGAAAGTAAATGCCATTCCTATCAATACTAAAAAGGCAACGAAGTATGGCCTAAAAGTTGCTAAACGTTTTGCGTGAATTTGTCACGCAGACTAAAAGTTTCTGTTTGTTTGTTTTTATTGAATTATTGTATTTAAAAATAAGTTACTCTGTACACAAGTTGGTATATGCTAAAACATTTATTCGCCTCAGGCTCAGTGAATATGGAAAATATTTACCTCGCCGTTCGAAGAATCGCGTCTCGGTAAATACTCTCCAATATTCACTTCGCCTTCTGCGAATAATTGCTAAATATAACTAGAACCTGATTTATCTTATCGCCCTATTAAAAGTTACTAGATGAAATACCTTTTTTCATACCCACTTCGGAACATCCCATTTTTAAGCTCAATATTTTCGTGGCTTGACATTTCAGCATGCAGCGAGTCACGTGGTTTCGGCCACCATCGTATTACGTCATATACACTCTCCGCGTCTTCCAATGGAGCATCGGTTTCAGATGCTGAAGTTTCGTCACTTAACAGTGCCTGGTGTGCTGCTTCTGACGACTCTAACCCCTACCTGCAAGCACAGTTCACTTCAAGTCAAGTGATAACTAAAATCGTGACCATGGGTCATCCAGTCAACGGTCAATATGTTTCTAAATACAAGATAACTTACAGTACGGACGGCGTCACCTGGAAGACACATTATGAAGATGAATCAGAAACTGTTGTATCAGAAGTAAGAAGAAGATTTGGGGTCTCTGGCATCTAGGTGTACACCTAGCCTACGCTCATCCGGTATAATTTCTGTCGAACTGAATAACCGGTTATTTCGGGAGAATACCGGCTGAACGCATGCTAGGCGTACATATGCGTTTGCATGTTGCGAAGGAGAAAACCTAAACTAAAACCTAAAAAAATAAAAAATAAAAAGACAGAAAGAAAGGCAACCGCACCTCTTAATTTAGACATGATAGTTTTGCTATCCCACCACTTATTAATATGCAGCCCGTAAAGTCCTCCACTGGTTATAAATGTAAAGCGCATTGAGATATTTGAAATGCGCTATATAAAAAACTCCCATTATTATTATTATTATTATTATTATTATTATCATTATTATTATTATTCATTCATTTTTTTCTGGTTAGTATATAAACCGAGAAAGGTCTTTAGCAGAAGGACATTTCCACGAACTTCAGTTCCCTATTGAAGCCAAGTACATAAAAATTGGTATCATCCCAGCTGTTGGAAGATGCATGAAGGTTGCTTTCTATGGGCACGATGGTATGTCTTCCAACTGACATATTGAATTTCTACAGAGGGATCAAAACCTGATCATATATTCTGTCTTATCTTTTGTTATAAGATGAAGATATATACCTATTTCAAAAAACATTGTCGGTCGGAGATCTGAAATCTGAGACCGAAAGGAATTGTGGGTTGTAAGCTGTAAATTGTTTGTGGTTTTAATTAGTAGTTCGCAAAATATCTTGATATACTAACTTTGAGCGATGACCTGCACTGACAAACTATCTTGGTAAGTGCATATTGAATTTTTAACGAGAAAGCACTCAGTCCCACACAATTCCAATCGGTCTCTGATTTCTGATTTCAGATATGCAACCGACAACGTCTTTTGAAATAGGTGTCATATTGTTGTTATCGATGATGATGTATGTTAGATAGATGATCAGAGATTTTTATGTGCTGCTAACGCATTTTGGCTTTGCTGAAAATAATTATCTCTAAAACAAGAGACTTGGTGTACTTACATTATACTAGCCCCAACACCGACTAAATTAATATCTTATTACGTTTGTCTGACCTTATACGCTTTATATATTCCAGTCTGTAATTCGGATCTTGGAATGGAGGACTCGAGGATTCCGGATTCAGCGTTGACTGCATCGTCTTCACGGGGTCATCAATTCTCTCCTGCTAATGCCAGACTTAATCATCACCTTGGTCAAGGTGCATGGTGCTCTAAAGAAAACACATCAGGTCAATATTTACAGATTGATCTCGGGCTTCTCTATCGAGTAAAAGGAGTAGCTCTACAAGCCAAAACCAAGACGCAGAGCTTGAACGATACTAAAGCATGGGTTAAGAAATTTACCTTGAAATATAGCAGAGATGGTGGTCAGTGGAACGAATACTTTGAGAATGGTATATTAATGGTAAGCTAGCCTTTCGCTTGATATAGACTGCTGGAAGGATTGGATTGATAATGGCAACACTGAGTATACCTTCTTACCGGGGGGGGGGGGGGGGGGGGGGAAGGGCGTGTGTGTGTGTGTGTGGGGGGGGGGGGGCAACGATTGGAAAATTAATAGACTGCACAGCTGGTATTTCTTTATATAACTTTCAATGAGAAGCACATCTAAAAGGCAATTGAACTTGCTGGTAGATGGAACAATAAGCGAAACACCAAGATTTCAAATCATTGGAAAACGTAACCCTGCACCTCTATGCTTTATGAAATTTCTACGTTTGCTCCCTTGGCATACCATAATTCAAGATGGCCGCTGTGTCAGTCAAAAGGTCTACTGATTTGAAATCGTTTTGTTTATTCTTAGTTGTCGTCTTCTTCCCTGTTTTCTTTCTTTACGTTATCCTTCAAATTTCAAAAACATTTCAAATAATAACTTCCTTTGCCTTATATATTACCTTGAATAGGAGTTTCCTGGAATAACCAAAGCCTATCAGACAGTAAAGAAAGATCTCAAGAATGAAGTTGTAACAAGATTTGTCCGGATTGTAGCAAAGGAATGGGAATCACGCATTTGCATGAGGGTAGAGCTTTACGGTTGCAAAGGTAAAATATCTATTAAATTCTATGTATAACTCGAGTCACTTGTATTGCTTAGGGAGTGGTGATTATCTATTGCCAGGGTTTGGAGTTAGAGGATTCTAATTTCTCAAAAAAACCTAATTCCTCAAGAGGCACTTTCTTTTTTGTGCTTCTTCCCCTTACAAGCTAGTTGCTGCTACTTTCACATAAAAGAGGTTTTGCACCGTCACGTGACGGCAACCGTGTTAGATGGCAGGAACAATACAACCGTTTTACATAAGAAAGAATTCAATTCCCGAGAGCAAAGGGATTTTGTTGTTCTGCCATCTAACCACAGGCAAGTGATGGTGCAAAACCTCTATTGAGTGATCCCCTTTTAATACTGTCAATGTATAGATGATGCACCTTCAATTGTCTAAAAACCATGTGATCCACCCTAACTCCTCTAACCCCAAACAGGAGATAATCAATGACTGGTCTATTAGAAAAACAGCATTTTTTTCTCAAAAGAAAGCTCTTAGTGCACAAGTTATTTTTAGCCCGTGAAACAAAATTGTATAAATAGTGCCTAAAAGTAAAAGTAACACAGAAGGAAAAATCTTAATTAGCGTCTACTAGTATGTATTTTACTTGGTTAATTTTTCACGCTGGGTATGCAATAGATCTCCTCAAAAAAAAAAAAGAGCACGTTCATTCCCTTGAGAATAAGATTCTCTGCTTGAGTTTTATCCATATTCATGTGTCTTCTTATGTGCAACCGAGCGCAAACCTTAAACGAAGGAATGATACTCTAGGGAATGACACGTGGTCTGAAATGGGAAAACATTACGCCCGAGCCGAGGAGGTCTATGAAAAAACTGGAACATATAACATACCTTTATGTATACGGCCTCTAGTAACTCTCTTGAGTTGAGCACCACGACTGATTGGTCCACGTACTTTTCTTATAGTATATTGTTCAGAGAAAAAGACCTCATTAATATATTGTGTTTACAGCTTGTTCAGAACCACTTGGAATGGAGAATTACCAAATACCAGAAAGTCAGTTAGCTTCCACTCATAAAGCCGAAACACATGGAAGACTAGGAAACCACAGGAAAGATAGATGGTATTCAGCTAACTCTGCGCCGGAGCCATACTTCCAGGTATTAATAATTCATTCTCCAAAAATTAAAAAAAATAAAATAAATAATAAATAAATAAATAATAATTAAAAAAAAACAAAAAAACACTCAAACTAAGAAAACCGTGAACATCTATGCCTGGAAGGTTAAACATAATGTTCTGACCAATCGCCGACGAGAATCAATCAATCTTTAATTAACTGTCGCATATGATTGATCAGAACACTATGTTTAACATTCCAGGCATATTTTAGGTGTTTGACTGTAAATGCTCATAATCAACAGCACAAAAAGGATAATAATAATAATACCTTTCACAGTTCCCTGCGCCATATTGAAAGGTAGCCGTGCCTTTGCATCGAAGCGAGACGAACGGTGAGCTTGCAATGATAGAGACATGCGAATAATTGTTCAAGGTGTTAAAAAGGGGTCTCTATCATTGCAAGCTCACCGTTCGTCTCGCTTCGATGCAAAGACCTGGCTACCTTTCAAGATGGTGCGGGGAACTGTGAAGGGGACTTTTGAAAAAACAAACATTCTAAGCATTTGTTTGGAGTGAATGAGTAATTGAATAATTTAAAGACTGACATTTACCTCTTTGCGTAGATTAATCTTGGAAAAAAGAAAGTTGTAACCGCTGTTGCTACTCAAGGAAGAAGGACGGGCTTATCAATAAAATTGCATGAATATAACATACAGTATTCCGACGACGGATCGAGCTGGGCAAACTACACGGAGAATCAAGTAGTCAAGGTGAGTCTTACTTCACTTGAAGATGTGCAACTATTCCCAAGAGAGTCAATAGCTGTCAAAGTCAAGTAAATGATGGCCATGTTGGTGGAATCATAGTTAATAGTATAGCACCAACATGGCAGCAAAGACGTAACGTGTAAACGAAGAATTAAGAAGTAAAAAAGCGCATTTGGGCATATTGGTAAATGCGCTATATAAATAAAATTATTATCATTATTATTATTATTAAATAATAACGGAGGAGCAGTGTATTTAGTACAGTATGCACACGACACTGTCACGGCACAACATCAGTTGAACCAATCACAGAGCGCAAGATTACTACTCATCCAATCAAAATGCTCGAACATAAATTACGCATGACTACTGTCGTTGTACGGCTCGTTCATAAAGTGAATTGTGCATTACGTCTAAGCTCAAGTGGTCTATTATATTCCCCTTTTCAGGGATTTGCTGGTTATACTACACAACAAGAAATCGTTCAACAATATCTGCCTTACAACATAACGACCCAGTATATCCGCTTCCTTCCCAAGGTGTGGGTTAAATCTATCGAGTTGAAGACAGAGGTTTATGGATGTGAAGGTAATCCAACTAGTAATAGAGTGTAGAGTGATTTCACACCAGCCAAGTGTTTTTTGGAAATGAAATCTGGTGTCTTAAAAAAAATTGACTTGTTCTTATCCGTAAATTGACATGCCTGCCACGACTCCACTATACAAATTCCCTTTATTGATTTGGAATCGTTTCTTCACTAAACTGAAAAACGTTTTCGGGTAAAAGGTAAACATATGATGCTATATACTCATTGCTGAATCTAATGATCGGACCGCCGAGAAATAGATTCAAAAATGAAGTAGCACTCGTGTAGAAAATTCAACGGCGTTGGCAAGATAGTCATCCCTAAGTTAAACTAAAAATCAGGAACCTAAAAACAGTTCCCTGCACCATCTTGAAAGGTAGCCGTGCCTTTGCATCGAAGCGAGACGAACGGTGACCTTGCAATGATAGAGACCTTTTTTAACACCTTGAACAATTATTCGCATGTCTCTATCATTGCAAGCTCGCCGTTCGTCTCGCTTCGATGCTAGGCACGGCTACCTTTCAAGATGGTGCAGGGAACTGTGAAGGGAACTATTCATGTTTAGCAAAAGGGCAAACCCTGGTAGCTCGGTTTTCTTGAGGCAGAGGCTTGTCATGAGGATCGCGTAAAATAGTTAAATAGTAAAATAGGACAAAAAAAGGAGAATTTAATATGAGAATGGACACCAAAGCGCACACCGCGTATACGTAGCTCTTGTTATGAAAATTACAGATTTAAACATCTAATACTTCATACTGTTCTTTTTTCTTCTTCACAGTAAGTCCATAACCTAAATTGATGGATCAACAAAAACAAAACCGATCACCACTACTGAATAACGAATAACGGAACCGGAAGCACCTGCATGTAACTACAAGTTCTATCAATAAGCCACATTCGAGTTATTAAACTTCTATCACGATACTGAGGGTCTCTGGAACAAAATGTTCAAAATTGCATTACATCTCAATAGGATTAGTAGCCGTATAGTGCTGTAGATTCGGTTATAACGTTCTTAAATTAGTGAACTTCTAGTTCTCTAATTATTGCCGAAAGGTAGTGACATCGTATATGGTACATTATTTTATTCCTAACAATAAATGTATTTCGTGATCCATATTTGTACCATACGACTAAAGCCTCGCTATCAAGCCTGAACTTTAAGATATCGAACGTGGTCTATTTTTGACTTATTTTCAAAAACAGTTAAATTTGCATGTGTCCAAATAAAAGGAAAAGTGATTCTAACACCACGTACACAAATATCCGGATATTTTTAAAAGCGGAATTTTTACAAACCCCTTTTTCAAAACGCTTTCGTCTACGCGTAATCGTTTTCAAAAAGTCGCGTTCACAAGGCCATTCCACAAAAACGAAAAAAAACCTCCAGTTTGAATGCTCTGTCACGGTTACAATCGATTCCGAATGGAGTTATTTTGAATATTCATGTGTTCCAGTGAAGGTCCGTGGAATTTCAAAGTGTTTGTATTGCTGAAGTTCTGTATTCTTTATTTCACCGTTGGTATTTTTGAATATTAGTACACTGTAATGAGGCTAACTTTGTATAAATGAGTCTGTAATCAACGAGCACAG
Organism: Actinia tenebrosa; assembly: GCF_029948245.1. NCBI lineage: Eukaryota > Metazoa > Cnidaria > Anthozoa > Actiniaria > Actiniidae > Actinia > Actinia tenebrosa. Next base: position 9,079,186 of record NW_028292572.1, on the reverse strand, counting down.
CGGTATTTGACTTAATCCAAAACGGTCTTTTCCGTCTAATACCCGGACAGGTGTGCACGGGGCGTAATTTGTATGTTAATATTTAATAGCTTAAGTTTTTTTCTTACTTTTGTTATTTGCATGCGTAACTTACTGACAAGAGTTGCTTTCGATCATCTTGGTTTAAAAGCGACTATTCCATATCTATAGCGATATTGCCATGTCCGTGTCATGTCACTGCTTCGAGAATCCGTGACACTGAAAAATATCAACTCCCCATATCTAGATATTTAATTGGCTAAAAACAATCGTTTTCATTGGTTAATGACAAGATTGTTCTGTTTGGACGATCAATTGAAACACCCTATATAATCGGCTAATAAATACAATCCTTAAAATGAAAAGGATAATTCATCTTGGATATAAATCAAAGACTATACTTATTCATTTCTTATTTAATTTCTTTGAAATAGGAATGAATAATCAGAAAAGCGAAGTTCTTGAGTTTTATAACAAAACTTTTGAGTTGCATGATAAACCTTAATTAATTATTATTAATAAACGATATTAATGCATGAAAACTATACCACGTGACAACTTTGCTTCAATCAAGAAAGCAAAAGAAAAAAGCTCAAATAAAATATAAAAATCACACACGAAAAACTTGAACTCGTTGATGTGCAAAGAAATCCTTATGTACGATCTATCAGGCATAATAAATTTCTATAACCGCAAAAATCATGCTCATACATTATTAAGTAGTGGCGTTGCATACCATCAAACTATTGATGGTTTTCACGTCGGCCATGTTGGAGGACTTTAACAAAAGAATTGTCAATGAATTCTTTTGTTATATCCTCCAACATGGCCGCCGTATCTTTCGTTATTTAATTCTCTTGGGAATGGTTGAAAACCACCAATAAGCTGAGGCAAAGGATAAGATTACCATCAAATGGTACATACAAGATCTTAGACTCGACCGTATATAAAAAAGTCAAAATGGTGCCGGATTAGGTTCATGGTTGACTATTTCAATTGCGGAGTTATTGGCTTTAATAAAATACCAAAAATACACAAAGGAAAAAGTACCGCTCCTGTCCAGACCAAACGACGTTAATCAACAAACCTTTTTTATCTTAACCATGGTTTTGAAAAAGAACAAGTCGGATTAAGCTTTTTTTCGGAATTGTGGTTGCGGCATCTTTCTTGCTATCAGTTGCTGACTTTCCGGAGTTTCAAGACCCTATTTTTAGATTCTTTTCTCTGTCCGGTAACACCTGAGGTATATCGTAATCAGCTTACCAGTGTGCCAGTGGATGATTTTTATTGCTTTGCTAATAAGAACAGAAGATTTTCCCTGGAAGAAATTAAAGTTATTTTGGACATGACGATTGCAGACACTATATCCGCCAACACAATTGAAAGGACATAGAACAATATAGAATATTATTATATGACCGTGAATCTTAGAGCCTGGACACTAGCAAATCGAGCAATCTGATTGGATAGATCGCAACGCGGACTGGTCTAGATTCTCCAGTATTAACCGGTCCGATCGCATATTAATCTTACGGCGAAAACATTTTGTCCTTTTCAATGAAAAGTGGTCATATAATAAAACTCTTATCAACCGAGCTTGGTCGGTCTGTACGGGATAATCTTGACCTCGGTCTGTACATTCCGACCTCGGTCAAGATTATCCCGTACAGACCTCCCGCTCGGTTAATAAGATCTAAGTATAGATAAGTAAAACTGATCGAGTAATTTCGACCTGTAAAAAGATACTTAAATGTACCGTTTTTGATGCCATTAGCCGGTCAAATTTGAGATATCCAAACTTGCAAAACAGAACTAATTTGTGATGAGGAGATCGCACCTCGTGCCTATCCCTTTTAATAACTAATTTCTCTTTTCTCAAATGCGAGGACGAGTGTGTGTCTGCTCCTTTCGTACCGATACCAGGTAAATATAGGTGCGCATTGCATTGTTTAACATCGGGGATTTCTGGATATTTTCTATAATCTCTTGTCAAAACAAAAATTATCCAACAACAACTAAACAACGAAATATATGCTATTTATAAATATGCTATTTATAACAAATATTTGGTAAACTTTTCCACGGAAGAGTTTAATTTTCTTTATTTTCTAGTATGAAGCAAAAGAAAAAAAACATGGAACCAGGATAAATGCATTGAGCTCCAAACAAAATGTTGCCTAATTGCTAATTTGTTCTGGGTTTGAGAAGCAAAGTCACCTGGCCCAGAATGCTGTCATAAAATGGTGAATTAAACAAAGTATTATCCATTCGTCTAATCACAATACTGAGTGGGATAATCTTTGCGTTAAATTGGCATAAGAGGATTACTATTAATAAAGTATAGGTGCATGGACTGTCTAAGGCTATCGATAAGTTCAAAAATAATACGAATAACGGCAGAAACTGTAGATAATATATTAATATTACAAAAGGTGATTGTGAAAATAATTTCAAATGAAGAATTCTACTCGGTGAAAAAGTGTATTAAGTAAGCGTAATGCTATTAACATGTCCTGGTCTTATAGTGCTACGATTATATAAAAGTAGGGTGACCATACCGCAAGGCCTTTCTCTCACTGTGTCCCGTCTTTCTTTATCTCTTTCTCTTTTTTTTGCGGGTGTGCGCTACGACCAATAAAACTTCGAACACAACTGATTGGAACCGTCCGCATTACCTCGATGTAAAAAACGCGTTAGTACGGATAGAACAGACAAACAAGAAAATTACTAATTTTTGAAATATGTCTCAAGAGATTAAAAAACCCTGAAAAGTGTAATAAGAGCTAATAAGGACTAATAACAATCAACCCTCGCATGAATACATACTGTGTGTATTTGTCTTTCATTGGCCTAAACTGAGTAATATTACCATTTCTAATGAAAGATTATACAAGTCAACTAAGTACAAGTACTTTCAAACGAGATCTAAAACCGCTATATTACCCCAGTATTTTGTGAGTATTGTAGGTTTTCAAGAAGAGTGTCATTACTATTTTTCTTATTTCTCGTATTAAATAAAGTAGTAGACCTTAGTTATTTGCCTTTAAGTTCAAAATAAAAATAAATTTAGAGATTTGACCGCTAAGGATTGTGTAGGCGATAGTGATATTTCAGCCCCATAATCCTTTGCGATAAAAATTCTTTACGGAGTTTTCCGTCTTCCAATTTTTGGCAAAGAAAGTCGCTTTATTTGAGTCAGTATAAATATTTCTTTTTAGAAACAGGCAAGTCAAACGACTTCGAAGTAATGCCCTTTCAAATCTAGAAAGAAAGAAAAAGAAAAAAAAAAAAAAGAAAAAAGAAAAAAGAAAAAGAAAAGAAAAAGAAAAAGAAAAAAGGATTATTTTATTAACTGTTTGATCTTCACCAAGTTTTTCTTTTCTTTTTTCTTTTTCAAATTTCAAAACAAATTGTCGCGTGTAGCACGTTGCATACCAAACCCGAGCTACCCGAGCTGCCTAATGGATGATGTGAATCCTATCAGCGAAATCACAACTATATATATGAAAAATTCCAAACTTTGTCTCCACGTTTTTTCGGTATATTTTCTACTGTGCTGACATTATTTACATATGAAATATAATACATTTCAAAGCTTAGTAAGCAACATGCACCATGCAGCATGTAACAAAATCTTTACCAACATTTTTTGAAATGCGTTTATCTTAAAAGTAGTCCTCAGAAAAAAATAATACTCAATGAAAATTCTTAGGAAGTTGAAAAAAAATCTGCCGACTAAGTGTGTGTATTGGGATGAATATTTCATGACGCAATGGCATGAAATAGGTGTGCATTAGTGTCAGGCGAATATAGATCTTTTAAGTTGTGACGTATTTTCGGATTCAACTGCTCGCTAAAACCGCTAAATAAAGCGAAAAAAGTTTTCAGTGATTTAACCTAAACCTGAAAAAAAGAAAAAATACTTTGGGCAAAAGATCATGTCATGAAGAAATTTAAAGAAAAATCCGGAAGTCGTCGTTTTTCCAAATGGTTGACGTCACTCTTAAAAGCTCTATATATGTTTATCCTTACGCTTGAATGAGCAAAAATAGTGTAGTTTACATTCATACAAATACATAAATATCTAATTAGATGAAACTCATGAAAATATAATAATATTTGTTTATCCAGTGATATTCCGCTCGAGATTTTTTCCAAGACGTTTTATCAAAGGACATGTTGACAGGTATAAGATATTGTTAAAGATATATTTGAGATATATGCGGATTTGTTTTTTCAGTCCTTTTCTAGGTTTCGCGGATTTCCTTTGAGGTTTTAAGTACCCCCCACATCTCCTCCCCCCTACGTCGTTTCTGCAATGAAGTGTATATATATGTAATATATATTACATGCACATATCAAATTAAGAATAAACGTCTTCATAGGGCTAAAGTTTGAAGTTACCCTTCAACTCTTTAATGTTTTAACTCCTTATTTTTAGTTTTTGATATATATGTACATAAATGGGTCTTATTCTCATTCAAATGTAGTAGAGTCTCGATTGCTTTTAAAGACCAGTTTTTATCGCCAAATATTAGGGACCTCCTTGAAGCAAACGCACTTGTATATCAAGTGGCTGCTTTTCACATAGTTTGTACTACGCTAATGACCAGCTTGTTCCTTTTTTCAAATGTATATCAGAAGGATTTTGATAATATGAACAGAACGAAAAATATGCATGATAAACTGAACTATTGAGAAGTTTATTCGATCAGTACACCATGAAGAAGATACTATAATAGGAGAATTATATTCATCTATTTTTTCTGTTTCTGTATTGTTTTTGTATTCAAAGCTTGAAGGAGTTTTCTTGATTGTACATGATATCCTTCAAGTTCTTTGTTTCTGGACTTCGTGAATGAGTCGATCTTAGAAATCGAAACGAGCCTGTCTGAGCGTGCTTACCGCGGAAGAAGTTCCGTATATCTGTGCGAAAGCCCTTACTTATCGCTCCATACATAATGGGGTTGAGACAAGAATTAGTGATGGTGAGAAGCCTTGTGAACTCGTAGGCCAGCCTCATGATATCAGAATTGAGATAGTTCCTTTGAAAAGTGATCATAAGAACACAGATTTGATGAGGTAGAATACAGATAGTGTAGATTGTTACCAGCCCTGTCAAAACTTGTGTGGTCTTGCGGTTCTGGCGCTCCCTCAAAGTCATCGTGGATTCTTGAAACAAGCCATGTTTTGAGTTTCTTTTATGAGTTTGTTCCAAATGAATTGAAATTCGGACGTAACAGAAGCTGAGTGCAATAGCTGGGATTACGAACTCAGGCGTGAAGACACCAAAAAAGTAGGTCATCTCGAACTGATACGGTCCTTTCCAGAAGCTAAGATCAATAACACACTCACCGCGAGGATCTAGTTTGAGTGCGAATACGTATGGAAGCTGTAAGACCGCAGAGAAGAGCCAGATTACGGTGATCATGATCATGGCGTCTCGTCTGGAGAGCCTCTTCTTCAGGGAGTGTACTATAGCTTTATACCGATCGACACCAATGGCAACTAGAGTCAAGCCAGATACCATGACAGAAAACTTATTGAGACAATTGATAAACTTACACATAAACGCACCAAAGGGCCACTCGTAGTGGTTTTCCAGATAGGCCAAGTCAAAGGGAAGATAGAGCAACAGAGCCATCAAGTCTGAGATGGCAAGGTTGAGAATGAAGTATCCATTGGCTGTCGAGTTCTTACTTTTCTTGAGGATAAGAGCACTGACGATGGAGTTGCCAACCACTCCGATAGCAAATATGACCGGGTATAAGACAAGTCTCGTATACCGGACAGCTAAATATCCCGATGGAAGAGGAGGAACAGTAGACGTAGCATTAGTTGAAACATTCATGCCTGACTTTGAATGGACACTTGTCGTTAACCTGAAGAAGATATATGAATAAATAATCACAAGGGTAAAGGCTTTTAATTCTCTTAGTAGGAATTACCTGCAGAGATGATGTCACAGCGGTGTCTATTGTTAAATACCTCATGCATTAAATGTATTGGGCGCCTGAATGTTTGAGATATAATCGTTGTGATATTGGAAGTCTGGGTGCGATGTATTGTTAACTTATGAGAAAGCATTGATTATTTCGGCTCTACCTAAATCAAGAACATCAAACACCGCTTGGACGAACTGAGAGATAAAATCTGAATCACTTCAATTCCCTCTGCAACTGTCATTGAAAAGCGATTTGGTCTTGGGGTATTTTGATGTTCGTTTTCCGTTTGAAATATTAAAAACGCGATGCATGGCGATAGCTTCTGGAGGAGAAAAGCCAACAACAAACAACGACACTTGGTGATAAAAACCTCTTGATCGTGTAAAATCGACCAATAATAATAACAACGTCATGAAAGTCAAAAGTGGAAAATTGAATTTGGATTCAATTAGCGAATAACGTGTCTGAAGAAAGTAATCAAACTGGACAGTTCGCTGTCAGATGGCAAAGCTATCTTAAGATCATCAAAAAGGAAATTGAAATAGCAAGGTTCGTTTACTCATTTCTTTTTTTTTTTTTAGTTGAAATGATATCGAAAGAGCATAGAATCATAGGAATTAGTGTTGGAATACGGAAATGAGCAGGATGAAAGTAATCCATTTTATTTGAAAATGCATTACTGGATTAAAAGAAAGGTGAAGTTGAAATTGAAATTGATGCTGAAGGAAACGAAAAGGAAAAGGAAAAGGAAAAGGAAATATGATCTTTTAGTTTCATTTGTCAACAAAAACGCTGTTTGATTTCTTTTCTCTTTCTTAAACAAGTAGTTAAAAGTAAACCAAAATAGTCTAGTTTTCGTTATCACGATTTTCATATTTGAAAATTTAGGAAATGAGACAAAAAATATAAAGATAAAAACTAGAAACGTACAACTGGCGAAAAGTTTTCATTTTACAGTGATGAAGGACATGCAGTCGAACTGTGAACACTTGGAGTCTTTTGTCACATAAAAATGCATACTGTAAATCTTCCTTTGAGCTGTTAACATGAACTGAGTAAGATTTATTTGGATCACTCGGTGTATTTGAACTCATTGCTTCATTTTAAAGGTTTGAAACAGTAGAAAGTTCAGTAATTAATGACCCGAAAAGACACAAACAAATAACTTGAAAAAAACTGAAAAAATTGTTCACGGTTCGAATATCCTCATTGTAAAGACAAAATATTTCAAGCTTAAAATTCACATTTTTTTTTTCGAATGTAAACACGGTTTTGGACATCGAAATGAAACCTTTGGCAGTGTTTGACTTCAACAATGAGATTTGCACTTTGATGTCGTAACATGCCATATCAACGTTCTATGTCTACCTTGACAACCTTAGCCTTGTCATTTGCTACTTGTCTCTATATTCAACCTTCATTTTCTCACAAGCATTTGAATCATGTTCCATAACTTCTGCTCACAACTTGCCCTGGTTAGCCTTGTTCTAGTTTTTTTTCTTCTTTTTTTCATTTAAAGGTTTTATTCTCAAATTACTATGTAAATTTCTATGACTCTGGTTTCTATTGGCTGTCTATCTTGCTTTATTTTTTTTACTTATTTCATTCTTTTTCTTTTTTGCTTCCTTTTTTCTCTTCTTCTTTTTCCCCCTTCCTTTCCTTTTTTGGCACACTTGAATATCATTTATCTGCCCCCCCTCATTTTGAACATTCCCATTTTCCTAGACCTGCTCGATTCTCACTGAAAAAGTCGGTTTTTAGACAAAATCGTTTCAAAGAAAATACATTTAAAATATGCAGAGCCCATCGTTTCTATTACACTGTTGTCTAGGGCAATAGCCAAAACACACATACATACATCTAAAATTTCGATTTGCAGAACATCAGATGAGTGTAAAAGTGTAGTTATCGTAAACCGTTTGAAAGAAATCGGACGCATTGTGATCAAGTATCTATAAATTATCAAAGATAAAAAGGCATAAAAACTAGACTGAAATGACAAAATTGGGAAACGTTTTAAATGACCTAATGTTTTTCACATCAAATGGCTCTATTGTGTCAAAATATACTTGACTTGCGGATAAAATGACTAGAAGCTTTCAAGGGCTTCCCTGATTCCCTGATTCGTGCAATATCTCGATAGAGATGAATCTTTTTACATACCGTTTTTTTTACTGCTGATTTTAATGTGGCATTATTTGCTGTCATTCTTGAGACGAAGCCACCAAAAATTATAGTCTCTATGACTGGAGAACGTTGATTTCTTTAAGACTTGTAATAATCATTAATATGGATTGTGAGAAATGATTCAATGGTTTTGTGATTAAAGCTTGAAGTTTGAATTTGAGAGTTTGTCCTTAAAGTACCAAAAAATACCCATATTATCGATTTAGTATTAGTTGTATTACAGAGAGTAACACCAAGAGTATGGGTTTATTTCATTTATAAGTTGTATTCAGTAAAGTAGTTTAAAGTAAATGGATTGTATTGAAGTGTTTAGTAAGATATACTAATAGGATTTTACGGCCGGGCACAAAGCCAGCGGGCGACTATACATAATAAAAAAATCGTGCCAGAGAACTGAAAAAAAAAAAGATTGTGTAGTCGAGATAGGTACCTTGTTGTCCTGTCTTGATGTGTTTTGCAGCTCGAAGATGAAGGCCTTTTGAGAATAAGCAGGATTTATCCAGCAATTAAACGATCTTTGACAAATAATTCAATCAATGTGTCTCTTGGGCTGGGTTGGTTTGTTGATTTCGGCTCAGCTGATAGTCATACAAGCGCTAAAACAGAAAGTGAAAGTTTGAGTGACCAATGAAAAATAATGTCAAATGAAGATCAACTGAAATAAAGATGGCCTTGAACTATTCACACTTGGCCCTAAACTAAGTCAATATAAGGAGCTCAAAGAGACCAGGCGATCAATTTGAGGTTGACAAGGGGCTTAAAAGCTGGCAACAGAATAATAAACACGATTTGAACCCTAAATAATAATCATGTGGTGTTTTCCCAGGAATTATACTGAAATTACCCAAATTATTCTTGCATAACTTCTGCATCGATCAACAATATATATATATATATATATTTAAATTAAAAGTTGTGAAAAACGCCGAATTTTATCAAGAATTTAAAGGGAATTTTGTAGGTCACAAATGTGAAAAAAATAAAGGAAGCAACTAACCCCAAAGCGGCCATTCCACTATGAATGAAGTTCTAGTTTAGTAACATGAATGTAAACATTTTATCACGGCTACTAGAAATGTTAATAGCCGCTAGAAATCGTGAATATTGTACTAACTCTTGTATAAATTACAGAGGAGTTGTCTTATATTAGTATATGGAATCTTCCTATGAGTCGGAATAGAATGTTTTGGTTAGATAGTGAGAGAGTTCTTGAGATTTTCCGATTTACTTGATGCTGGTAAACCATTGCACAATATCAGTCATAGACTTTTACAGAGATAAACTTTGAGTGTACAATTTGGTTTGGCGCTGAGCTACTGATATATCGGGATTTTTTTCATTTGCTTTTGAAAGACGTGGGGATTTAGTTTTCAGATTCTAATCACAGATTTCGACTGATCCATGGTTTCCAGCACATTGACTAATAAGAAATCAAAACAACGACATTGGGAATATATTGAAAAGGCATTAGGTTTGGGTATACCTTGAATTCGTTAGTCAATCTTGATGACAGTAGCATTTGTGGTGTTTAAGTATAATAGATTGAAAAAATACTGAATTTTATATACAAAAATGTTATGATTTTAAGTTTAAACTTACAGAATCAGTGGTTTCGATGAGTTCATGCTGTGAGAAAACTCGGAAAGCTTTTCATAAATTGAGCAAACTGTAATTGAAGTGTTTGCCGAGGAGTAATGAATATTTGGCAACAGATTACGTCTTAATATTATTAAGACTTAGTTTTGCCAATAATCCATGTATATCCGTGCCTTAAAACACAGATAAATTGGCTCTTTGCAATTACACGTTTAGCGAGAAACCACGATAATGAGTCTGCTAATAGAAAACGGAGCACCCATAATGCAGTGCAAAGGTTTTAGCGCCAAATTGTCATGGTAAACTGATCGATCTACCGGAAAAATCACATATGAAAATGTATTCTTTGCTAATTATTTTAATGTGAATACTTAGTTTAATGAAATTAATGGCAAAAATGGAAAATTACTAAGGCTTTGGGTCTTATTCTACCACAGGCGACAAACACAGAAGAAAACTGTTTATGACAAACAACCCAGGGCTTTGAGATTTCACACTTCAAGACATAAACACTAGCTAACGATGTGTTGTGAAATCTAATTAAACAAAAAATGCCCCCTTTTAACCAAAAAGCAAAATCGAAGAAGATAATAACTAAGGATAAGTAGCTCTGATAAAAATAAATTGAATTGAAAAGTCCTTTATCAGTCGAATAACTGAAGCTAGAATTAATTATAAGGACATGTGATGAAGAATTTCTATTTTAGGGAAAACATGAAATCCTTGTCGCGAAAAAGAAAATTGTGCTATGTTAGGAAAGTTAAATCAGTTGAAAAACCTGTGATAGTATCATCATTCAGTATTATCGTCATTATGTTCATTATTTTCATCATTATGATTTTAATAGTAATTATGATTATTAATATTTTCATCATTATCATCCTCATCACCAATTTCAACATCATCACCCCGTCACCACCAACATCATTACTATTACTATCATTATTAAATTATTGCTTATTATTTATAATATTATTTGACATGCACATTTGTTCCAAGAGCAGTCTTTAACCGAGAGAGGTTTCCTAATATTCTATCTTCAAAACAAGATCAGGTTGATCTACGTAATTTACAAACAAGTACTTCCAGCTTTCACTTGTGAAACATTATTGACAAGCTATTCAAACACGGATGATTTTCACGAGTCAAAATACAAAGCAAATACAAGCAAAGAACATCTTTTCTATAAAAAAAAATTACACAGTTTGTTTGAATTGATTTGAAAAAAACAAATGAGCTACCTAGTAACCTTAAAGCAAGTTTCTAACCTAAGATCTTAACTGTGCTTTTCAAAATGGACAGTAAGATGGTTTACTTTCCTAATGCATTGTAAGGTAAATATCCACTTCAAAAAGATTCTAGTTTAGAAAACAAATGTAAGTGTGTTCAATCGCAACTCTCGAAACGACAGAAGAAGAAAAAAAAAATCAAACTAACGAATAAAGTATTGAGCTCATCTCACGGATTGATAGTTTGAAGAAGTTCAAAATTGAAGCGCTAAGGGAATTTTTCTAAAAACAACCAAGAAAAAGAAGGGCAATAAAAGAGCGAACCACACCAAAATCAGCAAGAGAAAGATCTGGTATACGGTAAGGCTATTTTGTTTAACTTGATAGAAATTAATAACAATCGAAACATCCGATTTCGCCCCAGTGTGCCATCTTCGCCGGCGCAAATGCCACATCACGTAGATAACCATTTGAGTATTAGTTTTATACTTCTAGAAGAATCTCAGTTGGACAAAAAATGCGAAAACCCAACTTCTAGCTCACGTTTCTTGAGGATCTCTTTGAAACTTATTTTGATTACATGTATGTACGAAAATGTATTCTTTTTCTGCACGACAAACGTGCTTTGTACGCTAGCAACCCATAAGTTAATCTCAATTTTCTTTTAATTCTACATTTGTTGTATTGGATTAGACAGTGCTCGTTTACATACTATAGTATGTGAATCACATGCCGAGTGTGCTTTCTTTCTTGTCGTGACAGATCATTAACTCAACGCGACATATTTTTTCTGTCGTCTTTCTCCATATTCGTTAAAACCTATATGATATTTAGTGTTATGTCTTTAAGTGAAATTCTACTGCAGAAACGCCCAAAAAGCTATCTTTGACTGATTAACTAAATTCTCTTAAAGAAAATGTCAGTTAAAACAGATATCGTCATGTCTGCCTTAGTTGTCGGGGTGAACTTTCGCAAGCTAAGACCGAGGGGTATTCTGGGTAGTCAAAATCCTGGGCATTTGAGAGTGTTTGCATACAGGTACATACACAAAGAGTGACAAAATGCTTTGCTTGGTAACTTGAACCAATGTTCCAAATCTGCACGATGATTTAACCCGACCACGTTTAATACTTGTTTCAATAAAGTTAGCTACAAGGCTGAGACCGACAAGGATTATGGGTAGATCAGTACGTTTTACATTGTTTCACCTGCTTGATAACTGTTGATGGACTTGCACATCTTTTACCAGTACAGTCTCACCTCTTCTGAGCATTACCAAGCTGCAGTTTGTATCAAAACATTTTCCTTCCTCGTTTCCTCGATGATCCTCAGCTTTTTAAGTTTTTGGTGACTAACTTTATTTTAATAGGTATATCAATTTGGTGCGGTAGACACACTATTGTAGCTGGATCTACCAAAAAAGAAAAAGGGGGGACAATATCTAGAGAAACTCATTTGTAAGGGATAGAGGACGATCCTAACAACCTGCTCCTCTTTGAAAGTACATACAAACTTGACGTGCAACTAAAATGAAAAGAAAAGGTTTTCAACTTTTTTGTCTGCAATAAATTTGTTTTGGAGAACAAAAAGGACAATAATTATCCGTTCCTTTTTTGATGGAAATTGCTCAAAATTTCTTTTCTTTTTATCATTCTAACTAGCCCTTGTTCTGGGCGTCTTACGGATCTGTCATGTTCCGTGAAGGTCCAATATTCACTTGGCACCATGTTATTTGTCTTTTATTTCAGTGCAGTTTCAACATTACACGAACTCGGTGTCTGTCGATCTTTTTTTCCTGTTGCCATCAATCAAAAATAATTAGTAGATATTTTTCACATTTTTGACTGGCTCTAGTGAAAAACCAAATTTAAACAGGCAGCTTGTAACTACTGAGGTCAACTGATATTGAAAATTGCTCGTAATCTATCATTTCATATAATGAATAGCTAAGCAAGAGCGCAGCCACCAATGACTCAGACGTTATTCAAGATTTCAGTTCCTACTAATGATCCACCGCGGGTAGAGAATTTGTTTCATGATGGAAATGGTGATGGATTAATTGAAGATTAGTCTGTACTTGATATATGAAGCTATACACGTCATATACTAATGACGTCTTGATTATTACAACTGAAATGTTTTCCTTTAAAAGCGAATCTAGAGAGTTTCACGTCAAAACAAAACGAACAAATGACCATCAACACGGCTATTTGTTTTTCTAGAAAGATACTATTTCAAGAATTTGTCAAAAGCCCCTTCCTGTTAGTTAACTATTTGAAGAAGAAAAACCCTTGTTTTGAGTAGACGAGAAACGTCCGGAGACAACCTTACTGAAAAGTCTTCAATCATTTCTAATAATAGTTCTCCACCTATTGATCATCAGCATCAAGTATATACTGAATGTACTTATGTGCAAAACCAGAAAAGACAGCCTCTATTAAATGACAGATATTTAATATTGTCATCTAGTGTTTTGGTGAAGCAGACGCCGTTTTGGAAAAGAATAATTCACCTGTTAAAAATAATACAAATTAATACATGAATAATTGATAATAATTACAGTTCGTTCTGACTCCAGAAATTGTACAAAAAAATACATAGATATTGGAGAATATTTATATCTTCAAGCCAAATAATCGTATAAAGATTTTGGTTACTCATTCAATGCCGGGCGTCTTATTTCTTAGTTCAATTTGAATTTTTAACTCATATTTGGGGATATTTCATAGAAAACAGCAATGATCTGAATTAGGATTACAGAGTATTGGAACATGTAGAAAGACGTCGCTAGAAAACAAATAACCCATGCTATTTTCTACAGTTACCTTACATTGCTGCATTTCACGGTAATAATTTATAAACAATAACTCAACAAAGGTTATTTTTCATCTTTTTCTTCGTAAGGTCGAGCGGCAGGCTGATCGGGAGAAATTTAAAAAATATATTTTCATAATTCCGATAAAATCAGTTTTTTTTCTTCTTTCTTAATTAGAATTTAAATTTTATTTCATAATAATGCTGGGAATTTCGAGTTCTTTTCGTCGTAAACAGGACAACAATGACGAAATGAAATGCAGCTTGAAACAACGAACCCGGAATCAGAGTATTCGGGACATGAACGGAGAGTGGTCGCAAGCAAACAAAAAAAATGTTTACTTACTTTCTGCAATTTATTTTACAGAGTCTATGTTACCAGAGTGCAAACAATATGTCCATTACTAAAATTGTTCAAAATATTGCTAGTTAAACAAAAGAAAACAATAGAATTAGCATAAAATAAAGTAAGTTAGTATTACTATTATTTCACGGATATATTGTTATGGCAGTGTTATTCTTTTGCGCGTTCACGGTGTCATTATCAACTTAAAAGTTAAAGGTTATTTGCAGAGTTCTGCAAGAAAATAACTGGACCTTCAATTTTTATCAATAGCCTGGGTTGATCAAAGTCAGGGCAAGGCTAACAAAAAGATTTACAGTTTGATTTGGAATTTAGTATTTTATGTTTTGCGGAAACACAGAAAAAACAATCGAATCAAGGGAAAGCCCTAACAAACCCTACTCACATGTGATGCCGAGTCCAGGAGTCGAACCCAAGAAGTGATAAGCGAATGCACCACCGCTATTAATAAAAGCGGACATGGCGACTATATTGGTTTTTATAATGACAAATATTCCGTTAAATTCAACCACGAGGCTGCTATGAAAAATGAAAAACAAGAACATACATTAAAAATAAATAAATTCAACTCTGGACTTGTCACTTTTGTTAAAAGGACTGAATTACATACGTAAATGTCTGGAATCAATAATTTGTCTACATTGTGACAGATGTCGAGACAAGTGTAGCTTGTTTTTCTTGGTTTTGGCATTCTATCAGTAAAGGAAGTACGACTGCTATTTTGAATTCAATTATAAAAGTTTCGTAATAGTTGACATATATCAACAACTATCTTGAAGTCTAGTAGAATACTCCATAACTTAGATGATATCACGTATTGCGTACAGGCAAGCATTTCCTTCATATAGTTAACAGATAATTTCGTACTTCTTTTGCGAATTTTTGTTGCTTGTCTTAACAAGGTAATAAGATGATTATGAGGTATTATGAAAAGACAAGGCAATCTAAAAGAAACATCTCCATCAATAGGTATTTTATATTGTTATTTCTTATTTTTCTGCATATGTGAGTAAAGCTCACGAATTAATCCTCCAAGACTTAGATATTGTCATTTATCATCAAAAGATGAGCTAATCTCAAAGAAATCCTTAAACTATTAATATTATGTTATATTATTATTCATTATATTTCTGTGTAAGTAAAACACACGATTTTTTATGCTCCTTCAAACATTTAGATATTGTCAAGTATCACCAGATTACCTCGATTGAAGAAACCTTAACGCACTAAGATAATATCTTATGAGTATCACTTATTTTCTCGTGAGAATTCGAGCCTTACTCCCTACGCTTGTTATCAAACAAAATTTACCTCATCATCGACTTTGAGTTTTTACTGAATTACAACATCTCAGAAGATGGTTCCCAGAATCCTTCGCGGTACAATAATGGTTTAGCGTCGACGTAAATCGTCTAAAATGAGACTTACTAACGAGATTTATGCCCGAAGTGATCCAGCTATCGCAATTAACTTCGATCTTCTTGCAAGAAATACAAAATCCTTCCGCTCAGCCAGGATGAAAGGAAATGAGTAACCACGCCTTGGTACTGTTGAGTAGTTTGGATGTATGGCGCGTGCTACACAGGTCTTATATGAAGATATATGATTAAATTTATATCATTAAAGATTAAAATCGATAGCCCTCATTAGCCGGAACCTCCATGTCAGATATCTTTGTTGAACGTATAAATTAGTGTCTAAGTAATCATATCAGACGAATCCTGCACGTCGAGTGGTCGATTATACTACAGATTATGAACTAAGTCATACTCACTTCAATTGATACTACATATCAATATATCTATGTATGTGTGCGTGCGTGTGTGTGTGTGTGTGTGTGTGTGTGTGTGTGTGTGTGTGTGTGTATGTGTGTGTGTGTGTGTGTGTGTGTGTGTGTGTGTGTGATATGTATCTATATATGCTATGCTGATAAATTTAGGAGAGGTCTTGACAAAACATGTCTATCCCTTTCCGTATATTTAAATGAACAATTAGGTTATCGGACTTGCTTTGGTCAATCTTTAAACTACGTAGCTGATCCTAGCCCTACGAAACAGAGAAAGCAGATCAGTTCTAAGCTAATGATTAGTATCACGAGAGGTTAAAAAACGATTTCTATTGTCATTGAAATCTGGAACATTCTTTCTTAATTAAGCTAAGATTATCCCTGCTTTATCGAAACTCTTTTTATAGAACTTTAGATATAACCACTAGAAAATAAACAAGCTAGGTGGGAGTGGCTCAAACAGTTTAACTAAAACTGTCCCTGTGACCTGTAACTTGGCACGTACTTACATGAAACATTAAATAATGTTCAGCTAAACTCTAACAAAACAGCTTATGTAACTATTCAATACCTTATATGAGTCAATAGCTAGTGTATGCCTGAGGGATACCTCTTGAGAGGCTAACTGTACAACCAGCTTTTTATTTGTGCGCTATTAGCCATTCCGAGGTTGAAAAAAGACCGACTGGGTTGAGTTGGCATGGTAGTGCATTGTGGGACTGTTTTATAAGGGGGACAACGTATACGTTTTCTTGGAAATATAACCCCTAAAACAGTCTCACAATGCACTGATATTTCAACTTAATCCAAGGCTTTTCTCGACCTTGGAATGGCAAAAAGTTGATACAAACTTGTATTTTGAATATAGCTAGGGTATCACGCGGAGCCTATGCGTCCGTCCGCAACCGAGACATTTCATACCTTTTTTATACTTTTTTAACTGAGATATGTTATCAGTCTGATACATTCTTTCCAGTTTAAATAGAGATATTATTATTATTTTGATCATTATCATAAGTATTATTATTATCGTTATTATCATTATTATAATTATAATAATAATAATTATTATTATTATTTAGTAAAAATACGCAGGTGATTATAGAAAATCTCGCGCGCTGATTGGTCAAGAAACTCACACTATCACACGATAATCACCTCGAGCGAAAATCCAAAATGGCGGCCAGCCGCTATGTTGCTGTTACCGGGAAAAAATGCCTTTTATCTTCTTTTTTTCTTTTTTTGAAAGAATCACCTGTGTATTTATACTAAAACAATTGTTTGCCTCAGGCTCAGTAATTATTGGGGAATATTTACCTCGCCGCTCGAAGACTCGCGTCTCGGTAAATAGCCCCGATAATCACTTCGCCTTCGGCGAATAATTGTTAAATAATTAAATTATATAGAACGAATGGAACAATAGCGCAGCGCAACCGTGACGTCATAAAAACGAAGACGAAGGCGAAATTCGGACAAACAAACTTACAAGTTTACTTTCAGCAGATAATTTTCACTGCCGATCGCAGTTGATCTTAGTTTACGTGGGTTATTATTGTAACTTTAAGTAAAAATAATAAAATCGGTTCGTATAATCCTCATAGCGGTTAAACAGAATGCAATGTTTGTCCGAATCTTTAAGCTATTTTTAGAATCAGTGCGCTGCGCCATTAGTTTGGTGCCGTGTGTTCGTTTTAAAAAGGATGAGCTAAACTCAGCGGGGAGAAAAGTTTCTCAGTTTCTGAAACAAATATTTTTTAAACCTTTCCGAATCCATGGCAAGAACCAGTGGGATAATTATTTATTGAATTGATAATTTATTTGATAAAAATCGCTTATTTATTAAGGGTGTCTGTGTGTGGTAATCTTAACGATGGGCCACACTCTTCATTCATACGCCACTTTTATTGTCCCCTCAGGAACATATCGTAGTCTGTCCTTGTTATTTTAACGTGTGAAGAAGCCAATAACAAGGAATCGAAATACTTTTACCGTTACTATAACAACAAGTCAAGCTTAGTTTGAGGTTGAAAAATATAGATAACATGTTGCTATAGGAATAAACCATTCTTCTCGACTCTCCAGACTTTTAGGATTGTTAAGATTATTTAATCTTTCACGAAATTTCATTTTGAAATTAGAAACATTGTTGCAAAAATCATAATAGGAAAATGAACAGAAAGTAATAATAAGAGATAAAAGTTTTTCCCCCGCAATTTTCTCTAAATTATAAATGCATTGACTCGTGGCCGTATTGTTCTTCCATTAGGCAAAGCTCTTGGGGATTTTCCTTGTTGTCAAAGATATTTCCATATCAATCGAAAGTTGTTTAAGGTTTCTTTTTTCTGTTAAATGATAAGAAAAACGTCGGTATGACTTGTTATGGTACTCGATATTTGTGTCCTCCCTGTTTTTCCTTTCTTTGTTCATTCATTCGCTCTTTCATTCATTCATTCATTTATTTATTTAAACTCTTCAACTTTTCATATCTATTGCCTGAAGTCTTTATTCAATCATTGATTGATTCATTCTGATTTATTCATTCATTTTACATTTAAAGAAAAAAATAGAAAAAATGAAATAAAATAAAGCAAAATAAACAAAGAAATAAGGAAAGGGAAAGAAAACATCTGACCAGAAAAACGAAGAAAAAAAATATAGGGGAAAGGAAGGAAAAAAGTAGCCGATGAACGTAACAAAAAAAAAAGTTGCCAAAGAAACACGAAAACAATAAACCCTCTCTAATGATGATGTAAGAAAAGCATTTTTACCCAATGTTGATTTTGTACAATATCACTTTCTTTCGTCTGGTGTACTGAGTAAAGCACCGTACTCATCTCAGCCACTCTTATGATAAATATAAACTGAACTGATCCAGACTTAGTGTCATTACTCATCTAATGACTGTAGTGGAGTGGAAATGGTAAACGCTTACGATATTTTCGCTTCGGCGTTCTTTCATCAGTTCTCCTGTGCAAGACTACATGGAAAATAATATGTTGTTTAAAAACTATTAAGAGTTGAATAATCTGGATTAATATCAAAAAGTCAATGATTAATGACTGCGTTGAATAGTGTGATTCTAATGGCGAGAAGAACAACAAGGTCAGCTGAGAAGATGCCGTGCTCAGTTAGACTTGTATGCTACAATTAAGTTCGTTTTCATCTCATTTTACACATTTGTGAGAAATTATATCAAATGAAGAACGTGTCATTATTTTCAATTATACCACTAGCGATGTAGCTAGTGATTGAACAGACACAGGCAAAGAAAATAAAAATAAAAAATGATAAAGGAATTCTTTTAGAAGAATAGCGTACAAATCTTGCTATTGGTAATCATATGGCTTCGAGTGCAATTTGAAATTAATTTGCGCTAATAAGTTTTTCAGAGCTACAAAATAGCACGAGCCCGATAGGAAGAGTACCATTTGAGCTCTTTGAAAAACACACGAGTGCAAATTAAATCCAAATTGAACAAGAAATCAAATGAATACTCATTAATAATACACATGAAAAATTAATGAACAATTTTTCATTTGTACTGCAGTGCAAATTACTCTTTTCTCCTGTTATTGTTTAACAGCACTGCTCTTAGACAGTCAGAATCTATTAAATGTTTCAGGTATTATATATTAGCAGTATCGATATTATCGATATCCTCATCATTAGTCATTATTTTTATCATCGCCATTATTATTTTATTTTTAATAGCGGATTAATATTAGTAATATATAATACACCATATTCATACTTCTAAAAGATGAGCTATTCGTATTCAAAAGAACATAACATTATTATTAGACTTTTTTCCTCAAATGGCCATCGCGTGCGAGTGGTTGTACTTTTCGTACTCTAGGACGACTCTCTTCGATTCATGATTACCAGTCCCACGCGGTTTTCATAGATATGAATAAGTTATATTGACATACTGTTAACGTCTTTTCAGATAGGAATATAGCGAGAAAGATTAAGTAGCTTTACAAGGAATATAATGAGTATATATACACTCTGTCTAAACACGTAAAAAAGCCCTTTAAAAATGTCTGAAATTTAACCCAGGCAAACGACACCAGAAAATCATCTATAAAACTGTATACGTTTACACAGACACCTACTTATCTACTTATATACCTTGCCTGTATTGACGAAAAGGAAAACTGGTTCCAATTCGAGAGTCTTCGATAAAACAGAACGCGATAAAATTCATTAAAAAACGGGGGAAAAATGATATCAAGTCCGAGATCCACTTGGAAACAAATGTATACGTTTCCATTTTCTTGGGACTATAAGTGAAATGCCTATTATGTGGATAAAGATAAATAATCATATACTAGCTGAAACCTGGCACTTTAAGATTTATTCGTCCCATAAATATATACAACTAAGATTGTACAAAATCTTAGATCTTCCTGTTATAGAAAATGCGACTGCTTCCACTTCCTTAGCAATTATATAAAATCATTAAATCCCCAAATTATAATAAAATAAGCTATAATTACACAAGTTTAGTCAAAAAATCTATTAAAAAATATGTACAATTATCACCACACAAAATAGTTATTCTTTCGTCTTCCTGTTTCATGAATGCGCGCCTCCCTGATTTTATTTCCTTGGGAATTTCATGGATTTCCCCAGCTTGACGTAAAAAGTGGAAATAGTGTCGGAATACCGGGAAAATTAAATTCTGGAAAGACGGAATATTCCATTTGGCAAACCTTTCTGATTAGGTCGCATATCTGCATCAAATTCAAGTAGTTTTATTTCTTTTGAACATGTCCTACACATCCGCTATCACTAAACAAGGCCACTTCCGAAAATATTCATATTTACTTAAAATCGTTTTCCAAACTCCAAAATTATCTTAAAATAGGAAATGAATGAATGAAAAAATTCCGAGAATGAAAGATAAACGACCCCATGGAGAGCACAGAGCTTTGGGCAAGTTTAGATGATGATAGATTTGATGAATAAATAAATAAATAATTAAACAAATACAAGTGAATTACTGTATATAGGAAAAGTTAACAATGAGTTCTATAATAATATTTTCAAAGTTTGCTTCAAAAAAAAAAAAAAAAAACAAAAAACAAAAAAACAAGGGTATTTTATTCTCGATTTCTAATAGAGAAAATTGTATTTAATTTAAAATAATAAAATATGCGGCATTTTTACGGGGTTTTCTAGATTATTTAGATAAAATTATGACAAAAAAAAAAAAAAAAAAAAAAAAAAAAGAAAAGAAAAGAAAAAAATTAATTTACTGTACAAATAGTTTCGCACAGACGTCGAGTCTAAGTCAAAATACCAATCAAATTACACCAAGAAGAATATCTTAAACTAAGCTAATCTTGATTGAGGGGGCCGTGAACTTCAGACAGTGAAAGGTTTTGCCAAGATTTCCTGATATAACGATCATGGCAACGAGCTAAAACTCTATACATAGTCTATAACATACATTATTCTTCTATCTTGATCCAAGCTAAGATAACGATTTCCTGTTGTGGGACGCATTAAGCGCAAAAATGGCTTATTTATAAAACAAACACTTTGTCCATAATAATCTAATGCCTTGCATATCTAGCGCGGTGGTGCCGAGGTTTATCAGTGGCACTAGAGTCAAGATTCAATAGACTTAGGGTTGCTTTTGTTAGAAAACAATGAAAAAAGCCTTAGAAGAAACGGTTGTTTGGCACACCAAAAAACTAATCAGTTAGACAATAAATATGCACTAACTCGTGGATCTTATTGCATACATTACTAATATATTAGTAGTTGAGTTGAGCAAGAAGTGTATTGCTAGGAAGAGAAAAAATATATAACACTTCATTTTGGTCTAAGATATCGGCAACTTTCCCTTGAGAAAGAAAGAAAAAAAAAAAAAAAAAAAAAAAAAAAGAAAAGAATAGAAAACACCAACAACAAAAAAAGAATTCAATGAATGATTTGCTTGAGAGATATGGCGTAGGTTGTTTAAGAATACGTGAGTATAGATGGGTCTATCGAGACACTGAACGTCACTTCACATCATTTGAAGTCATAAATTACAAACACAGGTAATACCAGAAAAAAATAAGAAAAAGAAATCTGAAATCAACTTGCGAATTAAGCAAAGCGCATTGCATAGAGCCGTAAAGTAATTTGTGAAGTCATTTACTGAATACGAAAGAGTGTGAGAATCGTTACCTTCTTTAAAAACCTCAAAGAAGCCTCAAAGCTTTCGACAAAACCTTTCTCAGTGACGATCCTTGGACGACCAAGCTTCCAGATCTACGACTGCAAACAAACTAATAAACGAAACCTTTCACTGGATCATGAAGGTGTTCCAGCATTGATTAATTGCTATTTTTTCATTGGCTACCAAACGACGGTTACTTTTTCTTTCGTTAGTGCTAATCAGAGGTTTCCAAGGAAACGATTTGCGTAGGAAAAGACGTGCAGTCGAAAGGCAAAACCAGATATTGCAGACGCCTCTTTGAAGGGAGGAAAGCTTTAGTATCCAATGGAAATAAAAGGGATTCGTGCTTATGATGGAATATTGGGATATTTAACGAAATATTGCATTATGCGCGAAGACGTTTAGGTTTTTACCAAACACAAGGCAGAATTAGTGACTTTCTGCTCACTTAAGAGCTAACGGTGACGCAAATAAGCACAATAATTAAAACATCTACGATTGATAATTAAAAATACGCTGAAAAACATATAAATACTTCATATGCATTGTTTTTCTATTAACACCCACGAAACACAGTTATTTGGGGTGATAAATACAGGTGAAAAACGCCGACCCTTGGAATAACAAACCACACAAGGCAGGACATAATTGTTTTAATATCGCTGGATCTAATGAAGAAATTGAAAACCATATTTGGTGGCTTTGTTTATTAACGTACTGTAATGAAACGGATATTTCTGTACAGGCAATAGTTATGAAATTACAAAACCGTCCAAATCGTATATATTCAAAACTCCTTTCTTCATGTACGGACGTAATTAAGCATAAACAAAAGCTTATAGTTCAAATATAGGATTGATAATAACTGGGATTAAGTGAGATGTAATTATAAGTCAACCGTTAATACATTATAATCGTATATTCAGAATGCCGGTTTGTTAGGGTTAAAAGGTGTCAGTTAAGAAACAGACATCTTGATTGTATTCATGATGGACCGACTCTAGCAGATGTTGCTTCAAGGACCACTTTCTGGAGATCTTGTTTCCAGTAAAATCCAGAAAGTATTTTTATGCTAGATTTATTAATAGAATGGAGTCGACATGCTCCATAACAACTGAATTGAGGAAAATCGGCGTGGATGCAATCAAGCTAGTTTCGTTTCATCGTCTTCATTTCTTGTCACTTCTTTCTTTCCTTCTGTCTTCTTTACTTCTCTCTCCCTCCTCCCCCCCCCCCCCTCCCCCCCTCTCTCTCTTTCTCCGTCTTCCCTTTTCATTGTCTATCTTTCTTTTCTTTCTTTCTTCTCGTGCTTAATTACTGACTTAAAACTCTCTTTTCTTGAATATATTTATGAATCGTCTATACAAGAAAGTAGCGAGCGTCGTCAGGTAATAAACCATGAACGAGCAAATTGCATCAAACCTAAAGGCACGACTTATTAATTTTGTATCCAAAACAAGGAAACAAGGTAGAATCTATGCTGTTGTATACTGACTGAGACAGACAATCCGTGGTCGTGGGAGATCTGTTTTACGGGGTCGATAGCAACACCTATTAAGACTCTTGATACTGGGTAAACTGAACAGAGGTCACAACGATGCGAGATTGTTCGAAAACAGGCCATCTGTACAAAGTGTCGAGTGTTTTAAAAATCCCCTATATCAACTGCAAGTTACTTAGAGCCTTAGTTGCGCGCAAGCATAAGTGCATCAGTGACTCAGGCCACTATCTGGGAAGATCGAGCAACTGAGAATTGTACAGTGTAAAAATCTTTAGGCACCCAAGATTACATGGGCAAATATAACCAATTCGGTACTAATACGATAAATCAGTATCCTTGGCTAAGCACGAACTGAGATGCAGTTTAAACGACACACTACAGCATTATGTCCTTTGTAAGAAAGAAGCACTTACAAAACGTATTGAGTGGTAAATACAAAGCAACTTCATACAGCCCTTGCAGATTAACTTCCAGTTAGTGAGTCTAGTACGACGTGCTGTTTTTGCGTGGAGAAAAGGGTGTATATACAACTTTCAAATGATTAGAAAATTATGTTTCTTCCAAGTACATATACAAATTTTATTAGCCGAGCTTTCGCGCAAAATGCCCTTGCACTAATTGTGCGAATGCTTGGCTAATAAAATTTGTAAATATACCTGGGAGGAACAAAATTTCTAATGACTATTCCCGCGTTTAACCACACCAACTAGGTAATAATGTAAAAAAATAAAAAAACAAACAAACAAAAAAAAAAACAACAAACAAACAAACAAAAAAAAAAAAAAAACAAAAAAAAAAAAACCCAGATAAAACGTTGACTAAGATTTTTGGACTAAAAAGTTTTGTTACAATTTACCTGCTACAGTTAGTTGCTTTTATATAAAGGCTCAATTCTTCGAGTAGTGAATCCTTGAACGAACTATAACGTACTGCTTCTAATAGCTCTAGTAAAGAGCCACCTAGAATAAGTATGTTAAGTGTATAAGCTAGCAATATACTCGAGTTTCCTGTAGTGTTATAATATCTGTTCATTCAATACCGAGCAGAGCACGTACTAACTGATAGTATGATTCCTCGCACGACTCCTTCAACTCCTAAAGTTTTTCACTTTTAACTAAGTTACAATTTTGCTGATTCATCAACATTTCTATATTCCAAAATATCTTTGTTGCGACTTGTGTTTCCCAATATTGACAAAGATGTTAAAGTTACGTATGGACAAACTTAATTTATCCTACTCCATTAAGTCCAAGGTGTTGATATTACTTGCTTTAACCTAATATGAATGGGACTTATTGTTTAACTTCTCAAGTCATTTAAAATCCGCATAACAGCGTGACTTCTTTTTTTAGCACGGGTTTAGTGGAACGATTAGTAAAGAGAACTCTTTACATTACCATTTTTATTTCAAAAATCTTGTCTAGTTTATCCACGAATGGAAGAAAAAGTTCATACATATCTGTAATACAGACTTATTATTTTGTAATGTTCTCGACCAGTAATTTAGAAATAATGAAGCAATTGTCGTTGTTATTATTTATATTATTTTTTAATATATTTTTGGCACCCTGGGTAAAATTAGGAGAAAATGCACCACAAAATAATTGAATCGCATAATGAAAATAATTTCATTAAATTTAGCACAGGAATATAATTCAAAAATAACACTAAAATTTCCAGGGAAAAAAAATTGAATTCAAAATGTCAAAAACCAGAATAGCTAAAATTGTCATGCGTGATTTTATCTTTAAAAATTGACGATTCTTTCACAAAGTCATCAAGTTAATGAGTTTGAAATTGCAGATCAATTAACACGTAGTTCGAAATCTCAAGACAGGTGATATTATCTAAATAGTGCCTCATGTAAAATAAAATTGTTAATTTTTATTACGATAAACTCAATCTTTGAAGGAGACGCCATCATGTCTCTTTCTCTCAAGATCTATTTTTGTTCTCAAGAATAATTTTTCCTGTCATCATAAGTGGCCGTTAACAAGCACTTCTACTGATAACAAGTCGTACATCTTCTACGCACACTCATTGTGATTAACATGCAAATTGTCCAGCTTTTTCATTGCTAGTCTTTCCTAGATTATTCTCTCGATGTTATTCATCGACTTGATCTTCCTCTCATTGCGATTTACGAGTCCTTTGTTTCCTCGCTCATGATAAACTGTCCTCTAAGATTAAATTAATAATAAAATTCCAACTTCTGCTAAAACTAATTGATGATCAGAGAAACACCTGTTTTTTTGCATAGAAAAATCGCAAATTTAGTTTTTAAACAAGATCAAAAGTAGCTTCCATAAGATTGATAATTCATCAGACTTTAAAGGACTATCTTCCCTGACATCCCGTTATCACCTATTCTTAGCTTTAACACTTCTTTCCCCTACCAGCAGAGATTATCTCAACGGAAAGAATCGACGGAAAGTTTGTATGAATTTTTCCTATTTTATTTCATTAAAAAATGAGAAACGAAAACACCAAAACCAATTACTAATAATTATTTTTTTAGTATACCGTGTGTTGTCTTGTCTGAGAAGCTTACCTCAAATTGCGTGATTCCTGTATTTATCAACGCTAAGCTCGTTTCGTTCTTTTCAATCGAGGGCGTATCCGTTCACAAGCTTTAGTGAGAACCGTTCAACAACCAATCAAAGGCTATTTTCGTGCTTCTTAACGAGTATTTAGGATTGAACTAGTCATGTTGCTCAAATTTATAGAGGTCTAAGTGGAATGGATGTTAATGAAAACAGGATGTATATATGTGGGTTTAGTTTGTTTTTATATATGACCTAGGCTAGTGAATGTTTCATAACAGTTCGTTTTGTAGCAGCCCTGGCACCAAGATGACCCGGTTAGCAGGTCATTCAGGAAATGGAAGCAGAATATATGTATAGCCTGCTCATATCAAAATGTCAAGTAAATACATAGATTATACTTATGTGGCAAATCAATCCGCGTCTCTTCGTGTCATGTGCCAGTCACGTGTTACGGGAGCACTGCGGTGCCTGAGATTCAATGGACGGCAAGACATATATACAGATAACAATCGAAGAAGATGTAATTTGTTTTAAGTCCAAGGACTTTTTTATTTGGAATAATAAATAGAAAGTACTTCACGAAAAAGCAAAAAAGTCTTTTTTTTCCATTCACAGTTTTGATGTGGAGTTCCGGTTCTTCAGGTTTTCATTAACCTGACACGATGAGATCAAAGAAAGCGACCTAATTATCTATTGTCCACATAACGATAGGTCTATGAATCATGACTGTTCACCGGTCCGATATACGAGTCAAAAAGACACTTTAACTAATAGTAAAAAAAAAAACACATCGTATTTGAACTGTGAATAGGCATAACACAGCGATACTGGGTGTACATGGAATGGACTGACACACTTGCCTCGAGGCTGATTAACTGTAGGAAACCACACTTTTATTTTTTTAACAAACAACAGTTACATCCCTAACAGGAATGCCCTTCGGCAGTATCTGCATTAAATTAGCGATTATTCCTCAAGTGCGACAATCTGAAGTTTATAAATCCGCCTGTTATGTCTCAAAGAAGTGCTATTTTGGCAGAGTAGTTTTGTATGTGTAAGGCTAGTGAATTACTAAGATAAATGTATATTGGGCTCACTATGGTGTGGTAATTGCGCCATGTCACGATATATGAAGTGATTTGCTAACGACTCGAAACCATAGAATCCAATCGTACAAGGGCGAGTATTATTATTAAAGAACCTTGAATACTGAATAGGATAAACAAAAAAACATAAAGGAAAATAACCTTAACGCATTATGGAAAGAGAGCAAATATATACAAGGAAAGCTAAATTCGCGCCCTTTTTGTAATTCAATTATTTCACTAATATCATTTTCTACAGTAATAGCTTCCTCGCTGCAATAACGTTGTATAAGAAAATTAGCTGGATAAGTACAGCGCGATGGAAGGATTCCCTAATGTTAAGTACACTAAACCCTAGCATTAAGAAGCAAAAGTGTCTTAAATCCGCTAGACAATTTTATTAAAGGAAAATGCGTAAGTGCATTGGCAAATGGAACCCGAATCGCACGGCAAAATTTCTAAACATATTAGAAAATGAGGGTAACGTTTCAATTAGAAGTAAATGAATGAAAAAGAAAAGTGAAGGAGATCTACCTTTGAGCGTGATGATTCCCGCACGAGAACAAACTGGTGTTGATTTTCGATCTTTGACGTGAGTTACAGCCGCGCTTCGTCCAAACTGAAAGAAAAGAAAAGAAAAGAAATTCCTTGACTCAGTAGGCTTCGATGAGAATCCGGAAGACTCGAGGTAATGGTTAACGTGAGAGTGTCACAAACAACTCCCTAAATAGGCCGGGTTCAAATCCGGTAATGTTGGCTATTTCGGTATTAGTTGCACGAGCTGAATAATTGCTGATGTTTTGCACAAAGATGACAAGTTACTTCCCATGAGAATTTTCTACTCACGCGGATCAAGCCACGGAAATTGGATATAAAGCTTGCAAAATCAAGGTGATTGAGTGCGCGCTTTCTTTATACTTCGGCGGTGAATCAGCCGGTGAATGAGGCTAATTGAATACCTGTGGGGTAAATACTTCATACATGATGCATTGGGGAGTATTTATTTATGGTACATTATGCAATGCCTTTGGTTTTGTGATGAAAATTGTATAGGACTGATCACATATATGAAGTATCTACCTTACCTGGTACCCTGCAAACAGGATATATCACAGACGCATTGTCAAACATTTGGTTACGAAGTTTCGGTTCCTTTATTGGAAAAAAAACCCGAATCTGTCAATTGCTATCTTTATACATGCTTTGCTATATTCCTCAATGTTTTTCCTCTTAAATTTTTTTATTAAATTTGAACTAAAGACAAAGCCTCAAAGTCAACGTATTTATTTTCAAAGTTTTTTGCCAATTAGACAAATTTACGTGGTGTACTACAAAACGTGCCTGTCACTTGAGAGTTGTCAGATTCATTCTGACATACATGTAAACCTTCACAGTGGTCTCGTATTCAAACGCGCGATAAAAGCGCCCACAATCTCGATGTTTTCACGATAAACCAACTTTTATTTATCAAGAAATCTTAAAAAGAAAAATCTGGTTGAGACTGTCATAGGAAAGTGACCACCAATGTTGAAGCTCTTGAAGCTCATTGGCTTAAGCACAGTAAAGCCAACAAAACCCTTGTGTCTAATGATTTCTATCGGTTAAGCCTGTCAAATATCATGCATTTAAAGTTATTTAAACTAAGATCTACAGATATATTCTGCTATAACTGAGATTTTGCGGTTGTAACTGTGGAAATCTTTAAGACATCTGTGTAAAACACAGAAGCAACTTGAAATTTCTAGACTATCTTAGCACACCACCTTATAGTTGGTTTGTAGTTTTGGTTAGCCAATTATCTAGAAATAAAATTATTATAATTTATGCATCTTGAAATAGAAAGAAGATTCCTTGATCAAATCTAGCAACTTGTATTATGTCTTCTATTGTCTTATACAAAACTGATTATGATCATTGAAGATATGAAAACGCTTGTAATAAGCAAAGCCTCAAACGTAGCTTATTCATAGCCCTCTTCAACTCACACCACCAACTCTATTTTGCGCGAAGTTGCACATTAAGAAACCACGTTCATTATGACCTTTCTAGAGCTAAAATTTAGTGATAAAATCAAGTCATATTCTTACAAGTTTTGCATTGAAAGTTTTGTAATATTGGTATTAAATCGATCTTTACTGAGTGAGAATGCTTTGCACTATATGTATTTGTCTTTTTGTGAGAGGGTATGTAAATAGCTTAATCAGTTGGAATCGAATGTTTTGTAACTGGTATGAAATCCATCCTTACTGAGTGAGAATTCCTTGCACTTGATTTCTGTGCGAGGGTGAGTAAAGTTGCCTTCAAGGACAAATAGAAAACTGTGAGTTTGAGGACTGTTGTAGTTACAAGTCTGAGCAAATAAGAGATAAAAAAGCAGATACAAGAAAAGGTTTTAATGTACACTTACACAGTTAACGTTAAGATATCCTGTAAAATGTATAAATAATAACAAGTTCGGCGATTCTCTTTTCCAAACCACAAATGCAAGCTAATTTATCTTTCGTCATAATCACTTTACCCAAAAGTCTAGTACGTTATTGTTGGCCAGGGCACGATTAATCTGCACCTATTTCCTCGTGGGTGGCGGTAAAATGGGATGATTCTCTATGCGGATGTATTAACAGCAAGGTATTATCTGAAGCCTACTACATAACACGGTAATGTTTCTTGAATATTAGCAGGAATTTATTATTAGTGTGATGCAAAGTTGTTTAAAGTTGTAGAAACGACAGGAGTAAAGAAGGTGTATAAAATGAAGTTACTAATATCATGTGGCCTGAAATGTTAAACAATGGATTATTAATGGGCCTGAATGGGCCTTTTGCAACAGTGGGTCACGTGACTCTACCCCCCTAAAAGAGAGAAATTGTGTCAAAATGAACCTCAGAAATGAAAAGAGCACCTTGATGTTAGTAAGAAGGAATAGTTTTAGCTCATATTGTTGACTTTATGAGAAAAAAAAACCAAAATATAAAATGGGCTATTTTATGAGGACTAATTTGTATGGGAAAATGTGCTGGATGGCAAGTTAAAAACGATTTATAATACCTTTATATCCAGATAGACTAAAAAGCACTTGTAGCGGACATTTTAAATCGTATTTCATCTCGTTGATTATTATAGTTTCAGGTTGGTAGACCTTGGCCCTGTTTTATAGAATCAATATGGTTGTGGGCGTCATTTTGAAGGCGTTATTCACTTGATATAAACATAAAACCGTTATCTAATGAAGCTTTTCCTGGTTACGTCATTCTTCCATCATTCAAATTAGATGGTGGAAGATTTGCTATGAAAGATGTTCTTTTCTTTATTAAAAAATAGATAGACTAATGAAAAGTTAAAAAGTTGAAAGAGGAAAAGGAGGAAAAAGACAGATAAATCTAGACAGATGGAGGAAAAACAAAGATAAAAAACTGGAACGAAATAAACAGAAAATGGAACAAAAAAATAAAAATAGATGGAGAGGATGGGATTGGATGGATAGGTGAGAAAATTGGAATGGATGAATGAGTGAATAGGTAACTGATTGAGTGAATGGGATTAAATGAATGGTTGTGTGGAAGGAAGGAAGGAAAAGTTGATGGATGGATGGATGGATGGTGGACAAAACCTTAAATCATTTTGAACTTGAACAATAACCACATAATGGATGAAGATATACGCCTTAAGCATATTTTGATACGTCTATAAATCCTCATAAAATCCAAGTCGTGGACTTTAATAGGACAAAGCTGGCGACAGTTTTAACAAAAGTCGATTCTCTTTCATATATGATACGAGTTACCGGTAAAAAGTACATTTAATTATTGATAAAGCATTGTTTATGGTTTAAGCCATTATGAGAATATATTCGTTTAAGAGCCGACTGCACGCGATCTCAGTGTTACTCAAATAAACATGTTAGTAAAGTATATGCATGCCACTCAAATCACTACTGAAGTCTTATTACAGTCTTGTTTGGATGGGATTCGGGCTGGTTGTTCTTACAAGGAACAAGTAGTACAAAAGTTGGGTCTACAGATAATTAAGATTAGGTATTGTTTGGAAGGACTTAAGGGAAACGTACTAAATAAGTAAGACTCATAAGGTTGAGTAAATTCTTGTCTTAATTAAGAAACCAACTGGCTACGAAGTTTAAATTGATTGTCCAGCAAGCATTAACCATTGTACGTGGGGCACTCCCTCTAAGCTTCCTGGAAATTACTGTGAAGACAATCGTTTCAAACATTTTTGTATCCTCTATCTTGGTTGGGTGTGATGTTTAAACTCAAGTCTTCAAAATCAACATTATATTAATCATTTTTTAAGAAACGTTTGAACTGCAAATCGATGTTTTTTTTGTTTTTTGTTTTTGATGTTGTTTGACGACCAGATGAAAAATATATTCACCAGTACGCGTATCTGGTTACATCTTTGCCCTGCAGCTATACTAGAGGTCTTCTTGGACGTGGGTACTTTCTAAAATAACTTGACAGTAGTTTAATAGACTAGAGGTTTTCCTGGACATCATTTACATTTTCCAACAAAACATGGTACTGATTATAATTGCATCAAATTGCAAGTTCTTTTTCCCCCTATCAAACACGAACATGCCCTAAAGCTATACTTATACATTAAATCTATACTCCTATCAAACAAAAACATACTCTAAAGCTATACTGAAAGTCTTCCTGGACACCATTAATACTTTCCAACAAAACATGGTGCTTGTTAAAATTATAGCTTTTCTATGAAGACATAATTTATATAATATCTTTCAACAAAGCATGGTACTGATTACATAAGTGCGTCAAATTGTAAATTATAGTCTTCCTGGACATCAATTATATTTTACAAAAAGCACATAGCACTCATTAGGGTGCTGTTCATAATTAAAATGAATCTCAAGTTCAGGTTTGCCTATAAACCACCTATTTATGATATAAGACTCGAAAAGATCCAATATGACAATTTCAAAGACAGGGCACAATTTGAACCCTGAAACAACCTCTGGGCTGGTCTAAGTGGCAGGGCACGGCTTACTCACAGATTAAACCCTGAAACAACCTCTAGGCTGATCTAAGTCAGGGCATGGCTAACTCACAGATCGAACCCTGAAACAACCTCTGGGCTGGTCTAAGTGGCAGGGTACGGCTAACACGCAGATTGAACCCTAAAACAACCTCTGGGCTAATCAAAGACAGGGTACGGCTAACTCACAGATTGAACCCCGAAATAATCTCTGGGCTGACCTAAGTCAGACTAAATTTGTATTACAGATGGAACCCTGAAACAATCTCTGGGTTGATCAAATTCGGTGCACAGTTTACTCACAGATTGAACCCTCAAAAAGACATAGATAGCCAATGTGCGCGACAAGCACAAATCTCTAGCACAAAACGTGTTGGGAAAACAAGTACTTACGCTTTTTCGGTTCCTCCAAAAATTCATCTGACAATTTTTTCTTCACAAATTTCTTTGGAAATGTAAGTATTTAAACAGACGAAAATAACAGTAATGTTTTTTTTCTGATAGTTCCTTTGATTTCCCTGTTCCATTAACTGATTCCCTGGGAGGAAAACCCTCGGATCATGGTGAGTCCATATATGACAACGGCTTTGCCAGATAAAGGGTTGAATTTCATTTCAATGCAAGAAATGCCTCCTATATTTCAACAATTCGAACTTGATAACTTCCTGGAAACCATGAACTTTGCCACGAACAAAAGCGGATTCATTTGAAACTGAGTGCCAAAACAGGAAATGTATCTAAGAAGTGCACTCCAGTTCTTCCTGGAAACTGATTTGAGCCGGAAATCATTTTCTTGTCTTATAGCAATAGCGAGAACTTTGTTATGTATATTTTTTTTTTATATATGCCCAAAATGGAAAAAAATAAATAAGAAAAAAGTCCCACTCGAGTCTTCCTGGAAAGTAACTCGATTTACCAGGAAACAACAAAATGGGGTTTGTTGAACAACGTTCAACAACGGGTATTTAAGTTAAAAGAAAAGCAGCTGGAAATGTGATTATATATACTTTCCCTGTTGGTATTTCTTAGAATCACTAATCCTCTTCAGTTTGAATAGATTATGCAAAAGATAAATCTCACAGCAGTAGGGAACCGTCGGGCTGCTTGCTGAAATTGATATACTCGAAATAGTCAATGCCAATGATCCGCGAGCAAATTTTCGAATACCTTTAAATATATCAACAATATCGTGACTATTGTACTATCAGTGCCATTATTTTTAATGCGCACTATTCCTGAGTGCTGTATATCTTAACGGCCTCATTAAAAGCTATGGAGGTTTCAAAGTGTGGGTCAAATATGACGTCATCACGCCCTTTGAGAACCTGCTGGCTGCGATAAACTACAAGGGATCTGCTTATTGTCTATTAACTGTGTACTTTAGGAAATAACCTGTAATGCGATTGCAATGGATTCGGTGTAGGTTAAAGGAGGCATTACGCGAAACTTGACTCACGAAAGCATTGGATTCGACGATGTCTGCTGTTCTATCTACTGCTGTAACACTATTCTATCCCTAATGTGTGTCAAGTATACATGTCGGTTGATGTATGATGAGTCGATTTTACTATAAAATACACCAGTTATGTGTTATTGTAAGGGGAGACTTCAGACCACGTCTCGAGTGGCCAGAGAAACTCGTACAATTTCTTACATGACAAGCTATGATACGCACTCCTGACAGTAATATAAAGATATTTACGTTGATCCAAATGTATCAACCGAAACTGCACAGAAATATAACGTAATCGTATTACCGCATTTGTATAGAATCAAAAAATTATAAGAAAAGAGTGTAAAATACTTGAAATGTTCTTGCGTATCGTCGAGACACTCGAAAAACAAATAATACCATCATCAATTATCAGAAGTTAATTAGCTTATCACTCAATATGCTGTGAATATATATATTCATATATATACTATTTTATCTGGAGATATAGGCTGACAAACGATTGATAAAAAGTCCATTAGTATGAGAAAAAAGTTAACAAGAGAATGTGATGATGCTTTTTCTGGTGACTAAGTATGAATACAAAGACGCAACATTTCAGTGTCAGGGATTGTAATTAATTGGATTGAGGCGTAAAAAATATCGAATATTCTTGGTTCCTACTTAGCACTAAGAAGAAAAAAGAGTTTTTAGTTTTTATATTTTTCAAGTTTTAGAAAGTACAGAATTGTTAGAATCAAAAACAACAGATAAATGCAAGCAGGGAACTTGTGTAATACATTTGCTTGTACCCAAGGGTCAATTAGTCATACGATGCTCAAAAAAACTTCATACAATATAAAATATACATATATATACCTTTGTATAACGTTCCGTCAACCTGTATTACTAAGCTCAAACCAACCTTTTAGAATGCATACGACGCAGTGTTTAGTGATTTGTCAGATTCGCTCTTTCTCAAAGTCGTTTGGTGCTTTCAGCAGAATCACAGTTATTAATACTTGGATTATAAAAAAGTGTTTGTGTTACAAATTAACATGGAGTTGATAGATCTCTCTAGTAGGGGGTCCTTGGGGTTCTGGAAGTTCTCAATTTTATGTGGAATTGCGTTGATTGTGGTTAGGCGACAAATAGGAGCTAAAAACATGCACCGACTGAAGAACAGTAAATTACAATGTATGGAAATGTCAAAACGGACTGATAGGATGCAATAAAACTAGGTTTCTTTTTGTGTGTGAAAGATAAGAATTCGGTAACTACAAACGGGGAATGATATTGATTTCCTGTTACTATGCCGGCGTGTATTTTTTTATTGCACTAAACAAAAGAAAGTTCGGTTTCTGTGAGCATCGTCGGCTTCGTGTAAAGCCATCAAAAGTGAACACAAATGATGTCCACAAAGTTTCTCTAGCCTTTTCGTAGCTAAGTGTGATAAGATGAAATAGCATAGCATCATATTTCTAGCTCTAGGGCATACCTGGAAAATGACTGTTGTTGTCGCTAAATGAACTAACCAGAGTGAACTCTGGCTCTCTGGCTGTACAAAAAAGATTTCACTTGGTAGTATAAGATTATAGCATGTTTAGTCGTATCTTAACTACTATCTGAAACCAAACACGAAAAAGGGAAAAACATGAAAAAATCATAAACAAAAATGCGAGACCAGTGGAAATGGGCTGCAGAATAAAAGCGCAAATGTAATTATCAATTCTCGTGATTGTGAGATGCGTGTCAAGGTGCCTTAATACGCATCAACTAGTAAAATCCTCTACTGACAATAAAAGGTTATAAAACGCATTGAATACGCAATACAAATGCGCAAGAACCATCCGTTGAATAAACTACGAGGCAGAACTAGAATCAATAAATGAAGCTCGCTTGTTAAGATTAAACATAGCCATTAGAGGGAATCTTAGCTGATAAAGGAAGACGAAAAATTTGGCGTACAATTTACCAAAAAGTGATCAATTCGAGTGCAAACATCAACAGGGTACTAATATTCCTGCATCAATCAATCACCTTTTTTCGTTATATCTTTCTTCTTGGAATCTAAAGAATTCCTTAACTTTTTTCTTAATCATTTCTTTAGGCTAACCTGGCTCTTATCTAGTACTATGGCCCGCTTTTCTGCTCATTTAAATATACCTAGGTCATTCAAACTCGTTTGTACCCAGATTGATATCGGACGAGGTTATTCACAAACCAAACACTAATGGAGAATTCTGGCTACTGTTAAGAACTCGGGTGATTTTCCGGAACATTTCTAACAGAGATGCTGCCGACCTTCAGCTCATCAAAGAGAACTCAAATCTATTATCAATTAAAACTTGCCAAAGTTTTTCGCTGACAGCAGGATTATTCCTTAGAAGAGTGATAAATGATTAGAATGGGATCGTGAAGATGTATGGGCCAGTGATCATTGTTTTGATGTATTCATGCAAAGATCAAAAACAGAAAGAAATTTTGGGAACACGGATGAAAGTAGGTAAAAAAAAGTATCAATAGAGAAAAATCAATGAATCATGGATCATTGGCTTTTAAGGATTGGGAGACTAGATTCTAGAGAAATTTTGTTGACAAGGGGACATCTATTTAGGATGGGGGAAAATCTTTGTCACGGCCCAGATCCGAAGCACTGGTGTCGATAATACTTATTTTTCCCCTTTTACCTAACTTGCTCAAAAAAAAAACACAACATATTATGATAAAAGGATATCATATGTGGAATCCCATCCGGTATCGTTATCATCAAACCTCTACCCGGTACTTCCGGGATATACACGGTAAAAGTTAACCCGGTAGGTACTATGGGTATCGTATAACACCACAATAGGCTTAGACAGGACAATGGGTAAAACTACAAGAGAAGTAAAACCGCAGTATTCACAAAAAAATCGACAGGAATGATGATCCGCTTACCTCATATGAATATCAGTAGCATGGCTCTTGGATTCATTGCTTGATGTTGTTTAAAAAACTTGTGCACAACGTCTGAATTTCATCAGTTAGAATATTAGTACAATGCACTAACCGCAAGAACAAAGGCGTGCCCAGGTGCTTCGCACAGATTTAAATGAATTCAGTGGTATGATAATAATAAAAATATCGAACGCCTAGGGAGTTTAGACAGCCTGTTTGAATAAATTTGTGAGGGATTCTTATCATACGTGCGCAGTCATCACACCTTGTGCTAATAACGCCCAAAGCCAAAAAACACGAATTCAAAACCAGAAATGAATGACTTTAGTGTCAACGTTTAAAGACCTGCCCGATATATTGAGTATATGTCAGGTATTTTGTGATCTATTTGCGAATAGATGCGTATTGGTATGTAATAAAGGAGACATCTATCACTGATCGTCTACTTAGACAAGGTAACATGGACTCCCGAATATCTCCACGTTGAAGAGGACTTAAGAATACCTTGAAGAGTAGCTAAGTACTTTTGCATTAAGAGCTTATCGGTTACCCCACCATTCTAATAACGTATATACACAATATGGGTCTCTATACATGGCTTATTTATATTACTATATTATGAGGCTCTGCTTGAGATGGATAGGACGCCGGTTCGACCAGACAGCTGGAATAATCGATAGTAGGGCTGTTTGAATCTGTCAGATGGATGTCGTATTTTAAGAATCAAGAATGAATGTTTTGTCAGGAAGAAAACGAGAAAGAGTCACGTTCTTTGCTTTACCTCTTTTTTGCTAATAGGATTTAATAAACCTTGCATGGATTATAGCTATTTTTGCTTCCTTTCACTTACTTCTAAGTCTGCTTAGAGACGCGAATTACATATCTGATTATTGCTACAAAGATGTGAAGAGAAAGATAAAGAAATTAGGGATAAAACACAAGAAACGATACCCACGAAAAAAAGAGTCGTCTTTAGCTGAAATATTTCTGAAATTTCTTTTTTTTACGATTGTCAATAATTTCAAAATAGATAAAACCTTTCCGTGGATCTTGCGATTGTTTTGGCTCGCTATTCTAGGAAATGCATCATTACAAACTGAACAAACCTTGTATCTTGCGGCCACATCTACGTTATTCAAAATACCATCCCCTTGAATGACAGCCAGGGGGAGAACGCCTCAAATTCCGTCTTCTTCAAACAGTGGATCAAAATTAAAACACGCACAGATATATATGATTATAACGCCTTATACGACTAAACTGACTACACAGCAAAGTACTCTTGATTCGATGTTCGCTAGCTTTTCCAAAGACAGCATGTGGTAACGAAACTTAATAAGTTAAAAACTTAATAATCCTGCGCGGATCAGCTGCGAGTATTATTGACAAGACCTAAGATTTATGTGTAATCTTGTCATGTTTTTAAAAATCATCAGTAAAGTAGTATAACTGGTATTACTAGTGACACCTTTATGGGCCGAAAATACTTTTTGGTTTAGCGTTATATACAAGAAAAGTGTGCAAAAACCCGATGATAAATTTTCATTTCTACAAAAAGGGGACTACTAATAATACTGGTAAAATAGTACCGCATGCATTACTAGTGACGCCTTTATGGGCCGAAAAAAACGTTTTGGTTTAGCGTTATATGCAAGTGCGCAATACCCCGATGATAAAATTTTATTCATACGAAAAAGAGACTACAGCATGCATTACTGTATTTCTGTGCAGCAAGAGCCAGATATTGATAAATACGTGCGCAAAAATGATGCGGTAATTTTTGGTCCTTACGAGGCTTACTGTACTTATATATATATATATATATACTAATCAATTTACCTATTACGCATGTTCTTCTATGATTTCCGAGCCCATCCCACACGGCTTACCGCCTCATCTCTCATGCACTAATAAAGTAGTATAGCTGGCATTATTTGAGATTTATGACTCAGAGAAAATGCTCAAAATCTGATGATCATTTGTGGTTCCAAAAAACTTTCTTTTCGCTCACTAGAACACAAGAACCTGTTATGCTGAAATCCTGCTTAAGATAATTCAAATGTCTAGTGGATTTGTCCCCTTCTTCGAACGGCCTATCAAGTATGGTCGGTAAGCAAAGGTTCAGCCTCATATTAACTGGGCTGTAGAATATTGTTTCTAGAATGAGCACGATAATCTTGAACATAGTTTTCAAGCCCTCCTCTGAACGACCACTATAAAGCACGGTCGATAACTAGAGGTTTATGTGAACAGAAGAGTCATGATAACTAGCCTGTAGAATACTCTTTCTAAAATGAGCACGATAATCTTGAACATAGTTTTCAAGCCCTCCTCCAAACGACCACTAAAAAGCACGGTCGATAACTAGAGGTTTATGTGAACAGAAGAGTCATGATAACTAGCCTGTAGAATATTGCAGTGTTTCTAGAATGAGCACGATAATCTTGAACATAGTTTTCAAGCCCTCCTCTGAACGACCACTAAAAAGCACGGTCGATAACTAGAGGTTTATGTGAACAGAAGAGTCATGATAACTAGTCTGTAGAATATTGCAGTGTTTCTAGAATGAGCACGATAATCTTGAACATAGTTTTGAAGCCCTCCTCTGAACGACCACTAAAAAGCACGGTCGATAACTAGAGGTTTATGTGAACAGAAGAGTCATGATAACTAGTCTGTAGAATACTCTTTTAGAATGAGCACGATAATGTTGAACATAGTTTTGAAGCCCTCCTCTGAACGACCACTATAAAGCACGGTCGATAACTGGGGGTTTATGTGAACAGAAGAGTCATGATAACTAGCCTGTAGAATACTCTTTTAGAATGAGCACGATAATCTTGAACATAGTTTTGAAGCCCTCCTCTGAACGACCACTAAAAAGCACGGTCGATAACTAGAGGTTTATGTGAACAGAAAAGTCATCACTGGGCTGTAGTATATTGTTTTCTAGAATGACCACGATAATCTTGCAAACTGAGTGAACAAAGTCCTATCAGCTTACCTATTGTAGCTATTAAACATATCATTCTTAATATACAGCCTAAATTGAGGTCTTAGTGATGTGATAATACAATAAGCCATATAATGTGGTTGGAGTGATACATTAGGGATTATTCTTCCTTTATATTATTGTATAAATGCACTACCTATGTGATGTTATTCACTTTAAGCTCGTTATAAAGTTCTACACACGCTATGAAAATAAACAAACAAATCTATATCACGAAGCGTCCAAAATTATACAAATATTGACAACCACCCTCGCTCTGAAGGACTTCAGAACGAGTCTTGACAATAACAAAATAATTTTCTTTCATAAATAATACATTATTCGTAAATCGAGCCAGCCAATTGGTTGAAGATATTCAGAACTACTCACATTGATACGAACTGATATGAATGTACGAGTCCATATTAAATGATAAAACCTTATCCATAAAATACGTTTCTTTCAGGGTTAGTATGCTAGTGTTAGGATTATCTGACTAATAGTCGTGTCATTTGTCGTTCAAGACCATTATTCTGCAAGTATTACGAGACATACTTAACGAATTGGTATTCTGCACATATTTTAAAAAATCGTTCTTCAGAGAGGAATAAACTTTCTCCGTCGTGGCTATTTTTTTCTTCTTTTTTTTTGTAAACACTGGTGAGAATCGATTTAAGACAAAGTCACAGAGTTTTTTAGTCTTTTACTGTTGCTGTTTTTTGTTGTTGTTGTTGCATGGTATTCAAAATGCTAGCGTGCTCTAGTCCAATGAAGTATGGGTGACATATTATAGTTTCATAGTAAGTAGTTTTTCAATGTGATGAGGTGTATTGTAATGATTGCTGTGCTGTGGTCAGGTGTGTTGTATTATAGGCGAGGTGAGGTGAGGTGAGGTGAGGTGAGGTGAGGTGAGGTGAGGTGAGGTGGTCTGTTTTGATCTGTCAATGGTACTGTCTTTCTAGTAATGGTAATAGTTTTAGTTTTAAGTTTGTATCCTTGCACTGTCCTGTGAACACCTCATTCCAATGATGTTACCACAAGTGCACGTAAAGTCGATATTATTGACGATGTTGGCGTACTATCATAATGGACTAAAATGTCTTGAAAATCATGTCTTGTTTCAAGAACCAGACTAACACGCCAAAATCTCTTCTCTCCATCAAAACTACATCGACATATAAATGGTTTCTACTCATTTCCCACACCGTTCGCAGGCGAAAAATCTCATTGATAAGAATAAAACCCCTTACTAAGCACTGGATATATTGTATGGTAAAACTGAACCGAGTGCAGTGAATATTAAGATAACCTTAGCTATAGTGTTTCAGTTTGCCAATATTCTTAAGCTATAGTCATCGATAATAAAATCGATTCGCTAATATAAAGATAGCAGAAAGTGAATCAAACAGTAATTAATGTTTTATATCGGTGCAACTAACGCGAAATCACGTAACTTTGCTCGATAAACAGCAAACAGGTGAACTTTAGTGCCAAAAGGTGAACTAAAGCATGAAAACAACATTATATTAAGAATAAATGAAAAACAAATGAGAGAAAGGCCAAACTAATCGAGGACAAATAACCTTGGTAACCACTTCGCATCGAAAGTAGCAGAGGTAAAGACCAAAATAGCAAGAAGGAGTGATACGGTTTTTCATGTTCTTACGTATTGTAGTTTCGGCTCTATAAATTGTTCAAGTCGATTTTTTGTTACCGGATCTGAACGCGATGCAAATGATAAACCCATGGATTTAGCAGTGAATTGACAGCTATAAAACATAATGGACTAATATTGCCCTGGGCTTGAAACTGTTGAATTTAACTCAGTTATCGTAGTCAATGTGCAGAAGGACGGTTCAGAGATAGTACACAAGACCGTGGGCTGCTATTTTCTACACAAGACGTTCATCGTTCGCTGTAAGCCGCGGGCTTTTCCTATAAACAAGGTATGAACATTTAACACAATCATGATTCACTAGAATAACCTAAAGAAGACAATTGATCTGGCTACGTTTCAGTGATAAAAAAATTAACGAAAACAAAAGCGCGTTTATTAACCCGAGGTGGTGCGCAGTAGCGTCAACAGTTTTTTTTGCTTTTAGCTCACAGGCGCTCGTTACCTCAATGGCGCCCGTTAATTACGCGTGGTACGAGGCGGTTTATAATTCTGTAACTTAATATTTAAAAAAACAAAAACAAGAAAAAATGGATAACATGCCCTCCTTCTCGGCAGGTGATACTTACATCGTTTTTTTTTTTAAGTTTACGAGAGGAAAAATGTAAAGAGAATTCACAGCTGAGATTTCTTTTTCACAATGTTATGTTTAGAGCACGAAGGGGTACAGCTAAAACGCTAACATTATGTTGAAAAAAGGAAATTTAAAAAAGGTTTTTTAAATGTTTTATATCGAAAAAAGTTTTTTTTGTGTGACTTAAAACTGAGTCATTCGATTCAATACAGGGTAAGACAGATCCACTCGTATAAATGTCTTAACATTTGACATGTACACCCCGTTAACAGAAACTAGTGAGGCTTATGCTATAATACTGTAAGGACCTATACCGCCATGATATTTATACAGGATACAAACTTCCTAAGAGAAAATTTGTACCATACCATACTTATAGACCCTTCAATTTGGAGGACAAGACAATGGATTCTAATTCTCATGAGGGTGAAATCCTCCTGTTTTGTTCTTTGAATGACGCTGCTCTGGGAATCGGCTACAAGGGGTCTATCCAAATAAAGTATACTGTCCATTTATGAGGAAAATTGTGTGGGTTAACTAATCTATACGAGATAAAAGTTGAATGTCATGCTAAGAAATACCATGATATTCAAACACTGGCTCACAATGAGAGAAAAAAAAATATATCGATTTCCTACAGGAATTTTGTACTCAAAAAATGAGGGTAAAAATTACAATGATATCTATAGTAGATGCAGGCTGTCATAAGGATTTATAACACGACATCTATACAGGATATAGGTTTGGTACTGATTAGTATAATGTATAACATCTATAGATAATACCCAGTAATTTTCTAAGCACCATACTCATCGTGCATAATACCAGATTTCTGCCATGATAACTTTTCAGATCGTAAGCATTGAACCCCCTCTTTAATCGGATTGAAGATAGTTCAATCTAGGACATGTTACTTCAATCTAAGACGATCAGCTGAATGTTTTCCAGGAAAAAGATTTAGGGAGGAGAACGATTACTATAACAACGTAGATCGATGAGGCTACCAGAAAAGACAAAAGCCAATAGACTTCTATAGACAAGGACTACCATTGTCTTGGCTTTTGAAACTGAGATTCAAAACAAAAAGTAAACTAATCTCAAGGAAGGGCTAACTCACCGACCGAACTTTGAAACGACATCTCGGCTGCTTTCTGCATTTCCAGGACTCGATGATTTAAGTCCTCGCACCGACCGAACCCCGTGAAACAACCTCTGGGCTAATCAATGTCAGGGCACAGCTAACTAATTACAGATCGAACCGTGAAACAACCTCTGGACTGATCAATGTCAGGGCACAGCTAAATTACAGATCGAATTCGAATTCAACTTGTTAGGTTTTGCGGATGAACGAAATCTCTCGAATCAAGGACGAGACCTAACGAATTCTACTCACATGCGATCGAATGTGAGACGAGAGGATGAGAGGCGAATCCTCTACTACCACACCAGCCTTGATTCTCTAAGAACCTAATCTAGGAATAGCTTGAAAAGGCCCTGAGAAAATGTTTTGATGGAATGAATAGAACACCCTGCAGAGAGTGAGAGGCGACTCTTCTATCGCTACACTACCCTTGATTCTCTATAAGACTGAACCCAATCTAGGAGCAACTTGAAAATACCCTGAGCAAACGTTTTGATAAAATCAGATGGAATGAATAGAACACCCTCTATAGTCATGTTTCTTATTTTGTCCCAAAAATGACATTTAATAACGAATAATGGATTTAAAGGCACTCAATCAAGTATCTATGGCCTTAGGTCATGTAAAGACACAACGCGTTTTGAACAACTATACTTAAATATAGTTTTTTTCCCCATTTGTTGTCGGCTAATGTTTGCGTTTTACAATAAAGAACGACGATACGAAAATTCTTATGTTTCAAAAACAATTTAAGGATTAATTGAAAACAATACTTAAACCTTTTTCGAAATTAACCTCTGAATATAT
This sequence comes from Actinia tenebrosa, assembly GCF_029948245.1. NCBI lineage: Eukaryota > Metazoa > Cnidaria > Anthozoa > Actiniaria > Actiniidae > Actinia > Actinia tenebrosa. Next base: position 9,035,369 of record NW_028292572.1, on the reverse strand, counting down.
CACGTTTTGGTTAATTACCAGAGAAAGTTTACTTTCGATTACCTGGATTTTCTTTATTTGACCAGCAAAAGTAGCAAAGTTGCCAAGTTTTTTACTTACCTAAACGAGTAACGGGTCTTGAACTTTGCTTTTATTGACTTGACTGTACAATACTTTCCTCCACTCTCCTTAGCTGGATTGAGACAGAAAAACACAAAAAAGTTAGTCTATATACATATGGTTTTCTTATCCGTAAGAGAGTAACTGATTCTTTTATCTTTGACTGGCTTTATTCCAAATAGATGGGCTTTTATAAAGCTATGGCACACGGATAACGATTCCGCGCACGTTCTCAGCCTAAAGGCAAACATTCCTTGACAGCTGTTTACATAATGTCTAGAACAATAAGATTCAAACGCGCTTGCGCAATAGACTCCAGATTTACTATCATTCTTATTTACAGTTCATTAAGGTGACTAGCTGCCTTTGGGAAAAAATAAACTTTTTCCAATAACATTTCGAAGGTTATTTAGCGGGTTTGATGCACGCGCACATCGTGGGCTCAAATCGCACGTTCAAAGGTAGGCAGTCATCTTAATTTTAAGAAAAAGGAGAGTTTTGGTTACTGAGCGCGACACAGATGGAAACAAAAGGACGGCTACAGGACGCCCAAGTACACGGTGAACAAGCTTTAAGGACCATTCAAATCTAACTATAAACTATATATAAAGTCTTATGTAGAGAATTGTTATTAGCTACTCGCTAATTCATTTGATTAAACAGCATTTCAGGCTAGGATCACGTCTTCAGTACTGAAACTTCAGAATTTTTGTCAAACGTTTTGACTATGAATCAATGAAAGCAAAAACCGCTTGTTTCTAACTTCTATCTCCGAACCACCCAACATAAATATCACAAAATCATAATTTGTTTTATCGTAGAGATATAAACTAGAGTCGAAGAATAGTTGATAAACTATGGTTGAAGTCAGGATTCATTATACTACTTGAAACTCAGTGTTTATAAATCAATCTTAACTACTTTAAATACATCTAGAATGTTGTTGTACGTGGAGACCATGATTACTATATAAAATTTGTTTCTACCGCGCCTTTTTATACAAATGCCTTTTTATACGTCTTTACATACGTTTTTGATGTAAAAGAAATATTTATTACGTGGAATTATTTCTAACACAATTTCACAATAGAAAGCCCATTGAACTGACTAAACAAAGAAAGGGGAAGCTACAAAGACTTAAGAGTAAATGTAATTACCTATAAGTACTGACTCGAAATCCTGGCTTTTGTCCTGGTATTTGTTCAGACGAAATATGGTTTTGTCCAGGAACCAAAGTCATACAGTGCTTTATTTAATGGACTTTTTGATAAACAAAAACAAGCAGTTTAATAAGACTAAAAAGTTGATTAACTGTAAGAAACATTGAAAATTATAAAATGACTATGTTTGACTCAATGAGCAGCACAACACGGCACGTGCGGGAAAATGGACGTGCGCGCGCCTAACGTCTAAAGCTGTTTTGTTTGGGCTTCGAGCAAGGGAGCACGTTAAAATTTTGATTGTGTTGGTTTATCTTCGATTTTATCGCACGTATTCTAAGATATAGCAGGCGTTCCTTGTAGTTCTTGTTTACGTGCGCGCGTTACACTTCATGGCAGGCGTTCCTTGCTTTAGTCGGGCTAGCGAAATTACTCCGAAAACCGACGAATATCTTGCGAGGAGCGGAGCGACGTGTACACTCGTCATTCCCTTCCTTACACGATCGTAAGCCATTCGGATCGGCCGAAACCAAAACACTACGAGGAACGCCTGTCACAAGATGGATTGCGTGCGCTAGATAGATCAACCAAGAACAATGACTTTCCTTACACAAACAAAATTTTAATGTGCTCCTTTGCTTCGAGTATCGAGTCAGACTTTTAATTGCGCGCGCAATTTAAATTTAAAATCGAGCACGCGCGACCATTATTGTCACGCGTATAACATCATTGTTAACAGAAAAATGCTAACAAATTCAGAAATACTTGATTAAACAAGAACGAAAATAAAGAGTATTCAAGATGGATTCTCTTCCTTGCGAGGTAATTGCTCAAGTTTTTTCTAACGTTCATCCAATCTACTCTGACTTGTTGACGCTCAGACAAGTCTGTTGGAAATGGAAAAGAATCATCGACACGACTTGTCACCTTTGGAAGCATATTCACTTGGACGATGACCGCGACTGTATTACAATGGATCGTGGTACTACCGAAAAGGATTGCAAATACACAGCAATTCTGGGCTTCTGTCTCAGAAAATACGGACGGTTCATCCAGTGCATCAGAGCTGAAGATCAACCATTTTTAAACAGCCCAGAAGTGCGCAAGCTCATTCCACGACTAGAGAACTTGCGCAAACTAGATGTACCTTGGCTAACCTGGTCAAAACAGATGGCAGAAAATTTCAAAAGTAAATCACTGAAGCACGTGACAATAGATGACTGCATGATACAAGAGCATCTATCTGCGTCTTGTCTCGAGAGACGAAGAGCAGTATCTAGAGGTTTGAAAGGATGGGATCTGAGATTCCTTTATATGTGGTTTCCGAACCTTGAACATTTAGGTTTGCATACAAGCATTTACAAGATTCGTCGTGGAAGTATAGTCTCGATTCTGGATCCCATGGTCAAGCTGAAAGAAATGAGTTTGGAGTTGACTCCCTATGCTCTTAAGCCTGGAGACGAGGAACTGAGTAATGCTACTGGGGTGCCGCCCGTTCGAGAGATTATGAACTCCAGACACTGTTCAATCCTAACGAGTCTAGAGTTGAGGTACTTAGCTTTATCATCTAAAGACTTGATGGACTTCACAAGAGGGTTAACACGGCTGAAACACCTAGTTGTGGGCTCTATAGCTTCTATGAACAACGAGGTATTCAACACAGCACTGGTCCTGGAGTCTGCGAGTTTGGAGGTTCTTTTCTTGTCATCTTTGCCAAGTTCCTGGACACAAACCATCAAGATTTCCATGCCAGATTTAGAGGTTCTGGTTATCTCTCAGTGCATTGAGCTCATTAGCTTAGAGCTTCTTACAAGTAATCTAATGACGCTGATATTGCGGGATAATTTGTCCCTTAGCAACATATCTGCCAAGTGTGAGTGCCTCACTGATTTCGAACTGTTGGAATGCTTTGAATTTGACTTGGAAAGTTTCAAAAAATTTATCAAAGAATGTTCGAACCTCATGCGCCTTGAGCTGACCGTCGAATGGAAATCGATTGAACTGACCAGTCAAGACTGTCCAAACCTGAGAAAATTCATTATCAAAGATGCTGATTTGCTTCTGAGCCGAGTGAAAATCGATTGCCCGACACTAGAAGTCTTTAAGTGTATCAGTTATTACGCACCAAGGAAGAGTTGCAGACGATATGCTAATAAAGAATGCCAGTTTGAAATCATTTGCGAGGATCTCAAGAAGTTCCACATCAGTGAAGTCTATCACACTACAGAGGTGCGTGTCCAATGTCAAACCATTGATACTTTTGATTTGATTGGACGAACACTCGTTCTCAGACCGATGGAGCTCTATATTACGGCCACGCGTAGAATCAACGTTATTTCCCTGAAAGACCTTAGTATCAAGTCAGTCAGGATTTGCTGCCCAGTGGTCAGTGATATTATATTGAACACTTGCTATATGCCCAATAGTAAGAATAATTCATGTAAGATGAAAATCAAATGTGAAGACCTCAAAGCTTTACGGGTAATCGATTGCGATCGAATCAAGAAATTCGCGTTGAAGGTCCCACATGTTGAAAAACTGTCACTTGATTCCTGCACTAGGCTGTGTGACCTACACATCGCTAAGGTTTCTAAAGTCGATCAAGTAAGGATTGTCAACTGCCCACTTTTAAACTCCACCAATGTTCTATACAAATATTAACTATCTATCTTTATTAGCCAGGAATAGAAATAAATCAGAAAGTAAACAAAAGCTAGTGGTATCGTTTCCATTTTCATATTCTCATTTATTTTTAAAAAATGACGGAATGCTTGAAAACAAATTTGTAAAGTTAGTACTCAAATTAGTCCCATATTTCATGTTTCATACTTATTTCGACTGTCCTACGATTTGTATGAATATTATCTATTTTTTAGTTATATGTTATTGCATTCTTTTCGTTTTCAAATAAAATGTTAAAATCAATGGCTTCTGCGATTATATTATTAATGTTTATGATTCTATTAGTACTTATTTTTTTAAATAAAAATTTAATTCGTTAGTATAGGAGATTGTACGATCTCGAGTACAATTCGAAATTTATAGGCACGAGTGATTTTTTGAAAGTTTTCAAAATTGGACGAGAATTTAGACGAGTTCGATTTGAGAACTTTCAAAACCTCACGAGTATCTACAAATTCCGAATTGTACGAGAAGATTGTGTGATTTTTTTGTTTATAATACACTCAAAAAATTGATCAACTTAATTGGGACTCTACAAAGTACAATTTGGGATTTAATTGTACTCCTCTTGTCTAATCAGAATCGAGTAATTTTGTTAGAGTGTATTACAATAATAATGTATATGTTATTTATAAAATGTTGTGCGGCTAGCTACACTTATATTTTACCGACCTCATTCTGCGATACCCATTAACCCGGACATCGACACCTCCATTAACAATTTCTATAATGCTTAACTCAAACAACTCAGTAATATCAAAATATGTCATCCAAAAAAAAAAGTTAATCCATATTGCCACATGCGGATTGACGTTTTAACGGCTTTGAATACATTGATGCGGTGATGACGTAACTATGAGCTAATCCTTACGTCACAAAATATTCTAATGGCGCAAGAAGAGCGTAAATGATAAGTCGATCCATATAATCACAATCTTCAGATATATTTCATATATTAAGCTTAGTTTTTCTATAATTTTTCACTATATTATTTATTTCTTTATTATTTTTTTCATGGGCTTTAACCTAGTTGGCGCTTGCTCTGTTGTTTTTATCCCTCGCTGAGATTTTATGTTTGTTTGTTATCATTGCTATTTATTAATTAGTTTTTCTTGTTAATTTTTTCGTATCATTATCATTCAGTTTTCTCAGTTGAAGTTTAATATGAAAATAAATAAAATATATCTTTCCTTATGACGTCACTACAACAATAAAAGACATCATTCTCGTCCTAGACGTGCTCGTAGAGCTACCCCCCCCCCCCCCCCCCTCTCTCTCTCTTTAAAGAAAAAATAGAATTTTTTTTTTCAAATCGAATACAATAGCACGAAGAAATCGTAATAAAAAGTACGGCGTAAAAGAGGAGGAATACATGCATTTAAATAAATGGATTTAAAAAAATTGAATAATTGAATGAGATAGGATGCAATTGGTGAATGGATGGAACTTTTATTAAGGGCCCAACTTTGTCAATTATGACACATAAATGCAATCGTTTCGTTAGAGAATCTTGATAGATAATCTAAAGATAGACCATGCCAAAGATACACATCGAGACTTTATTGGAATTGTGCTACTGCATGGGGAGTCGTAATTCTCATAATCAATAGTTGTGTGGTTTTTCGTAATACTGAGGTTATGAGATACCTATATATTCCCTCAGTCTATATCCCATCTTATGTTCTTAATAGTAATATTCAAAACTAATATTTATATCTCTCATGTCTAGACATAAGCGTTTTTTCCATATGTGTTTTTTCCATGATGGATAATTTTTTCGGCATGTGTAATTCAGACTTATTTATAATTATTAGTTTTGCTGAAAATCTATTAAAATGTTCCTGGTTAAAGTCAATATAAAGTTACTTTGACAAAGTAGCACTCGCTATGTCTGTGGGATTGCGCGCTAGCTCGAAAGGATGCGCACAAAACGAAATGAAATACTCTTATTCACTATTTATGCGAATCGTATCATTCCTCTGAGAGTTGCCATTCTTTGGGCAAATTAAAGAGAACATGTATCCTAGACAAGTTTGACATTTTGACAAGTATGCTACATTTTTGAAATAGGTTTTTCTGGACACCCCGAGGTCAAAGAAAAAATGCCAATAAAATCTGATAAAACGCTTTAAAATATCAATTCAATCTTTACCTTTTTAATTTTTTGTCCTTTTGTGTCTTTGAGCTATGAAATCTAATATCTAATCAAGTTCTGTTGATTCCTAAATAGTCTGACCAAGACGTTTGTTAAATGCTTCATACAGAACTATTTATTGCAGTGCATGAAAGAAAATACCATTTACAACGATATAGCTTCGATTATTAATTGCAAACATTGTAACTTGATATAGCTTTAGGCCTTTTAAATTCATTTTCAGTTCAAAGTCATAGTCTCAGACGATAGTTACAAATAGATCCTTCGATATTTTTTTAGCTTTTTTGCGCATTCGAACTTGAAGAGTAATAAACTGATTCACGATACTGTTGAAAAGGGTCGAAAAGAATCAAAGTGGAAAATTGTTTTTTCTTTTACATTTTAATGTTGAACATTTTTCAAGTATCAATCCTTGCCCACTCTAACTCCCTCCTCACATCTCCACTATTTCGAGCGTAAAGTTACGATTCTCTAGTGTGGATGGGTGCACGAACTTGGGAACAAGAACTGTGTATCATTATCTATATCAACGACGCTTACACTTGAACGTTACGTTGCATTATTCACATCTAACGCACTGTGCAGTTATTTGATTTTAAGGTTCTAGGTGCCAATTTCATCGATAATATCTTCTCAAGAAACTGATTTTTTATATACTTTTGGAGGACCAGATTGGGTATCTATTCTATGACTTTATGCGAAACTCGCATAGAGAACCAAGGACCTAAAAGATCATTTTCTGGACGAACTATTTGATAGTGGATGAAATTAAATTGTTTCCTTCCTCACCGGTTAGGATTTGGAGCAGTATCATATTCCTCTCCCAATCTAGTGAACAGATTTCACTGGCGTCAAAACATCCTGAAATCGTTCATGTACGAAAAGCCGTCTCTTATCATAATCATGAAGCTCTTATTAAACTGTATTTTTTAATCAGTTTTTCGATCTGACTCTACTTTGCATTAAAATGCCTCTCGAAATGAATGAAGCATGAAGCACTAAAAACACTACAAGATTCGAACAAGTCGAGATAAAGAGTGCTTTATGTTCAATTGTCAAGTGCGGTTGGAAGTACCGAAAGACTGAATCAAATTACCAAGCTGTTGCAATATTCATGAATGTGTTTCTTCAAGTATATAACGCGAAGCTTTGTTTTAGTTACATTAAATCGAAAGTAAATTTTATCTAATCCGTGTTTGCGCATGCGCACATATGGACCATTCAAAAATCATAAATTTAAGCAGAAATACTACAGCACCCTAGTGGTAAGAAATGATGATTTCCAATATTTATAGAAAGAAAACTAAAGAAAAATAGAATCTATACTGAATACAAAAAGGTTCGAACTCGCACAGGAGTTTAACTTTTTTCATTCTAAGCCCTCTTACTAAATAATCTTAGAGAATTGAGAAAAAATCAACTTGAAACAAGACTTATATTTTTTCATTTATATTTCAGGGTTCTTCAGGGGATAGTAAAATCCAACCGAGGTCTTATTTAACTGCGTAAAGATGTGGTCCATCTATAAATAAACCAAGTCGTGAAGTCCAGTACAACTGTCAACAGTCACATTCGACACGAAACAAGCTTAAAATACAGGGAAACACAAAGTACCGAACTAAATAACAAGGAATAAATCACCGAAACCACTCCATTGCTATACGAATTGGTGACCTAATATCAGTGTATGAGAAGCAGACACCTGCTATTAACTAGACATAGAATAAGGTAAGTAAATGAGGAGCGTTCGGTGCAGGAGGGCGGTTCAGATAATGCTTCTGAACCCACTTAACTGTAATTGAAACTCCTAAACGAAAGCTACGGATTCCCTGATTAGAAAAAATATAGCCGGTGCAAAAATATAGCCGGTGCAAAAATATAACCAGTGCAAAAAATATAGCCAGTGCAAAAATATAACCAGTGCAAAAATATAGCCAGTGCAAAAATATAGCCAGTGCAAAAATATAGCCAGTGCAAAAATATGGCCAGTGCAAAAATATGGCCAGTGCAAAAATATGGCCAGTGCAAAAATATGGCCAGTGCAAAAATATGGCCAGTGCAAAAATATGGCCAGTGCAAAAACATGGCCAGTGCAAAAATATAGCCAGTTTTGCGAGGATGGATTCAGAGGGTAGACTGGGTAGCTAGGCACCCCTATCATGCAGTCGTTAAAATAGGAATAAAGAATATTATAACATTAAAAAGGGAAAGTATTTACTAGCTTTCTAGGTAATATTCTTTTTGGGATCATCCTGATCGAATCATCCACTTATTTTGATATGGCCTAAACCTCACATTTCAAAACCCTTGCCAAGACCCTAGAACTATACCTACACACGGTAATGAGAAATAGAGTTAGTAGTGAGTTAGAGTTCTATGACGTGCGTTCAAGGTTAATTTAGTCCCTCCTGGAAATTCCCCATGATGCATTTTGGTCACTATGTGCCAGCTCTCCTTGTAATATGTGTTATTTATCCATGATAACTTTCTTTAAATATCAATGAAAGCTTTTTGTGTATTTTGAGACTTTTTTCATCAGTATTTCAACCTTCTATCACATCTCTCTTTGTTGGTTATGCGATCTATTCCAACTGATAACCACCATTCATTTATTCTTGTGTCTTTATCTGGACTGAATCGCAGACCTGTGACTACATCACCGGAAAACATTATATCTTATCTCTCTTGCAAAACAATAATAATAACAATAATCTTTCATAACAAGACACCGATAACGAAAAACATCAAACCGTCTTCAGAAACGCTTTTTGTAACAAAAATTTGTTTTCTTTTTATCTTCTATTTCACTTTCCTAGCCTCTCTTTTATTCAATTATTCATTCTTTCTTTTTTCTTAAACGAAAAAATAAATATTTAACGAGAATTTTTTTCTTCAGTCTAATAATATCTATATATCAAAATAGGGAAGAAACCAAGTGTTATATTTATAGAAGCTTTATAGAAATAGCATATAAATGCAATCCAAACCAAAATGGTCAAATCTCGCCAGAATCCTAGGGAGTATTACAAAAAATCTTTTTTAAATACTTTTAATCTTTGGACAAAAAAGGAAAGTGACGTATACCTGAGGTCCTTTCCAACGAAAAGTTGCTTTGATGATTGACTTCGTGTGTGGCTTTCTATACGATCAAAGTAAGTGAAAGTTCCCTTCATGTTAATTGAAAGTAAAAAAATCAAATCTCAACGACAATTATTTATTCGTTCTTATATTTGCTTTATTCATTACTTCATCTAGACATTTGGCGTTCATCCGACGTACTTAGCTAATGCAACTGAACTTGTTTCATTTCGATGATTTACTGATTGGCTAATCTAACCAAATATTTAACCAAAATAGACTCTCGGGCAAATATCGAAAAAATCCATTAAACGAGAAACAGGAATACTTTTAACTTCCTTGTGATATTCTTTATTGAAGCCTCAAAAGACTTTGAAACAATAGTCATAATTTAAACTAGTGAATTCTCACTTTCTTAATATTATTGTCTTATACTTTTGATAGTAACAATTTTTAGTCCACTAAATTTTCATGACTTTCGCCGATTTTTTTTTTTTTTTTTTTTTTCATTTCAGGATTTTTCGTGTACGATTTCACTTTTTCTCGTTTCTCTTTTCTCTTTTTCTGGCAATCTTCATAAATTTTGTATTATTCTCCTCTACAAATCGAGGTTTATAGCTTTTGTAATATTATGTTGGATTTTCATCGAGTATATTTCAAAAATCAATAATAGCAACAACAAAAAAAAAAAAAACAAAAAAAAAAAAAAAAAAAAGCCGGATAATGCGGTTCTATGAAATATTAAGAAAATAAATCGAATCTTTGCCTTGGACTATATGACAAAGCATAAAAACCTTACAAGTGACATTCAGCACCAGTTAAACAACTTTCTTTTTGCAATAAAAAATAATCGTGTATATAGTCAGTGTATACAGTTCTTGTCAAAATGCGCATGCGTAAAACTTTCGCTAATAGATACGTATTTGCTAAAAATATTTGAATTGATTTTAAGCGAATAGTCTATTTTAACTTACAACCATGTGCCGTGAAAGTAAGTGAGAGAGAAAATGTTGATTCAGAATATCAATATTTTTTTCAAATTTGAATTTTTGTGGTTGCGTTAGACCAATTGACTTGTTAACTGAAAATATATAGCCAAAACTAAGAATTAATAATTTTTCGGCCTGTTGGCTTATATCGCTTTTTTTACCAACTATATCTTCAATAAATCCCCCATTATATACAATAAATGCCCCATATTATCCGCGCTTTCTGAAATTATATTTACGGAAAAATTCTGTATTGGGAATGATAAGTTGAAAACTTCTGTTAACGTTGGTATCTTCACTTTTAGATTTCAATTCTATATTTTCGCCACTGTGATAAAAATAGTTTCGTGATGATCACGTGACCCAATACCGAGTCAATATTGTAAAGGTAGTTAATTCCCAAATAGTAATGTCATTTGTTAAATATATTGCATGGCCATTTTATTTTGGGAAAAACTAAAAATATTGGGCATATCAACCATTTCTTTTAAAACGTTTGAAGTAAAAAGAGGTTGTATAAATCATTGGAAGTTGATGTTTATAGTCGAGATAAATGTAAAAATCTATGAAGTTGGCCGCTGCTAAGAAACGAACTTGTTGTTTACAAACTATACTGAGGTCAGTACAACATATATTGCCACAATTAGAAAGTAATAAAGGTATATCAATAATATGTCATTAAGAGCCTGGCAGACTTGCATATGATATGTAGGCAATACTACCATGCAAAAGATAATATTCGGACAATATTCGAGTAGTTAGTCTATCGAGAACTGAGCAGCTAGAACACTCAAACAAGAAGGGTCAGATTTTACAAGATACTGATGGTTAATTGTGTTTGAAAAGGTAACTAACGATGTTAAAGCTTTATAGGGGCGCGTCCACTTGATCCAGATGTATTTGAAAACAGATTTTCCATTCCATTTTCAAAAACATTGTCGTCCACACTTTCAATCCATTTTCAAAAAGCTGCGTTTTCAAATGGCGTATTCAACAGATATGTGAGGACGGAAAGCCGATCCGCCAAAGGAAGAAAACCCTTTTTGAAAAGTGTCCGGATACATGGGAACGGCGTGGCCTCAATAGCTAATTGACACTTCTTTCTAAAACGAAGATCAATGTGTTTTCAGTTTTATTATTCTTTCTTCTTCTTCAATTCTGATAAATGGCCCTGTGTCTTGATATTCTTAAATATTTTGGAAAACTTAAATGATTAATTCTTAGTTAGCCTGCTTATTGTTTCCCTTTTCTACACTCAGATTAGCTTTGTTTTAAGGCGCTTTCGTAGAAGAGTTTTGAGAACATTTATCCACACCTATATGTGTTTTCATTTTAAAATATTAACCAATTTCGATGACCTTTAGCTTTCCACTAATTTGGTAGGAATTTTTTTTTAATCGTAAACGCACCGATGGAAAAAAACACTCTTCAGACACCAAGAAGACAATAGAAAATTGAGCCCTATTATTTTATTGTGAATATCGAAAACTGGCCTTTCCAATACACTTATCATCATGACCATAATAAACTTGATAATATATCTTTTCATTGTTAGTTACTGGTTGAAGGTGAGAAAATCGATGCACAAAAAAATGGTATAGGTGGGCGCGAAACTTTTTCTCGAAACGTTTTCGAAATGATAAAAACAGTCGTTATTATGACTTCAAACGCATTAAGGTTGACAAGACGGTGGTCGGAACATAAGCCCCATCCAAAACAATTAACATAAGCAGCTTTAGTTAAAATCTACGATTATATTTTCCAGTGCGCGAAAAGTTTATCTTTGCGTCTGAAGTCTGCCAAAGGCAGCCCGAATTCGCGTCTAAAAACGAAAAGGAAAAAGAAGGAATTCTTTTTGGAATGAAATTACAACAAAAAAAATCAAGCATTGATACTTTAAACAATCATTTTTCAAGGAAAACCAGGAAGTTTCACAAATGCTTTATAATCATCAGATAACTATTGCAGCTTTCTTATCGTACGAACGAAAACTAATTGAGTAGGCAATCAGATCTAGTGGCGTAATGTATACCACTCGATGATAAGATATATGATGGAGGAAATTTATATGCACTTGAATCAACTGATATTCTGTAGCTAGACAATTACACAGGAAGCCCAATTTAAGATATACAAATCCACCGCTGATCTCGATCTTCCTAGCAATGGTGTCATCCAGCTGATCTGAAATAGTGACGTAGAAATGACGTCACTGCGAAACTAAGGTGTCATGAAGCGTGCGAAAATTGGCCAACGAAAAATAATTTTAAAACTGCTCTCCATTTCAATAAGAATATAAAACTCATTGAACATTATGTCCCTATTAGCAATGTTTTTCATTTGGTATCCTGGAAATTAATTATTTCAAAAGGAAAAGTGCCACCTCTCAGTTTTGCAAATTTTATCTATTCTGATTGGCTAAAATTTGTCAGTATCAGTATAAGAGGAATACTGTATTCTAACAAGAGTAATAGTTCTTTATATTAATCTTATTCCAATCCCATTAGACACAACATATTTTAACTTTACTAGTTCTTATTATGAGAGATCCATACTTAAAATAAAATGTTAAACAAAAAGAGTGTGCATGTTTAATAAACATTTCTTGAGTAAGAGTTTTTTTCAATTAAATGTTTTTTAATGGCTAACGTCATAAAAGGCTGAACGTCCGGCACTTAACATGACTAGCCAAGGTCAAATAAGAAACACCCGTGTGCTTGTGCCGATAACGTCCTTGGAAGGAGTTATTTACATATGAAGATCGTACCCTGCAGAGTGGTCCTGGGGTGCTGGTGACCGCCTTACGATGTACATGACGTGTTTTAGGAGTGGGAGAGAAGAGAGATTTGTTGATGACCCTCCACGGTCAAGAATTGATATGCCCTAGATATACTGTGGATATACTCATGGATATACAATTCAAAACTTGTATGCATCTATATATTTGACCAACTAGTTGGATTTGACTAAAACAATTAGTCCTCTCGCCCTCATGGCCTATGAGTCAATAGCCCATTTAGGCTCTAGGAATAATTTCTAAAGATAGATTCATGATTTCCCGCTGAAACCTACTAACAGATACCCAATATATACCATGGAATCATAATATTTATATACCACACACTAAGATATATAAACCAAGCTCACGCACAAAAACTGGCTTAATTAACTGCATTTACCTTGTGAGGTTTAAAAAAAACCCAAATATTTTGAAAATATTTTCATGTATACTGAGAGGAATCAATAACAGGAGAAAATTAGAGTTACATCTTTGATACCTATGAGGTATTCCTATATATAGCGATACACTTTCGAGGTACAATTTCTTCGATTTAATTAGTCTGTTTTGAATAGGTTCATTTGCTAATGTCCCGTAGGGGGTAAGAAGTGACGATCGAGTGAGCGATAATCATGACTATTTTATTCAAGATGAAATGAGAACTCATTTGTTCATGTGTTAAGCGTCGTGCTATTGCTGAAATCGTATGGAAAAGAAATGGATTGGAAGGAAGGAGAAAGAAGTGGAAAGAGAAAAAGTATTCGAAAAAGAGAAAAAAACTGATTTTTTTTTTCTTTTTCTTTCTTTCCTTCTTTACAACAAAAAGTACTTGTCGCGTGCGTAACTATTGGCAATCAGGAGAGATTTTATCATTGATAAGAGAAACTAATTTTGTTTCTGCGTTCATGTTAAATGTTTAGTTTTCATTCATTTGACTCTTTCTAATTTATACCAGGAATATTATTACTAAGTACTTTATTTTCATTTTTTATCTATATCTTCTGTGTTTTCTTTTCCTTTCCTTTCCTTTCCTTTCCTTTCCCTTCACTTCCTTTCTTCTTTGTTCCCTTCATCCCATTCTTTCTTTCCTCTTTTTTCCTTCCCTTCTTCCTTCCATTTACCATTAGCTCCACTACACACCTCATTTACTAGTAATATCATTTCGTAGTGATAAATACTTTACTTTCATTTAAGTTTTAAAATCACCGCTTTAATTCCTTGTCTCTAAAAGTTAAAAACTTTGCAATAACACGAACAAATAACAAATAAAATGCCCTAAATTTGGAGCAAATTTAAAGAGTACAAGAAAATTTGAGCAATCTGCTAAAGATCCTATCCCACTAATCTAAATAACTAAGTGTTTTCTTTCAGTGTTTTGTTTTCTTTTGTTTTTTTTTGTTTTGTGGCTGTCCGTAACGGTCGAGAATGGCGGGACAGCGAAGGAATTTTCAAATTTCTCATATTTTGTCAGAAGACAACCTTTGGTAAGCTCTTTTAAAAAATCCAGTTTAAAACTTCGAGCGCTTTTTTATTTTGGCGAATTTTACGAAAATCTAAAACTCGACTTCCGGTTCGCTCTGGACCGGTGTGAACAGCCCAAAATATTACCCATATTTAAGAAGGCCTCACTCGTTCAAAAATACTCCTAACGATCTGATACTTTTTCAACATTTTAACTAACTATCAGACTCCAAAAGGGATAAATAATATTTTTGGGAAAATGTTTTTTTCTCGCTTTTTGGGATTTTTTTTCGATGGCATTTCAAGCAGCTACGACGCGAAGCAAATTTTAGCCTAAGTTGAATGCCCTAAATCATCACCTGGTATATATTTTATTTTCACTAATACTATATGATCTGAAAGCTTGTTTATTGTAATTCTTTTCCTGAAAGTATCAGCTTTGGAACGCAAATACGTCCTCGCGATTAATCGACTCTTCTATGTAGCATACGGCGGTCTAATTTCGGATTCAGAATCAAAGCGCCTGCTTTATAAATACTCAAAAACTTTCTTGGATCACCCAGAATGAACATCTTAATCGTAAACAACATTAGTTTGATGACTGTAAACTATACTCCAGCTATATATTATTGACTTATACTTTTGTACTGGAATATTTTAGAGAGTAAGGACTTAAGCGTACGAATTCTAAGTTAGAAAAAAAACCTTTAGACCCCATCAAACGCAGGGTTTTTTTATTTTTCTCTTTTCTTTGTTTTTGTTGAATATACTTGCTCAAAATCCTCCCAAATTTCAATTAGTTCCACGTTATTCGTAGAAAAAACAAACTCATTTTTGTACTTTCTCAAAATTAATGGAATAAGTTAGAGGACACTATGATTGAATAAACAAACTGAATTAGTTGAGAAGCGTGGCACGTGAACGTCGATCACTTGTACCTTTCTTGAATTATATGAACTAAACAAACAACCTTTATGGTTTGTATTTTTTGTCTTTATCTCTTGTCAAAATTAATAATAACTAGTGACTAAAGTGCGTGCAGTTGCTTTCGTACTATTTCATTTAAGCCCCTTTCCCGATAACGTCACACATTTGATTCGCATCAACACTGCCTACTCTGTTTTTTATAAATCGTCCTTGTTTTAAGAGAAGTCAGTGGCTAACAAACCTGTTTCCTTTCTTATTCATTCGTCTAGAATGAACTGTTTGACAGGAACAATTGTATGGTTTCTATCAATTACGGCCGCAATCGTAAACTACATTCAAGGTATTTGGTGCTTTGCTCTTTTAGGGGAACAGGAACATGTAACTCTAGAGCCTCACAGAAAATCTGCAGCATTGTTACCTAGAGAGTTTTTAAGTCTGTCATTTTTCACCATTGGAACATATATCGTATTGGTCGTAAGTGACAGGGTGCTGTAGTTGGCAGGGCCGTAACCAGGGGGAGCACAGGGTGCACGTGCACCCCCACATAAAAGCTTAAGGTCCGCCGATTTTTTTATTCGATGTGCACCCTCCCTGTAAAAGTTCTGGTTACGGCCCTGGTTGGAAAGTCGAGATAGCTGCTTCTACAGTATTGTACTGGGAAAATTATCATCTTCCTCTATTGCGTTTGGGGAGATAGCAAGGTCTTCAGGGACGGTCTGGCCGAGTACTTGAAAAGACGCAAGCCGTCGGGACCTCGAGCACGTCTCATGACCTTTTCTACAAATTCTGGGTTTAACTTTCTTCCTAAGGTTTACTCAATGTTGAGCTTGTTGACCAAGTAGGTTCTCTGTTTTTTGATAAAGCGGTCAGACTTTTTATTTTCTTTGAGAGCCCAGCCTCTTCAGCAGATAAATCCGAGGTCCTCATATTACTAGACGAGAATTTTAGGGTCGGTAGAAACCCCAACCCCCTCTTCCAAGCTTTGTATTTGACGGCCTTAGCAAGATCAAATAGCGATTGTTTCTCAAGAGATTTCGACCATCTCTCAAGAGAAAAATGCTTTTCAAGAACAGAGAATCTTCGCACTCGCACGCAGCCGCCGCCAGAGCACCATACCTTCATTTAATTAAGAATGTAGTTTACTATTGCGGCTGTAATTGATAGAAACCATACAATTGTTCCTGTCAAAATGTTAAAAAAAAGAATAAGAAAAAGAAAAAAAAAACCGGCTGCTCAGCTCGACGATTAGCTTGCCTACTGAGCAGCTATTACCTGAATCTTGGCTATAAACATTAATGTTGTAAAGCATAATTTGATATATATATATATATATATTTTTTTTTTAAATCAAACTCATAAATAATTCATGAGGAAAACACAATAGAAATCACGACCATGAAGGAGGTTTTATATCTGATATAGATTCGTCTTCATTTGCATAAACTTAAACTTGGATTTTCTTGGCCAGATTCACTTCAATTTTGAAAATTTTAGTGAAACACAAAGGAACTAACCTAGACGTTTGATAAGCAATCTACAGTATGAGTGGCCGTGTTGTATTCGATATACAATCACTCGGCTACGCCTCGTGTTTGTATATCGGATACAACACGGCCACTCATTCTGAAAAAAACGTCTGTCTGATGAGTGCGTAAGCACGAAACTCGGAGTTACAGTGAACATGTCTCGTCTTTAATCCAATCTTTACTATATATCTGTTGCTCTGCATCCCTACGCATCGAGCACTGTTTCACCAGTATAGACCACATTACATACTTTGTTATATATATATATATATATATATATACAGCCATTTGCAAAAATTATGGCCGTTTCAAATATAAATACAACTATATCGAAAGTATATCAGACAGGGCGGGATATCATTCTTGATATTTTTTTCCAGAAAGCCCTAATGATAGACAACTTGAAAAATATATAGTGGAAGATATCCCATAATACTTGATATGCTTTCGATATACTCGTATATGTATTGGAAGCGGCCATAGTTTTTGCAAATGGCTGTATATATATATATATATATATATATAAAATATGTTATTATTATTGGTAAAAAGATACTTGTTGTTCCTGTCAAACAGTTTATTCTAGGCGAATGAATAGGAAAGGAAACAGGTTTGTTAGCCACTGACTTCTCTTAATGAAACAAGGACGATTTTTGGCTTTTTCATTTAGAATCAAGTTAAATCAATCAATTCTGAAACCCCATATAAAAACAAGCAAAAACAGCAACAAAAGAGAAGGGGAAAAAAGCAGAGTAGGCAGTGTTGATGCGGATCAAATGTGTGACGTTATCGGGAAAGGGGCTTAAATGAAATAGTACGAAAGCAACTGCACGCACTTTAGTCACTAGTTATTATTAATTTTGACAAGAGATAAAGACAAAAAATACAAAACATAAAGGTTGTTTGTTTAGTTCATATAATTCAAGAAAGGTACAAGTGATCGACGTTCACGTGCCACGCTTCTCAACTAATTCAGTTTGTTTATTCAATCATAATGTCCTCTAACTTATTCCATTAATTTTGAGAAAGTACAAAAATGAGTTTGTTTTTTCTATGAATAACGTGGAACTAATTGAAATTTGGGAGGATTTTGAGCAAGTATATTCAACAAAAACAAAGAAAAGAGAAAAATAAAAAAACCCTGCGTTTGATGGGGTCTAAAGGTTTTTTTTCTAACTTAGAATTCGTACGCTTAAGTCCTTACTCTCTAAAACATTCCAGTACAAAAGAATAAGTCAATAATATATAGCTGGAGTATAGTTTACAGTCATCAAACTAATGTTGTTTACGATTAAGATGTTCATTCTGGGTGATCCAAGAAAGTTTTTGAGTATTTATAAAGCAGGCGCTTTGATTCTGAATCCGAAATTAGACCGCCGTATGCTACATAGAAGAGTCGATTAATCGCGAGGACGTATTTGCGTTCCAAAGCTGATACTTTCAGGAAAAGAATTACAATAAACAAGCTTTCAGATCATATAGTATTAGTGAAAATAAAATATATACCAGGTGATGATTTAGGGCATTCAACTTAGGCTAAAATTTGCTTCGCGTCGTAGCTGCTTGAAATGCCATCGAAAAAAAATCCCAAAAAGCGAGAAAAAAACATTTTCCCAAAAATATTATTTATCCCTTTTGGAGTCTGATAGTTAGTTAAAATGTTGAAAAAGTATCAGATCGATAGGAGTATTTTTGAACGAGTGAGGCCTTCTTAAATATGGGTAATATTTTGGGCTGTTCACACCGGTCCAGAGCGAACCGGAAGTCGAGTTTTAGATTTTCGTAAAATTCGCCAAAATAAAAAAGCGCTCGAAGTTTTAAACTGGATTTTTTAAAAGAGCTTACCAAAGGTTGTCTTCTGACAAAATATGAGAAATTTGAAAATTCCTTCGCTGTCCCGCCATTCTCGACCGTTACGGACAGCCACTCTTAACTCACTTGATTGCAGTACAGTAATAAAACCATGGTTTAATAAGACTCAAGCGGCTCTTCTTTTTTGTTTAACCGACAAACTTCAGTGTTTTTCCGACTCGAGACAACATCAAAGACCCGAATAAGTTTGAAAATTCAATAAGATTTCTATGAAAGTCATCGATAAGCCTTAAAACATATAGATTTGGTAAACAGACGAAAACGTTATAAACCGCCGAAAATTATATGTGCTTTCTCCAGAATATCATGTTCTCTAATCAATTCTGCTTAAACTAACTCTACGATTTTGGGAAAATTATCATGACTGATTTTACAGCCTGGAAATACTAAAAACGAAAACACACTGAGCAAAATAAGTAGGGTTTGTCTAAATATTGACAAAACTGCTGTACAAAATTAAAACATTCAAAAAATGCTTATATTGCCTATTTTTTTATATACACCGAAGTCTTTGGTACGTGACTTCGACATTTCATTTCCTTTTTTCTTCCTTTCTTTGTTTCGCTTCTCTCGTTTTTCTTTACCTACCTACCTTTCTTTGGTTCTTTACTTTTGGCTTTTTTCTTCCTTCCTTCGTTCGTTCGATCCTTTTCCCCCTTCTCTTTACTCCATCTATTTCCTTCCTTCTCTCTCTCTCTTTCTTTTGTTTTTGTTTTCCCTATAGTGTCAATCCCAAAAACGGGCAACGAGATCTTGCTATCCAGTTGGATTTACTACTCATTTTCTCCTACAGCTAAAAATCGATATTAGTGTCTAAAAATAAATAGCAGTTATAGTAGTATAGCTCCGCACAACTCACCGGTAAATTTTTGATGTATAATCTACGCTTCGAACAACATTTTTTCATTTTACTTTATATCATTTTTCTTTTCGTCCTTTTGTTTTTTGTGCCTTTTTCGTTCGCGTTTTTCATTTTTTTCCCTCCCTTTTTATGTTTTATTTCTTAATTATACTTTATCGCATGTCTTGAAAAGAAATAACCTGGCATAACAAAGATAGTTAGTTTTCTTTTTTTTTTGAAAAATAAAATGAGAAAAAAGTAATAAAAACTGCCCCAAGTCGAAAGCAAACACCAAGATCAAAGAGAAGCCTGCACGAAAAATACCTGTTCTCCTGCTACGCTAAATTAATGTCATTTGAAGGCGATAACTAAAAACAATCAGCGGCAGCAATAAAACTGAGTCATTTTATTTTTAGTCGTGATATTATTGTGCCTTATGAACAGCGTCGTATCTTGGCGCTTTTTTAGGTATAGATAGATATCCAATTAATGAACCGGACGCGAAGCAGTTTTAATTATAATTAAAATTTTCTTTCATCGTGATTCTAGTTGCTAGGCGTTTGTGCAAATATGATTGACGATTAAGTTCCCGCTCATTTGGTGGTCTGCTAGCATAGGAAGAAGCGAGGGAAAAAAAAACAGTCAGCCTGGCAGAAAGAACAGACCTTGATGTGTGTTACTGAAGAAGATAGGCCATATATACTGGTATTATTGACTAAGGTAAGAATTTGATTTATCATTTACTTACCATTAGACTCCATACTGTTTCTAGTATATGGCTTGTGTAGAGGCTTCATTTTCTAGCTCGATCTTCAATGGAAAAGAAGAGAAAAGAGGAAAACGCATAAGAAAACAGTTGATATCTACAATAGATCTGAGTGGGAGGCAGGGTAGTGGTCTTCAGCATTTTTGCTCTCTTGTTATTCAACTACTCTATAATCACTGGGTTGCTAAACTACTAGACTTGGTTTACTTGACGTGCAAATGAACAAGTATCATTTATTACTATTTCAACGATGAATAACATTTTTTTCGGCAGTTTAATAATATTTGTGCATTATATAATGAAAAGATGTAAGTTTAGGAAACGAGGAATCCAAGTCGAAGTATGAAAAGCTTTAAATATATATATTTGAAGATGGTAAAAGATACATTACAACCCAGTACTAACGAAAAACAAATAGAGAGTTTTAGAATCTTATTTATGGCAAACGTGAAACGTCAGTTGTTCCGTGAAAAGTTCTTTAAAATTAATAAAAGGAATCGCAAAGTTATCCAAGTACAGTAGTAGATAAACAAAAGAATATTTTGCGCTTAAAACGCTTAAAACGAAACGGAAAGAGCGCACACGCGCGCAAATTGACGACGCACAGGAGTAGGATAAGGCGAAATTAAAACTGTATCCGGTTACCAAAAATAGCCCAACCGGGAATTTACATGGCGCGCGCGTTATTAAGAAGTTCCCTCTCTTATTTATGCTATAATTTGTCCCCGGGTCTATGCGGTTCGGTGTTCTTAACTTCGCCAACAGGTTTGACAAAAGAATTAAATTATTATTGAAAAGAAGGAAAACAAATGTAAAAAAGAGATTGACAAATTAAAGAGTCCGCAGATGTTTGAATCAGTAATTGGGAAAAGAGGCGTGTACCTTAAAAGTGTAGAAAGTTCTGTTCACCTGCATCTAACTCACGAGAATCTTTAATATCTGATATAATCAAACGAAAACTACCCCATATAACCGCTTTTTATCTATTTGCGATAAAGGCTGAACCTAGCCAAGAGGCTGGTAAAGCGATACTTCCGGTTGATGGCGGGTCTATCTTATTTGTACTATTTGTTAAGGGGGGAAAGAGACACTAGAGAATCCTAGCCATTTGATAATGAAGCAACGGCAAAATAACGTCTGAGCACCGGAGAACAACCATCAGAGTAGCAAATGAAGAGAGGCTATCATTTTTTGCCCTGTTTTTTAACTCGATGGAAATATAAGGGCCCATCGGTCAGTTGCTAGCGCACTGAGTGGTTCCGCCGACTAGTAAGGCTATTAAAGTGAGATAAATATAAAAGTGGTTAATATAAAAGAGAAGATACCTGAGTTTGAAACCCCTTTTTACTATTATTCGTTGTCTCATTATGCTTTTCATAATTAAGTTAACTGCATGCCCAAATCTGTTTAATAGAAAAGGCAGGATATGTTATGAACAAATGGCTCAATGCATACAAAAAAAAAAACTACGACTTGATCAATACATACAGTTCTTTTTTATCAAAAATCTAGAGTATGAATTTACTGGACTTGTGCTCTCTGCGAACCGGTGTGAACTACAGTAGGACTCGTAATAAATCAGTTACCATTGGGAAGTTGTTAAGTGGTCGCGAAATAGAGGTTGCTCGATTTATAAAGATATAAATTGGTGCAAAAACCTTCTTTGTGACTTTGACTTGCTAAATAGAGGTTGGTCGCTTAATAGAGGTATAAATCTGCAAAAAACTTCTTTGGGACTTTGACAACTGGCCGCTAAATAGAGGTTGGCCGCTTAATAGAGGTATAAATTGAAGATCAGCCACCATCGGGGAGATGTCAAGTGGTCGCTAAATAGAGGTTGGTCGCTTAATAGAGGTCGGCTGCTTATAAGAGTTTCTATTTTAACCATGTTTAAATGTTATAATGAATCTTTCTACTATGCTGCTTTTATGTCTAATAGTCCCCCCTTCGATGCTATTTATCTCTCACGCAGCATCCACTCATCTAAAAAGTGCCGGAAAGTTGATTCTTATTAATTCGTCTCTTCCCTATCAAGATAAATGGAATAAAAGGAACAAGTGGTTTGACCACACGCTGGATATTTTTTCTCTTTGCAAAATCGATAAAGTATGAATTAAAAAATCTGGAAACTTCCTATTTCATGGCGTAGTATTCGTCTTCTACGACGGGAGCAACACAGTATAATACGAGAGGACTCGCGAGGTGCTCGCGCTCGGTTCTAACTCGATGTCTGACTCGGTGCCATATGTGAGTGAAGTTGTTTGTAGGTTCTCTCTCTCTCGAGCGGAAAGGTTTTCTCTGGATTCTCCGGTTTTCTTCCCTTCTCAAAAATCAACTTCTACATTATAATTCGATATTTGGGCTTTCACTTAGTTGGAAACTAGCCATGTTGTGGTAGTCCCACGCAGCGAAACAACAGCCAAAGTTTAATATATATATTTTTAGATATTCGCAAACACGCGCGCAATTAACTAAATATGAGAAACATATATATAACTTGCAAGTATACTGCACAGAACAAACCGATCACTTTGATATATATATTTTCGTCTCGAATGTGAAATCGTTTCCGAATCTAAGATCGTGCTGCACTATGATGGAAATCGCGAACTTTTTTGTATACTTGGAGAAAACAAGCATTTATTTTCTCACCCAAACTCTTCAAAATTCTTAGAAAACGTGCTGAAATGCACGCATGCGCAAACGTTTTTCTCTAGTGTCAGCAGCGAGAGGAATGTATAGAGTAATAAACAAGGAATTTACATTTTTGATTATCTATTGATCATCTAAATAATATAACATATACTCAATTGAAGGATCATTGTCGGGTTCAGAAACATAGAACATAAAAGCTTAGACCGCAATGGCACATGGGAAATGACATAATCATTTATAATTCATTCCTTTGCGCCATCCATGCAGTCGGTTTAGGATGCCAACCGCGTATTAAAAACAGTGGATGATGCTACGGGTCGCCGGTCACAGCATACATCTAATTAACGTACTTCCCATGTAGCATTTCGGTCTCAGCTTCTATGTTCTATGATTCTGAACCCGACAACGATTCTTCAATTGAGTTTATACACCGAATTGAAATATGGAGAGCAATTTGAACCAACTATTGTTCTGGACTGACTAGCCTGGTGTTCGGGTGGAAACACAAAAGCGTTCTGACATGGCTCGTGCCGGTTTGTAAATGCCCATACAGATCGGCCGCTAATAATTTACATATCAAACGTCTAGGTTAGTTCATTTGTGTTCTACTAAAATTTTCAAGATAAGAGTGAATCTAGCAGAGAAAAATCAGGACGATCCAAATTCCTCCAAGGTCATGATTTCTATTGTGTTTTCCTCATGCATTATTAATGAGTTTGAAAACAGTTAATTTCGCGCATGCTCCCTAGAAAACGTTTTAGGCCTACTTATTGAATCTGAGAGAATAATTATAACATCAACGTTGCTATGGAAACTCTCCACCCTTTCAAAACCCAGACGGATTAATAGCATAAAGTACTCGATTTTTTATCAACGAGATGAAAGAGTCAAGTGGTCATGTTGACAAAGTGCTTTTAAAATATCCAGTTATTGCCACATTGGTTTACACAGACAGGTCATGGAAATCATATATAGATTAATAACAACTCTCGACCCTATCGGAGTGAAGAAAAGCGATAAATCCGGAGAGAAAAGGGCATAGAAACATAAGCAGTGGCAGAGAGTGGGAGAAACAATGATGGCGGTGGTGATGATGATCATGGTGGTTATGACGATGATAATTCAAAATCGATAAAACAGCAATAAAGTAAAACTTACTCGAGCAAACATTATGCGTCATATTAATTATTTATCACTTTTTTCCAACTAGTAATACCATTAAAAAATCATTATTTATTATTTAATATAATCTTTTCAGTTAATGATGATGATGATGATTTTAGATTGATAATGAGTGTTGGTAATAATTAGAATTTCGATAGATTATGATAACGATCATGAATAATAATGGTTGATACTAATAATAAATTAAATCTAATAACAATACTAAAAAAATTGTAATAATATATTAAAATGATAATAATAATAATAGTAATAATAATAATAATAATAATAATAATAATAATGATACAAGCATAACGAACATGGCATCAATAATGAAACAAAAGATAAGGGTCACTGCCCCAGAGCAAGCCTAACATACATTACGTACCAAATGTCATTTACAAAATGGCTCTTCTACTTCACACCTACAATGACTGTTG
Source organism: Actinia tenebrosa (assembly GCF_029948245.1). Lineage (NCBI taxonomy): Eukaryota > Metazoa > Cnidaria > Anthozoa > Actiniaria > Actiniidae > Actinia > Actinia tenebrosa. Next base: position 9,010,775 of record NW_028292572.1, on the reverse strand, counting down.
TAGGAAATTGAGCAGTGCTTTATTCGAGTGTAGTGGGCACGTAAGTTATCAATAACCCATTGAAAAGGTACTAATTTCTTATTAAGTATTAATAATATTAATAATCTAATTAGCAAAACAGACAAGGGTTGAAATGCTTCGCAAATTTCTAGGCTAAGCTGAACTGCCGTTCTAACCTTCAAGTGATATACAAATCTTATCATGCTCAAAGTTCTATATTTTTGTACAAGAGTACGTGAACTAGTATAAGAAAATGAATGAAATTGTGTTCCTGTCTGTAATAAAAGAAGTAGGAATTAATATTGCCATCTTATCGTCAATAATTCTGTGCAAATCAAGCGCTGATTACATTTGTGAACACATCTTGAAATTGACTTTTATTTCGATGTTTATCTCACGTTAAGAGAATTCCTTAAGTACGAATCAATTGCACTACGGATTGATTTAAACGTTTTATTGTATCAAAACTGTAGGATTCCTTGCAAAGAATCTTCAAACGATGAGAAAAGCGATATTGCTCCCTAGTAATTCATATAATATATTTATAACGCGTCAAAACCTTCTAAGTCTATCCCCGTGGGGGTGTCATTGTCACGCTAACATTATAAAGACACTGAAAGACAGTTTCTTACTGATCGATGTTTTACTTTTGAATTTTCAAAAAAAAAAGCCTTAAACTGAATAAAAGCTACGATGATTGTCAAGCCAGAACATAAAGAGAGCCTTCAAGTTGATCAAAAGGATCTATCTGTTTTACAGACATAAATCTCCCACTGTCATACATACAGTAGGCAGTCAACAATTGTTTTGGAGAAGATCTTTTTAATCTTCATTTTAATCCTTATATTCATGCGAGCCGCAAACGTCAAGAACACACGAACTAAGGGCTCGTGTTTCGCATCGATCTTTACGCTCGTTAATTTTCACCCACGTTGTGAATATTCACGTCTGGGCAGTCTTTCAAGTCGTTTTTCATCAGAAACAATATTATCAGGTACGTTTGAGGTACGAAAACACTGATTTAAATAATGTTTTTGCGTTCGTTTCACGTAGTATGCGGGAAAACGAAACGCAACCCTTGCAGGTTATTGTTAGGAAAACAAGACGCTTATGGTATGGAAACAAGTTTTAAATTTATTAAGTTAGGCACACATGTACTAGCGATGGGTAAAACTGAAATACAAATCTTTATTTTCAGATGTTTATCTCTATCAGCATTAAAACCTTAAGGTATTTCCCAAAAGCACAAGTTAACATAGTTAATCATTAGCTTTTAATGAATCGATTTAGGAAAGAAATGTGTTTTGAACGAAATTAGATATTTATTAATGCGGTTTACTTAACAATAATTATTCATTTTAGCATCGATTTACTGCCTCGACATTGTCTATAGTTTACGACATATTTATATCTTCTTTGCCATGATCCTATGTTAAAGTATTTTAATCCGACAAAAGCCGAGTTGAATTTGATATTACTCGAAAAGAAAATGAGATAAAAATAGGCCAAAATAACCAAGAATATCGGAATTATATATAAAAAGATAACTATTAACATTATTTATTTTAATATAATGATTTATTTCATAAATCGTTACGAATCTTTTCCTAAGTATTCTATTAATATTCTCCATTATTTTTAAGTATTAATTTAATGTTTTTTTTCTTCATCGCTTTGGTATAAAAATAGAAACAGAACCCAGTAAGGCATTAAAGCGTAAAGAACTGTTTTAACATGCTTATAACATAATATATATTGATGGATTGCGAGCATTCACAAGAGAGTCAAAAGACAAAAGCATGGCGGCCATTGTGGTGTTGTTTACAATGGGTGCTAACGAGAAATCTCTTGTTAAATGGCACCAACATGGCCGCGATGACGTAACGTGTAATCGAAGAATTGTTGTATTACATCGATGACATTTTTACTCTTCTTCATAATTTATCCCATTAACTTTCTCATTATTCACCTATTTTATCAAAGATTTTTCATTTGAAGATTAAAATTAAGAAGAAACCTTGAAATTTCAAAGAACATTTTCAGAATAAATATCTTAATAATTATAATTATACAGTCTCGCATTAATCCCATATAGGTAACTGTCCAATTATTTTCTTAATTGGACAGGTCTTGTTGATATGGGATTGATTAGGCAGCTATATAATTAATAGGTAATGGGATTTCATGTTCTCCAATCAAGAAATAATTAGACTCGAAAAATTCCTCTGACTGCCAAATTGGACTCAGCCTACGGCCTCATCCAATTTTGTCAGTCCACGGAATTTTCCTCGTCCAATTATTTCTTAATTGGACAGCATGGAGTCCTATTACATATACATATATAACTAATACGCTTCAATGCCTTTACAATAATCTAAACTGTTTCATAAGAGGATCTCATTCAGCTATATCTTTTCATGCAATCATTTATTTAAGTACATACCAAATTTTTTTCTAAAAAGAATAAGAAAGAATATAAATTTGAAATCTTTGAAATTTTCTTGGCATTATACTGTATCCATCTCCAGCAAAAAGCATAATACATGGTCTTAATACCTTACATGATAGTTAAAACTGAAATTCAATTCCATTTTTTCAATACAGTCAACTCTCAATCGGGACCTTCACTTGTTGCCCGTAATAGAGTGCAGCCATATATCCGTGAAATAGAACAAAAATAGCACTAAACACATCTATTTCTTTTGTTTTGAATTGTTTCAGTGGTACTATTTTGTACTTATAAGTTAGTTCTATTTCACAGAAATATGGCTTGCACTTTAGCGAGCGTCCGCAATAGCGACAGTTAATTTCAGTCATTTCTTTATCAGTTTTTCCCGCATGTGAATTTCCTCTTGTCCGCAATAGCGAGATGTCCGTAACATCCGGGGTGTCCGAAAGACGAGAGTTACTTTGATTTACTTACATGAATCCAATATCTAACGACCAAAGTCGAAAAAAGTCTAAATCTCAGTTTCTAAATCAAATTGCACTTAAACGAAAAGAATTTATTCAGTAAATTGTTTACCGAAGGCTTAATAAATTGATGATAATTACAGTGTACCCAGCGTTGTTATCTGCTCAATTTATAGCATGTTATTTCTAGCAGTTTTCAATAACTTAATGGACTGTCATTTAATAAATACAAGTGTACTTTTACCGTCCAACCACCTTTTTTTGTCGGTCGTCTAAATATAGTTCGATGGATACTGACAATTCATTCGTAATCCAAAACGTTTGAACAATCACCAAATTAAAATAGCTCAAAACAAAGTAAATATTTACTGACTTCAAGAAAACAGGACTGAAGGAAATACTAGACCTCCATTTTTCAACCCAAAAAAATTGTTCACATTGTTATTTTCCAGGAACAAATCAGAGTCTTGCCATAACAGAATTAAACTGAATTAAAAAATATTCATCATGTATTATGCTTTGTTACTTAGCGTTTATAGAGGAGCATGGGAGCCCTTTTGTAGGGTAAAAAGTAAAGGTTTTACAAAGAAGGGAAAAAATCTTTTAGTGAAAATTGCTGCCACCCTAACAGATGGCCACTGTTCGTGATTCAGTAACTGACACCTCTTAGAATGACGATCTACACAGTCCACGTACAATTCTACGCAGTTTCAATCTAGATTTGTTTAAAGTCAGTAAACTAAACAAAGACGGCTTTTAGTACAGGGATTTTACATTTATCAACCGAAGACGACCTTTTAATACCTTTGTTTGGAAACGATTAATGATCTTCGATAACCTTCTTCCTGATTTGGAGGTCTTCCAGCCCCATTAATACTTGAATTCCTTTCTTATTTACTTCATTTATCATATAAGAGCCCATGGCATTCAAAATATTATCGCTAATTACTTTCTGGAAATTTTTACCCGTCCTGTTGTCATTGTTTCGCATAAGTATTATTCACAATAACAAGAAAGAGTAAATTAAATTTCGCGCATGATAAACGAAGTGTCAAGATTTAATGATTTATAAGGCAACTGCTGTCAAAAAATGAAAGATTTTTTTTACATAAGCTCAAGATGTCCACAGCTTGCACACTGTAAAGAGCACAGATAAAGAAATTTACAAGATTAAGGAATCACGTTTAGTTTCATCATTTATTGTCTAAGATTTAATCATTCCCAGTGATAAAATCCGTCATACTTTAGTTTGTTAACGGAAAATCTTTTTTAAAAATGACAATTCCGTGAATTTTTGGCGACTTTTTGAAAACTAACGAAAACTTTTGACAGCTTGGTGGCGCGTGCGTTTTTCCAACACGCAAAAAAATGGCGGGAAAAGTAATGCATTGTTTAATCAAAGTTGTTCTATTAACTGGTCTTTAATATTTTAAATAGCGGTTCTTTTATCCTACAAAACCACAACGTTAATTGTTCCCTCAAATATTTTTTATCCATCATGCGGCAAAGAAATAGAGATTGATTTACACTGATTTTAAACTTTAGGAATTGCAATTAAAAAGAAAAACGTTTTTCTCGAACACTTGAAAGGATTCTGAGTCAAAGCATTTTGATTGAACGTCATGCATTTCCTCGATTTGATTGGTTCAGAAAAGAAAGCATTTGAAGAAATCCCTCTACAAACATCGTATGCTCAGACTATTAAAATCAATTTGAGCGATTAATCCACGAATTGAAAAATCAAATACTACAGTACTAAAATAAAAATAAGTAAAGTCGTTTTAAGTATTCCTGCTTCGTTCCTAGAAAAGACGTAAAACGTGAAGTGAAAAAAAAAGAAAAGGAAAGAAAAAAAAAAGTGGCTCACTGCATCGATCTAAAAACAGTTCTCTAAATCTTTTAAATAAACAGAGGACACGCGGTAAGATAAAGTGTCCGACAAAACATAAGCCATATGTTTTAACAAAAGCCAATTAAATGTCATACTGCTGAACCAACTGATTCAGACAAGGCGGGCGTATCAGATCAAAATATTATCGAATTAACATTTGAAGAAATGGTAGAAGATAATATAGGTAAGTTGTAGTGCTTGGGAACGAGGTTATTCCGGGCGAAAGCCCTTGGAATTAAATTCGGAAAAATTAATTTCCGACCTCGCTGGGATTCGAACCCACGACCTTCGGAATTGTACTACCGATGCTCTACCAGCTGAGCTAGAGGTCAGGCTGAGAGCAGGCCGGGGTGAAATAGATGTTAGGTCGCGGTAATTATGATGCAAAGATGAGAGTATGTGGACCGCGTGGCACTAATGAAATAGTAGAAGATAATATAGGTAAGTTGTAGTGCTTGGGAACGAGGTTATTCCGGGCGAAAGCCCTTGGAATTAAATTCGGAAAAATTAACCTAACATCTATTTCACCCCGGCCTGCTCTCAGTCTGACCTCTAGCTCAGCTGGTAGAGCATCGGTAGTACAATTCCGAAGGTCGTGGGTTCGAATCCCAGCGAGGTCGGAAATTAATTTTTCCGAATTTAATTCCAAGGGCTTTCGCCCGGAATAACCTCGTTCCCAAGCACTACAACTTACCTATATTATCTTCTACTATTTCATTAGTGCCACGCGGTCCACATACTCTCATATTTGAAGAAATGTAAATGGTATAGATATGAGGTCAAAACAATAGCTGCGCATGAGCAAACGATGTCTGGTATTTTCCATTGAAGCCTGGGGAAATCCTGCAAAATTATTCAAATTGAATCAATAAAGAGGAATGGGTTTGGATCACAAGAGAAAATGTTTTCCTAATTTGGACTCTTTTGCTTCTAGCAAAATGTTTTTTTTTGTTTTTTTTTTCAAATCCTATACAAAGAATATTCGTTTGTAGTCCGCCATAATGATGATTTTTAGCGTTGTCAATTAAGAAAGGAATGCTCAAGTGTGGATGAAAATGATTTTTTTTTTCATTTGAATGGGCTAAATCCACTTGCTCGTCAGTGTTTTAATATTTCAGACCACGTGAATTTTCCCTTGAGAACAAGATTGTTTGTTTGAGTCTTCTCCTGTGCAACAAAGCGGAACCAACCTCTCTCCCCCTCCCCATAAACTCCGAAACAGAATATTCCCCTTCACATTTCCCTGTGCCATTTTGAAAGTTAACTGTGGCTGTGCATCGAAGCAAGAAGGGTGATGACCTTTCCGGTTTGTTTGTTGCTGTTCTTCTTAGTCTTAATTCTTAAAACAAGATGTATCATCTCAATCTTACGAGTTTGTTTAAAGTAGAATCATACTATACAATGAATATCGTGACATTAGCTCATATCTCGAGGACTGCTTGCTTCATTTTCTGAAGTTTACAGATAAGTTTAAAGCATCGCGGTCGCAACAAAAGCTTTTCTTCCTGTCGCGACCACGATTTCTATGTCAGCAGTCGCCTCTATCTTATCTCGCATCTCGTTTCCTAAAAGTGTTTTGTTATAAAATTTGGTTTTAATTAACAAAAACAAAAAACAAAACAAAACAAAAAGAAGAAAAAAATACAAGGGTGGGCGGTTATGCTAGACGGCAAAAAAAAAAAAAAAAGCTCTAATAAAGCGAGTATTCTATTGGCTTTGGTCGTATTTTCCACTTCATTCAGAGTCGGATGTAAGATTCATTTCCACGTGGTTCGATAATGATATCTCATGGCTGCGTTTAACTAATGGCTGACGATAAGAGAGTACTTTCATTAGCATAAGAAGAGGATACAACCATCTGTCGTTCTTTTTAGTCCAATTCCTTGTGATTATCTTTGATCCACTAATGCACTTACGATGACCGCTTGCCTCTTTTTACAAGCAACCTGCCTGCGCGCGCATATCATTTTCTCCAACTATTAATCAACTTCGTGCAATCCAAACCATTCCCTACCTCGTTCCAAAGCCTTCTCCCAGAAACCTTTCGCATTAAATTCTACAGGACTCAGGTATCTGAAATTCTACTTTTCACAGCGTTGACATGATTTGCACTGGTGTTTTTTTCAGAAGTACTATAACAATTAAACAATATTAGGTTTCCCGTTGCACATCTTCTAATGGACTTAGAACACAAGAAGTCATCAAAGCACTACACTAGCCATAACATAAGACGTCGTCAAGTTAAAAGCAACTGTTTCTACGAAGACTTAAAGTGTCTATGGAAAATGAATTTTTTATTGCATTTGTTTTTTCCCTACAGAAACTAAAGAAATATATCTACTGCTAGTCTGGTTGTCCTGGTTGTCTAGTGATTCTCTGGTCTATAACACTCTCAAGGTAAGACAAAAAGAGTTAGATTCTATATGCTTGATCGAGGAGTTCCTTTGTATTTGTACTAGAGATATATAGAGGATAAAACTCGACAGAACGATAAATGCCCTAGAATCTTACCTTCTCTAAAAATATATATATATTTGTTTGGTTTTTAAGACCGGGCTTTAAACTCTAAAATATCCATAATGTTTTTCAAATAATACAATTATAGATTTTTATAATTATTTCAAGGGAAATAAAACGGTTGCATGATGTAGTGCGACAGTCAAATATTGTATTGAATATATATCTGATTCTATATCTTGTCTTTGTCGTGTCCATGATTGTTTATAAGACAGTGAGCACAAAACAACACACACTAATATATTAATTAGAAGCCACTTCAGTGTCAAGGCAAGAAAAGTTTCTTGTTTAAGCATGATCGGAGAAAATAAAAATTATATTCTTGATTCTGTGTTGATAAACCCTAGCGTATGCTTTGTTTTGTCTCGATATTTGAATCCAGTCTTAACGTTGTATTGTTTCAGATTTCTGATTTCTATAGGCGCAATACTATATAAGTTAAATGTTTATGTAATAGTACGTATAGTGTTATAAAGCGATGTGCTTTTCAATTAAAATTCAAATATTTAAACTCCACCTCTCAAGTTATTAAAAAATATTATACTAAAATATTATCTACGTCTGTCTATAATATATTGTCCCAGTATTTCTATCAACCTAGAAGCCATAGAACAAAGCATGTTCCTAGTCTCAGTAGGTTTGATCGGATTATCTCAATATATTATATGAGAAGCTCTGAACGAGAAAACTCGCAATATAATGTTACAGATAAAATTCTAATTCCGGTGCACCGGTTAAGTTTACGAGTTATTTTGTGAGCCAGTGCATTAACATGGAAACCGCGTTGTGGTCCGAAGTGTAATATAGTCCTCGGGGTATGGGGGTTTGAGTCCAAATTATGAATAAGTGAAAGAAGTATGAGGTATTTGTTTACGAATATGTGATTCCATCTTCGTTTATTACTTGAATGTTGGGCTTATTTTTTTCACTTTATTTTATTTTCTTACTTTCTTTCTTTTCGTACTTCTTTTTTTTTTTTTTTTTTTTTTTTTTTCTTTCTTTCTTTCTTTCTTTTTGCCTTTGTTCTTATATATCTTAATATTTTTTCTTCCTATTTTTTCATTCGATCTTTTCGTCAAATTGTCTTTCCTTGCCCATTTATCCGAACAGTAACTCGCATCCAGTGAATCTATCGGTAACCACTGACATCTTACGGACAAAAATAATGTTTGAAAATCTGGAACGTGACCAACAGATCGATTAACTTCGTCATTTCCCTTCAGTGACTTAGGTTAGTGATCGATGACAAGGATAATACTTGAGAAATTAATGCCACGAATAATCAATAAAAGCACACACTCTGCGTCAAGTCAGCAGTTAATAGTATCTAATCCTGGAAGGATTATTGCCAATACTAACGACAAAATATACTTTTAGATTTTCTATCTTACATGTTCTTTCTATCCTACCGGTTTTAGTAAAGTAACTGAAATTGATCTAGTCATTTCATATCTCGTTCTCATCCTTTTAAGAGCCACTGTTTCAATTTGAAACATTTTATATTGGAAATTACTTTTTTGGGCACTTAGGCATAATAGATCCAGTTAAAAACCTCAGAAAATTAAAGGTTTTATTTACTTTTGTTTCGATTTGAAAACCACGGGTATTATACTATTTTTACTTTAATTGAAAAATGCTTTTACATTAGAATCAGAATTTCAGAATTTTCTTGGATGCGTAGCTAATGGAAAAATGCAAAAGCCATTACGCTGCTATTCTTCTTCTTATTATGAAATAATAATATTTTACTTTATTAAATAATAACATTTTTACAACAGTTGCTGCTCCAATCCCCAGGAAAGACTTGCCTAGTAAAATTAAAGACTGGGCAACTTTATCACTGTTTAAGAAAAAAAACTTCTTTACTACAAATACTATTATTATTATTACTATTATTATCAGTATATGTAGAAGCTGTATAATTATAATTATACAGCTTTTCATTTATCCCATATAGGTAGCTGTCCAATTATTTTCTCAATTGGACAGGTCTTGTTGATATGGGATTAATTAGACAGTTATATAATTTATAGGTAATGGGATTTCATGCTCCCCAATCAAAAGATAATCAGACTCGAAAAATTCCTCTGACTGTCAAATTGGACTCGGCCCACGGCCTCATTCAATTTTGGAAGTACTCGGAATTTTCCTCGTCAAATTATTTCTTAAAGTGCTTATAAGCCTTTGCACAATATTTTCAGAATTGATTCTTTAGATAGTGGATAGTTGATTGTGAAAATATTTCGTCATTTGAATGTCGGGTCTTTAAGATACGAAGGTATCATTCAATATACATCACTGCATTCGTTCTGGATTACAGTATTTTAAAAGCATCACCCTTTTACTCGTGACTCACGTAAAGGTTCTTACAAATTTGTTTTCAAAAAATGTCCAGCATTCAATATTAAAAGTTGCCACAAAATAACTCAAATCCCTTATGTTACGTCAGTCATTAACATATTGGAAATATAAACCTTCGTATCTCAAAGACCCGACATTCAAATGACGAATTATTTTCACAATCAACTATTCACTATTTAAAGACTCAATTCTGAAAATATTGTGTAAAGGCTTATAAGCACTTTAAATGGACAGTATGGAATCCTATTACATATACTTATCATTATTATTATTATTATTAGTGTTATTACTACTACTATTGCTATTACTACTATTATTTAGTAGTAGCAGTAGCAGTAGTAGTAGTAGTAGTATATTTTTCTTTGTCATTTCTTTTGCTTTGCATCGGTTAGCCTCGCATCCCGAACCGGATAATTTTAAAATTAGCCTATATTAAATTTTCTCCAGATTATTCGAGTTCCAAGTTGGTTTATTTATTAAAAGATATCTGACATTAGCGCGTTTCTGTCGTACTTTATCTTATTATTAAATTACAGGAACCACACGAAAACTGTTCTAGCTTAGTTACTTTAAAGATTTGTAAAATAATCCACAGCTCTCAGACGTCGTTATTTCGTGCATTCGAAAACCTATGGGCAAGGATAATAATTAATAATCTTATGTGAGCCGGCAACTAGAAATGCTAGTAATTTTGAGCTAAAAAAGCCGGATCCATTAAGTACAGAGAAGGGAGGGGAGTGGAAGTATTTTTTTGTCAAAGGCAATTCTAGAGGGCAACAGGTTTATTAGCATAGATTTTACTACTACTATTATCATCATCAATATCATTTAATATATACAGTATGAGTGGCCGTGTTGTATCAGATATACGAACACGAGGCGTAGCCGAGTGATTGTATATCGGATAGAACACGGACACGAATACTGTATATTACTTATCAAACGTCTAGGTTAGTTCCTTTGTGTTTCACTAAAATTTTCAAAATTAAAATGAATCTGGCCAAGAAAATCCAACTTAGAGTTTAGTCAGATTTACAACACTCTTCACGGTCGTGATTTCTGTTGTGTTTTCCTCATGAATTATTCATGAGCTTGATAATATGAATTACGATTAAGTACAAACAAGTAAAATCCGTCCGTCCATCCGTCCTTCCGTCCGTACTTCCGTCCGTCCGTCCGTTCGTGTGTCTGTCCGTCTAATTCTATATGGCAGTGTTTATACCCCTACACTCGGAAAAAAATAGGAGACCATTATAGCCCTTATAGCTAACGGCCTAAACACTTAAAAGTTTGATACAAAATCTTTGTTATTGAAACGGCAGCCATATTAAATTATGGGATGCCGAGGGAGCAAATGCAGAAATATTTATAAATCATAGAGTGGCGAAGCTACTTTTTCAAATGATTTTACGCTTTGGTTTTTAATGTGTTCCACATTAGATAGCGTAAAGTTATATAAAAAGACACCCTGACTCCTGTGCAGTCTATACATTTTTTAATACTTGTGGCATCCCATAATTTTTTTACTGAAAACAACAGAATTCAAGAAATAATCGGAAATAAACAGGAAACCGCTGGGCGTCAATTGCGCACGCTCAAACTCAATTTTAAACGCGCTGGCAACAGTGTAATCTTTTTTAGATATTGCTTGATTTTGTCTGCTGATAATACTGATAAAAGTTTTGGCATCAATGCCGTCTATTTTATTATAAAAGACCACTTTTAACTAAAGATCCTTAGAGTAAAAAGTAATAGACACATTGTGCTTTAGGCTGTTAAAACTTTTGATGATTGACGTGTATTCGCTTTAGTCATATAGACAATTAAGAACGTACAGTGTTAAGAGAATTTATAAATATTGTCTGGGTATTATTGATGAACAGTCTCTAGATAGGGTGCGACAGTAAAGAGAAATAAGAGGAAAGAAAATGCGAAGATAAAGAAAGGCCTTTCACTTCTGCCTGTGTTACGTTTAGAGTGAGTAGAGTTGCTTAAAAACATACATACATACTTTTGATTTGATAAAGCAGGTTAAGAGTAGGCAGTCATAGGCTGATTGATGTGGTTCTGTCCTGTACTTCAAAGGTTTTTCTCCGGTGGTTCGGTTTTTCTCTCTCTCCGCAAAAATGAACTATTGAAATTCAGTGGATGAAAAGCCACTCTGTGGAAAGGCCACTTTTAAATCCTATTTATTTTTATTTATTTAAGTTTATGTTACACGGGACTTATGACTCGCATTGGCGACCGAGTTTGTCGCATATGGGCGTTGCGCAAAAAGTTGATGTTGCCTAAACTGATGAAAAGCGGAAAAGATTTCATGGCCAAGAATCGATGACAGTATGGCCGCCGAGCATGCGTCGTAACCGATTCTCTACACGATTCAATATGGCAGCGCTATAAAGAAATGTGTAGGGTAAATAACAAAATATAAGTTTACTTGCATCTGAAGAAGTTTTCCCTTGGTCTGCACGTCTAGAAATGTGTATCAACATTATTTTCACATCGTGATGTAAAGTTTATGTTGCGAAAAATTATCTTGGATGACCGAGTTGAGGACTGGGTACGAGCTTGATACGTATTTATTTAAAAACTCACCATTATTTCGATGTTTGAAATATATTTATTAATGGAAATGATAATAGCAAACAGTACTAGCTATTTAGAATCAAAAATATGAATTTTAAATAGAATATTGGCCAAAAAAGCCACATTTTTAAGATATTGACCACAGGGAGCCCATAACTGGATGTTTTCAGAAAATTAAAGTCCAATTAATATGGAATCCTGAAGAGATTGAAATGGGCACCGGTCACAATATTGATTACTATACTCTAATCTACATTTATACTAATTTTGGTGCTTTTGTCCGCTGTGTATATATCTGACCAAAATTTTGCACTTAGCCACCTGACTAAAATATCTAACCGTTAGGAGATCGTACCTCGAAATACCTAACCGTTAGGAGATCGATACTTGAAATACCTAACCGTTAGGAGATCGTTGCGTGAAACACCTAACTGTTACGAGATCGTATCTTGAAATACTTAACCGTTAGGAGATCGTACCTTCAAATACCTAACCGTTAGGAGATCGTTACGTAAAATACCTAACCGTTAGGAGATCGGTACGTGAAATACCTAACCGTTAGGAGATCGTTACGTGAAATACCTAACCGTTAGGAGATCGATACTTGAAATACCTAACCGTTAGGAGATCGATACTTGAAATACCTAACCGTTAGGAGATCGATACTTGAAATACCTAATCGTTAGGAGATCATACCTTGAAATTCCCAACCGTTAGGAGATCGTCACTTGAAATACCTAACCGTTAGGAGATCGTCACATGAAATACCTAACCGATAGGAGATCGATACTTGAAATACCTAACCGTTAGGAGATCGTCACTTGAAATACCTAACCGTTAGGAGATCATTACCTGAAATACCTAATCGTTAGGAGATCGTTACGTGAAATACCTAACCGTTAGGAGATCGTCACTTGAAATACCTAACCGTTAGGAGATCGTACCTTGAAATACCTAACCGTTAGGAGATCGTTACGTGAAATACCTAACCGTTAGGAGATCGTACCTTGAAATACCTAACCGTTAGGAGATCGATACTTGAAATACCTAACCGTTAGGAGATCGTTACGTGAAATACCTAACCGTTAGGAGATCATACCTTGAAATTCCTAATCGTTAGGAGATCGTCACTTGAAATACCTCACCGTTAGGAGATCGTCACATGAAATACCTAACCGTTAGGAGATCATACCTTGAAATACCTAACCGTTAGGAGATCGTCACTTGAAATACCCAACCGTTAGGAGATCGTTACATGAAATACCTAATCGTTAGGAGATCGTCACTTGAAATACCTAACCGTTAGGAAATCGTCACTTGAAATACCTAACCGTTAAGAGATCGATACTTGAAATACCTAACCGTTAGGAGATCGATACTTGAAATACCTAACCGTTAGGAGATCGATACTTGAAATACCTAACCGTTAGGAGATCGTTACGTGAAATACCTAACCGTTAGGAGATCATACCTTGAAATTCCTAATCGTTAGGAGATCGTTACTTGAAATACCTAACCGTTAGGAGATCGTCACATGAAATACCTAACCGTTAGGAGATCATACCTTGAAATACCTAACCGTTAGGAGATCGTCACTTGAAATACCCAACCGTTAGGAGATCGTTACATGAAATACCTAATCGTTAGGAGATCGTCACTTGAAATACCTAACCGTTAGGAAATCGTCACTTGAAATACCTAACCGTTAAGAGATCGATACTTGAAATACCTAACCGTTAGGAGATCGATACTTGAAATACCTAAGCGTTAGGAGATCATACCTTGAAATTCCTAATCGTTAGGAGATCGTCACTTGAAATACCTAACCGTTAGGAGATCGTACCTTGAAATACCTAACCGTTAGGACATCATACCTTGAAATACCTAACCGTTAAGAGATCGTCACTTGAAATACCTAACCGTTAGGAGATCGTTACATGAAATACCTAATCGTTAGGAGATCGTCACTTGAAATACCTAACCGTTAGCAAATCGTCACTTGAAATACCTAACCGTTAGGAGATCGATACTTGAAATACCTAACCGTTAGGAGATCGTTACATGAAATACCTAATCGTTAGGAGATCGTCACTTGAAATACCTAACCGTTAGGAGATCGTTACATGAAATACCTAACCGTTAGGAGATCATACCTTGAAATACCTAACCGTTAGGAGATCGTCACTTGAAATACCTAACCGTTAGGAGATCGTTACATGAAATACCTAATCGTTAGGAGATCGTCACTTGAAATACCTAACCGTTAGGAAATCGTCACTTGAAATACCTAACCGTTAGGAGATCGATACTTGAAATACCTAACCGTTAGGAGATCGATACTTGAAATACCTAACCGTTAGGAGATCGTACCTTGAAATACCTAACCGTTAGGAGATCGTTACGTGAAATCCCTAACCCTTAGGAGATCGTTACGTGAAATACCTAACCGTTAGGAGATCGATACTTGAAATACCTAACCGTTAGGAGATCGTCACTTGAAATACCTAACCGTTAGGAGATCGTTACATGAAATACCTAATCGTTAGGAGATCGTCACATGAAATACCTAACCGTTAGGAGATCATACCTTGAAATACCTAACCGTTAGGAGATCGATACTTGAAATACCTAACCGTTAGGAGATCGATACTTGAAATACCTAACCGTTAGGAGATCGATACTTGAAATACCTAATCGTTAGGAGATCGTTACATGAAATACCTAATCGTTAGGAGATCGACACTTGAAATACCTAACCGTTAGGAGATCATACCTTGAAATTCCTAATCGTTAGGAGATCGTCACTTGAAATACCTAACCGTTAGGAGATCGTCACATGAAATACCTAACCGTTAGGAGATCATACCTTGAAATACCTAACCGTTAGGAGATCGTCACTTGAAATACCCAACCGTTAAGAGATCGTTACATGAAATACCTAATCGTTAGGAGATCGTCACTTGAAATACCTAACCGTTAGGAAATCGTCACTTGAAATACCTAACCGTTAAGAGATCGATACTTGAAATACCTAACCGTTAGGAGATCGATACTTGAAATACCTAACCGTTAGGAGATCATACCTTGAAATACCTAATCGTTAGGAGATCGTCACTTGAAATACCTAACCGTTAGGAGATCGTCACATGAAATACCTAACCGTTAGGAGATCATACCTTGAAATACCTAACCGTTAGGAGATCGTCACTTGAAATACCTAACCGTTAGGAGATCGTTACATGAAATACCTAATCGTTAGGAGATCGTCACTTGAAATACCTAACCGTTAGGAAATCGTCACTTGAAATACCTAACCGTTAGGAGATCGATACTTGAAATACCTAACCGTTAGGAGATCGTTACATGAAATGCCTAATCGTTAGGAGATCGTCACTTGAAATACCTAACCGTTAGGAGATCGTTACATGAAATACCTAACCGTTAGGAGATCATACCTTGAAATACCTAACCGTTATGAGATCGTCACTTGAAATACCTAACCGTTAGGAGATCGTAACATGAAATACCTAATCGTTAGGAGATCGTCACTTGAAATACCTAACTGTTAGGAAATCGTCTCTTGAAATACCTAACCGTTAGGAGATCGATACTTGAAATACCTAACCGTTAGGAGATCGATACTTGAAATACCTAACCGTTAGGAGATCGATACTTGAAATACCTAACCGTTAGGAGATCGTTACATGAAATACCTAATCGTTAGGAGATCGTCACTTGAAATACCTAACCGTTAGGAGATCGTTACATGAAATACCTAACCGTTAGGAGATCATACCTTGAAATACCTAACCGTTAGGAGATCGTCACTTGAAATACCTAACCGTTAGGAGATCGTTACATGAAATACCTAATCGTTAGGAGATCGTCACTTGAAATACCTAACCGTTAGGAAATCGTCACTTGAAATACCTAACCTTTAGGAGATCGATACTTGAAATACCTAACCGTTAGGAGATCGATACTTGAAATACCTAACCGTTAGGAGATCGTACCTTGAAATACCTAACCGTTAGGAGATCGTTACGTGAAATCCCTAACCGTTAGGAGATCGTTACGTGAAATACCTAACCGTTAGGAGATCGATACTTGAAATACCTAACCGTTAGGAGATCGTCACTTGAAATACCTAACCGTTAGGAGATCGTTACATGAAATACCTAATCGTTAGGAGATCGTCACATGAAATACCTAACCGTTAGGAGATCATACCTTGAAATACCTAACCGTTAGGAGATCGATACTTGAAATACCTAACCGTTAGGAGATCGATACTTGAAATACCTAACCGTTAGGAGATCGATACTTGAAATACCTAATCGTTAGGAGATCGTTACATGAAATACCTAATCGTTAGGAGATCGACACTTGAAATACCTAACCGTTAGGAGATCATACCTTGAAATTCCTAATCGTTAGGAGATCGTCACTTGAAATACCTAACCGTTAGGAGATCGTCACATGAAATACCTAACCGTTAGGAGATCATACCTTGAAATACCTAACCGTTAGGAGATCGTCACTTGAAATACCCAACCGTTAAGAGATCGTTACATGAAATACCTAATCGTTAGGAGATCGTCACTTGAAATACCTAACCGTTAGGAAATCGTCACTTGAAATACTTAACCGTTAAGAGATCGATACTTGAAATACCTAACCGTTAGGAGATCGATACTTGAAATACCTAACCGTTAGGAGATCATACCTTGAAATTCCTAATCGTTAGGAGATCGTCACTTGAAATACCTAACCGTTAGGAGATCGTCACATGAAATACCTAACCGTTAGGAGATCATACCTTGAAATACCTAACCGTTAGGAGATCGTCACTTGAAATACCTAACCGTTAGGAGATCGTTACATGAAATACCTAATCGTTAGGAGATCGTCACTTGAAATACCTAACCGTTAGGAAATCGTCACTTGAAATACCTAACCGTTAGGAGATCGATACTTGAAATACCTAACCGTTAGGAGATCGTTACATGAAATGCCTAATCGTTAGGAGATCGTCACTTGAAATACCTAACCGTTAGGAGATCGTTACATGAAATACCTAACCGTTAGGAGATCATACCTTGAAATACCTAACCGTTATGAGATCGTCACTTGAAATACCTAACCGTTAGGAGATCGTTACATGAAATACCTAATCGTTAGGAGATCGTCACTTGAAATACCTAACTGTTAGGAATCGTCACTTGAAATACCTAACCGTTAGGAGATCGATACTTGAAATACCTAACCGTTAGGAGATCGATACTTGAAATACCTAACCGTTAGGAGATCGATACTTGAAATACCTAACCGTTAGGAGATCGTTACATGAAATACCTAATCGTTAGGAGATCGTCACTTGAAATACCTAACCGTTAGGAGATCGTTACATGAAATACCTAACCGTTAGGAGATCATACCTTGAAATACCTAACCGTTAGGAGATCGTCACTTGAAATACCTAACCGTTAGGAGATCGTTACATGAAATACCTAATCGTTAGGAGATCGTCACTTGAAATACCTAACCGTTAGGAAATCGTCACTTGAAATACCTAACCGTTAGGAGATCGATACTTGAAATACCTAACCGTTAGGAGATCGATACTTGAAATACCTAACCGTTAGGAGATCGTACCTTGAAATACCTAACCGTTAGGAGATCGTTACGTGAAATCCCTAACCCTTAGGAGATCGTTACGTGAAATACCTAACCGTTAGGAGATCGATACTTGAAATACCTAACCGTTAGGAGATCGTCACTTGAAATACCTAACCGTTAGGAGATCGTTACATGAAATACCTAATCGTTAGGAGATCGTCACATGAAATACCTAACCGTTAGGAGATCATACCTTGAAATACCTAACCGTTAGGAGATCGATACTTGAAATACCTAACCGTTAGGAGATCGATACTTGAAATACCTAACCGTTAGGAGATCGATACTTGAAATACCTAATCGTTAGGAGATCGTTACATGAAATACCTAATCGTTAGGAGATCGACACTTGAAATACCTAACCGTTAGGAGATCATACCTTGAAATTCCTAATCGTTAGGAGATCGTCACTTGAAATACCTAACCGTTAGGAGATCGTACCTTGAAATACCTAACCGTTAGGAGATCATACCTTGAAATACCTAACCGTTAGGAGATCGTCACTTGAAATACCTAACCGTTAAGAGATCGTTACATGAAATACCTAATCGTTAGGAGATCGTCACTTGAAATACCTAACCGTTAGGAAATCGTCACTTGAAATACCTAACCGTTAAGAGATCGATACTTGAAATACCTAACCGTTAGGAGATCGATACTTGAAATACCTAACCGTTAGGAGATCATACCTTGAAATTCCTAATCGTTAGGAGATCGTCACTTGAAATACCTAACCGTTAGGAGATCGTCACATGAAATACCTAACCGTTAGGAGATCATACCTTGAAATACCTAACCGTTAGGAGATCGTCACTTGAAATACCTAACCGTTAGGAGATCGTTACATGAAATACCTAATCGTTAGGAGATCGTCACTTGAAATACCTAACCGTTAGGAAATCGTCACTTGAAATACCTAACCGTTAGGAGATCGATACTTGAAATACCTAACCGTTAGGAGATCGTTACATGAAATGCCTAATCGTTAGGAGATCGTCACTTGAAATACCTAACCGTTAGGAGATCGTTACATGAAATACCTAACCGTTAGGAGATCATACCTTGAAATACCTAACCGTTATGAGATCGTCACTTGAAATACCTAACCGTTAGGAGATCGTTACATGAAATACCTAATCGTTAGGAGATCGTCACTTGAAATACCTAACTGTTAGGAAATCGTCACTTGAAATACCTAACCGTTAGGAGATCGATACTTGAAATACCTAACCGTTAGGAGATCGATACTTGAAATACCTAACCGTTAGGAGATCGTACCTTGAAATACCTAACCGTTAGGAGATCGTCACATGAAATACATAACCGTTAGGAGATCATACCTTGAAATACCTAACCGTTAGGAGATCGTCACTTGAAATACCTAACCGTTAGGAGATCGATACTTGAAATACCTAACCGTTAGGAGATCGTCACTTGAAATACCTAACCGTTTGGAGATCGTTACATGAAATACCTAACCGTTAAGAGATCATACCTTGAAATTCCTAACCGTTAGGAGATCGATACTTGAAATACCTAATCGTTAGGAGATCGTCACTTGAAATACCTAACCGTTAGGAGATCGTCACATGAAATACCTAACCGTTAGGAGATCATACCTTGAAATACCTAACCGTTATGAGATCGTCACTTGAAATACCTAACCGTTATGAGATCGTCACTTGAAATACCTAACCGTTAGGAGATCGATACTTGAAATACCTAACCGTTAGGAGATCGTCACTTGAAATACCTAACCGTTAGGAGATCGTTACATGAAATACCTAACCGTTAGGAGATCGTTACATGAAGTACCTAACCGTTAGGAGATCGTCACTTGAAATACCTAACCGTTAGGAGATCGTTACGTGAAATACCTAACCGTACCAGATGTAAAAGTGTGAAGGAATAAAGAAATAATTTTCGTTGTACGCTTTCTAATCGTTAATAAAATATGTAAAATCCGATGATTAGGATTTTCTGCTATGATATGATTTCATTCAGTCTCATCGTAGAGTCGTTAGTCTACTTTAGTCACACAGTCGATAAAACAAAACAAAAACAACATGAAACTACTATAGTGTATTCTTAATAAAACGAACAGCTCTAATGCAATTTTTGACTGCGATACCTTGAAGGTGTCGCTAAACGTAACATGAAACTACTTTATTTCAATCAAAGTATAATCTTTTTTGACCAAAGCTCCTTATGTTGACGTGAAACGTGATCACTTCGATTTTTGCGTGAATGGGGATGCGATTGCAGAATTTTACGTGAGGCGGAAATTGGCCAAATAAATTTACGTGAATGCATTTTGCGAGGGGGCATAGGGGACCCTGTTACACCTTAATACCTCAAAACATCTACAGGAGCATATTCATATAAGTATACAGGAGCTCACACATAAGTAATGCCCTACGTTCGTCCTTCTTACTTATATCTAGACGGTAGATCTAGATGGCACTCGCAGCATTCCACTTGCATATTGCAACGACTAGTTTTCATATGTTTTATGAAGAATTATCGAAATATTTCTGAATTAAGAATTTTGCGTTTTTCACGCGACATCATGGCGTTCATAATTCTTGTCTTTATAATTTAATGTTCATGTTAATGTTCTTCCAGTATACAAAATGTATAATAAAGCAATTATTGAATTCGGTATCACATAATATCGTAAATATCAAGACCTTGGCTGTGTTATCTGCCTCAGCCTTTCGGCTTCAGCAGATAACACAGCCTCGGTCTTGATAATTTACGATATTATGCTCAACCTCATCCAATAATTGCTTATTATTTGACTAGAAGTTATGCGCCCGCGTATACATCCGCTGAACTGTCCTCGATTCTTGGCCATGTTCGCATTTTACAAACATATGTCAATTGATTTTAAACTAATTTTGTGGGTAAACCTTTGCAATGACGCATTCAAAAGACTATTTTTGTTGTGAGTCCTCCGATGTAACTATTCCTTATCCTGCTTGATTATTGCGCTCGTCTTTGTTTAAGGATGGTGGGTACAGTTGTCAGCGCGCACTTTTACTGCGCACATTGCGTAGTCCACAGGAACTCCAATGTTTTCAAAAATATCAACAACAACAAAACGAAATAAATGCGTGATCATTGTTGTCATTATTTTTTTAAATAGCAATTTTGTTCGTGTGTGTCTATATGGGATAGTTAAATAGTACTGTAAAAATAAAAGTCAAAGTTGTGAAAAGGAGAAAACGACGACTAGATGGTAGATTTGTCGGAAATAGAGTACCGGTGAACCGACAAAAACTAGACGAAAAAGATCAAGAGAGAAAAACTTGAAAACAAACACAAAATATTATTGAAGGAGAGCGAATTATTGAGTTAGATTACCTGATGTAGCAGTTAAAAAGTGGGTGAAGTGAATGTAAAGAGGCACTTAAACTTCATGAATTGATCGACGAAAAAAAGTTTGGACTCTTGGTAGTTTGTTTTACATTCAATGCGAATTCGGAGTTTTAAACTGAAATTTCACCTACTATAAACCACTTAGTTTCTTCTATGAAACTCTTGGGGCTTTATTCAATTCTCAGTTATCCCTACAAGGTTTTCTTATTGCATTCTCTAGCACATTTAGTGACCGTATTCTTGATCCAGTAGTTCTTCTTGTAGTAGTCCGCCATGTTTACCATCCCATAATGCAATGCTAAACCACGTCTCTCAGGGGAGGGGTGGAGGAAATTTGTAACCATCGCTTGAAAAAAGCTTGAAATCTGATATTCAAAAAATTATAACTACAAAAAACGCATGGCGACCCCAGTTTTTTATTTGCTTGGTATGTTTTGTAAACACTTAAGATAATTTTGAATGTGCTATTTCAAAAATAAAAATAGTTTTGGGTGGTTACTTTTTTGATTTTGTGTTTTTGTCCAAAATTGAAATTTTACCTACTTTTGCACAAAAGCAGATAAAAAATGTACTTTCATCTTTGCAACTTCAAATCTTTTTATTAATATGAAAAATATTTATGTTTAAGATTATTTTAGGCAAAATTTCGATGTACTTAAGCCAAACACAAGGGATATGTGATTTTTTGAAGTGCTTCAAAATGCGCTCACGTCATCGGGTCTTTAATGACAATTATCTCGCTTGGATGCGTGGGGACCCCCAAATTTTTTCACGTTTTTAGATAGCCCCTTGGGTACTCTAAATAACTGACACAGTTTCATTCAAATAAAAATGGGTCGCGAACTGTACCCACCATCCTTAAGAAGGTGCAAAAAGCACATTTTTGGTTTATTTATTCATTTCTTATTTATTTATTTATTTATTTCTTATTTATTTATTTATTAACTTCGCCGTACTAGAAAACATAATGAGTTAATAAACATAAGCATATAAGTATGGCAGGGATTCGGCAACAGCGCTAGCCAATTACTGTTTGGAGGATAGTTCTATTTTCTTTTTCTTCTTCTTCTTCTTCTTTTTTTTTTTTTTTATATACCATTTTATATAGATGATAAACTTTACTATGAGTTTAGTTCAGTGACATATAGGCTTATACTTTTTTCTTACGCGATCACATTTTTAATACCTAGCGCACAACCTAGATCAGTATCTTTGTGCTTTTTCTAAATACGTAATATTAATATACATTTTTTACAGTTATTCCTAAAGAGCGCAGTATTTTCACTGTATTATGTATAAAAATGATATTCAGCTTTTAACGGGAAAAGCTTCTACAAGAAAACGAGGTTGAAATGACATAGTTGAATCAAAGAAACTAGAATGAGAAATTAAATGGAAATTAAGTGTATATAAAAATAGGTTTGAAGATGAATGTAATGTTATATCAAATATCACACACTTGGTAAGCCTTAAAAACTCTAAGCTGCTAAAATATCACAAATAGTTTTAAATTGAATAAACTAGGAAGAGATGGGAAATACAGGGACTTCTGGTAAGAATAAAAATGGGATCTTGGCCAAACACATCGCTCAGACTCAAAAAAATAGAATCAATAATAGAAATAGAATCACCTGATATGTACCTAATGTCATGCATATCTAGCCTACCACACATTCTGTTTGGACAGGATTAACACTGTCAGCAGAGAGTTCAATTCGTATAAATCACTTGACGTTATAAATCATGACGTATTGACACTGCATCTCTTTTAATTACCCTCGAAACTACAAACCTCTGCACTGATCAAAGTCAGGGCACAGGTAACTCACAGATAGAACTCTGAAATAGCCTCTGGGCTTATCAAAGTCAGGGCACGGGTAACTCACAGATAAACCCACTCTGAAATAGCCTCTGGGCTGATCAAAGTCATGGCACAGCTAATTGGAATTTAGCTTATTAGATTTTATGGAGGTAGGAAAACCGGAGAACCGGAATAAAAACGCTCGAGAACACTGACTCAAAGACGGTATTATTTTGGTCATGAAGAGACGTATTTTGAATCATGAAATTCGCGTAAAATTATGCATGTTAAGGTGGCTCGTGACCCTCACCAAAAAAGAAGTAAACCTGTACCACTGTTTGTACCATGCACTAAATTCTTTTACGATAGCTTAGTTACCGTTGCTATGTCCCACAAGCTTAACAAATTAGCTAGAATATCTTAAAATTTAAACTTTGATCGCGGAAAATCGATCATAAATTGTTTCAATTTCTCAATGTCCCATGATCCTTGTAGTACTCTTTAAAACAGATAATGGGTAGTTGTTGGTGAGACAAGATTTTAATTCCATTGAGAAAACTGCTGCAACGGTGATTGGTTCGCTATTGTCTGATTCGGAACCATGAATTGCTCTACTTACTAATCAAGATTCGACTTCAACAAAAAATAAGAGCTAGGCTTTATTTAAGAACGCAAAACCTTTCCCGATACACTGTTGATAACAGCACTAAGAGAGAAAACCCAATTCGTACAATTTATCTGATGAACTCAGTTGCTTAAAACACGTCTCAGTTACAAACGATAAAAATTTTTTTCCTTAGAAACCGCAAAGCAAATTCTGGTCTTGAAGTTTCAATATCGTTTTTCATATAGCCAGTAAGTTGTTGTTTTTTCCCCCTCAAAAACACGTAAAGTGAATGCGCAATCAGTGCAAACCACCCTCTTTACATCCATGGTTTACGATTGATTGTATTTGTCATCTCGGTAACCGACATGTGGTTTATGATACACAATTCTAATTAGCCATTCCGAGGTTGAGGGGGAAAACATCGAGTTTATTATATTCTGGCCTCTAAAAAAGCTCTAAAATGCAGAGCAATAACAACGTGACCGTGTTTTTTCTCAACCTGAGAATGGGTAATAGGTTAACTATATTCCTAGATACAAGTGCTTGGTTTAGTGGTTGGACTGTTAGACTGTGACATGCTCGCAAAAAATCCCTCAAAGCTTTCACTATGAATATATTGATGTTCAATTAAAATGGGAGCGGCGATAGGGTAGATTTTTCGTACATTTATCTAACTAACAATCCAAAAAACTTAGTCGTAATTCAAATTTCTTAAATGCTTTCCCAAAGTAAACGAGCTAGAGCAAACGATAGAACGAGTTTCCCACGCAATTATAGACTAAAAATGCAAAGATAAGAGCCGTAGTTAAAAGCAAGTGAACTTAAAGAAAATCCGTAAATCGTTATATTATAAGAAGCCGCAGTGCGCGGTAAGCAGAATGATTCTTGGCTTCAACGAGTAAATGGAGATAGCTTACATGATACAAATACTCAAGCCGTTTACTTTTGCACAAATGAAGTGCGCTCTGATTGGTCAGTTGGTAAGTGATATTTTATTACGATAATGTCAAATGTAAAAAGGATTCGAATTATTTATAAACACTTGAGAACTGTCGTTCTCTCTTGGAACAGTGGAGTTTTGTGGGCCGATCGAATATCGAGGTAAAATAGATTCTACGTATTTATAACAACGATGGGACGTGAGAAAAGAACACAATGTCGGAGGTCTAATTTTATGTTAACATTTATTCTTGCCTGCCAATAAGCTGGCATCTCACCTTTGTTATTTCTATGTTGTTGATTGAGAACCCCCAGCGACAGAAAACACTAAGAGATTGTGCTAGCAAAGTAAGAATCGTTTAAGCAATAACTGAGTGAGCTCATGGCGACTTAAGGTACAACAAAAACGAATAACAAGACCCTGTTGGCAGGGTACACCGGGATACCTGGAGGACCTGGTTTCAACATGCATGGAGTATTTAGCTGGTTGAGCTTCCAAAAATACTGAGAAAGTATTTCGTGAATTCTCGAAGTAATGATGATAAACCAGACCCTGGTTAGGACGGTTTACTGGTATCAGAGTCTCTAAGAATCTAAAGGAGAAGTAAAAATAAGTTGCAAAATTTCTAACGACAGTGTTAAAAAGCGTTTGTAGGCAGAGCGTATATGCCATACTCATGAAACTCAATCTGGAACTCCAACTCCAGTTCCGGAATCCGAATTTTGGCATATGTGATTAGCTTGTTGTTCAATCACTTTTCAAAAGCATGCACATTCGCACGGCTCGCTTTAAAATCAAAATGCTTCAAATGCGTAAATACAGGCTATTATTTTCTCAAAACCTCTTCCATAATTGCTTTACATTTCGAAATTTATCGATATTTTTTAATGAATCATTATTTTTTCTAAAGAAAAATTAAAGATCATAACGCTTTGAACTATTGCGCAACTTTGTCATTTTGTCGAGGAGAAAAATACAAAAAAAGGCATTTTACGACTGTGATATCACAGGTATCCCAGTAACAAGCCGTACTAAAATAGTCGAAATTTTTAATGGGCTGACAAAATAAACGCCGCGGCTCAACGAAACGAAGGAAACATGCTGCTTCCAAGTATCTGGCAATAATTGAGCTCAATGGCGACTTATGGACCACAAGGAAGAATAGGAAGCATTACTAGAAGAATCTAAAAAAACATACACAGAGAGCAAGCCCACGATTCAATGAAACAAAAGGGAGATTCAGCTTTCAAGTAATATTGTAGAAAGAATTGAGTGAGCTCATGGCCACCTACGGATCAGCAAAAACATAATAGGAAGCCTTATTAGAAAAGTCTAAAAAAAACATGCACTAAAAAGCAAAAAGCCCTAGATGCAACGAAACAAAACAGAGATTATGCATCCAAGTAATATTTTAGAAATAATCGCGTGAGCTCATGGTGACCAAAGGGAATAGGAAGCCTTACTAGAAGAGTATATAAGAAAATAGCATGCGCTGAGAGCAAAAAAACAACGACGAGAGAGATTCTAGATTCTGCCTTCCAAGTAAGAACTATTTCAGAAATAATCGAGTGCGCTCATGACGACTAACGAAAAAAGCAAAAAAGGAATAAGCTCTAAACTGAGAGCAATAAACAAAAAAAAAAAACGACAACAACAACAACAACAAAATAAAAAATAAAAAATAAAAACGATTCAATGAATCAAAAGGAAAGGAAGACTATGGCATCAATTTAGTTTAGTTTAATTTGATAATGGCAAAAATAAAAAAGAAAGTAAATTTGAAATAAAATTGATGACAATATATATCCTTACTGGATCATACTTAGTTCATAGTCTAGAATATAAAAAATTAGAAAAAAACAAACAAACAAACAAACGACAATAAAGGAAGTCAGAAAAATCTGAACCCCAGATATCGACAACTTTTAAAAAAGCTGCGATGTTTTTAGCTGTTCAGCTTTGCAGCATAGGAAACGATTATATTTCCCTCGTGGTAGACTAGTAAGCCAATTTATTGAATAGAATTACACTAAAAATATCTAAATCAATTCGGAAATGGCGGAGATATTTTCAATGATCAATGACATGATCAGCCAGGCAGCCGCCTTGCACAGATGACACAATGTTTAATTTTTCGTTTGCATGTCTATTTTTTAAATTTATATAGATTACAGTTCAAACTTAAGGGGAAAGAAACGCCAAAAAGTATGGCTATGGTATGTCGTATCTGACATCATGAAACTTTGAAATTTCAAACATGGCGATGATGACGTCATTACTACGTCAGCACTACCACAACGTGATTTTTTTTGGAAAATGCTTTTTTCAAAAATTATTTTAAAGCTTTTTTTAATGAAATAGTATTCGTATTTTCTAACATCTACAAATTCAGTTCCTTAGTAAAACCATTCTCGTACCCAAAGCCTTCTCAGCATTCTAACGAAAATTCGAATGCTTTCGATTTTTTTGGTGAGAAAGGTCTGGGTACGAGAATGTAGTAAAAAAAAACCGATTACGATCGTAAAACACATCGTACTTTGAGAGTTTTAGTGTTCGATCGATCTAGTCATATGGCCGGCGGTTGTAATACAACTCTTCGTCCGGGATTTGTAAAGTACATTTCTATCAAATGATTAGACATCAGTTTGTCCCTAAGGAAACTTAGGAAGTAGTTTATGGGTGAACGGAAACATATTTGAACCACTCAATACACGTCAAAACCGATTTCAAGAAACAAATCCACTAAAGTTTCATAGTGAGATGAATACTGAAAGAAGTAGGTAGCCACGCTAAACTAGCTTAGTTGTCGCACTAGGCATTGTTTTCTATTTATGGAAACTAAAGTGTCGTATGGTTAGACAAGTATCGTTGAGATTACAGTACACGAGTTAGATACGGGAGTCTTAGTAAAACTAGTTATTTATCGCATTCATTTAGATCATATTCGTTTTGAGAGTGTCCTGTGTTTGACGTTTATCTGCGCACGTACACCAGTGTTCAACCAACCTAGAATATTTCCACTTCAAAACATCTTTACCGAAAAGAACAAAACAGGAACAAGCTAATATTAAAACTAGTATTTCAGCTGCAAACAACTTAAGTTTTTCGATTACTTCTCTCATACGTAAAGATGATAAAGTAAAAATAAAAACAGAAGATTGCTACTTCAAACTCGTGATGGAAGCCCCATAGGCTGAGTTTATGATAACGTTCGATTTGAAAAGTGTTTTGTTTATTTCTTCTTTTGTATCAGCTGTAGACTTTTTTAAGTTCTTATCACTTAAAACCCCTTTACGTCAGCCAACGTTTTCGTTATATCTATAGGTTTAACGTTTTAAAACAGTATTTATAGTATTAGATGATCTCAAAGCTATTTCACTCATATGTCCTTGATTCAGTGGCCAAGTATCTATCACGATGAAGAGTCTACGACTATTACTTATGTTATAATAAAGATTAGAAACATAGATAATGTACTCGATTATGAAACCGACATATTAACGCACTCCAAGCGTGAGGAGGTATTTTGGAAGTAGTTTAATTAAAGTTTAATGTGGGACAACTCACGGAAAAGGAAAAGACGCATTGAATCAGTTATAATTTGAATCTCTTTGCTACTGATTGAAAAAGTTTTTTTTTTCGTTTTTATGCTTTAGTAATTTTGTTAGTTTTTAATTTGTGTTTCTATCGATTTTGTTGTTTTGGTTCAATCTCCTATTTAATATATATATATATAACTATACTTATTATATAACTAGTTTTAGTTTCATTCATCATCCATCATCCACCATCCATCCCTCCCTCCCTCCCTTCCTCCCTCCACCAATTCCTCCCTCTTTCCTTCCATCGTACCCATCCATCTTTTCTTACTTACATCCATCCATCCATCCATCCATCCATCCATCCATCCATCCATCCATCCATCCATCCATCCATCCATCCATCCATCCATCCATCCATCCATCCATCCATCCATCCATCCATCCATCCATCCATCCATCCATCCATCCGTCCGTCCGTCCGTCCGTCCGTCCGTCCGTCCGTCCGTCCGTCCGTCCGTCCGTCCGTCCGTCCGTCCGTCCGTCCGTCCGTCCAACCATACATTATTTATCCATTAATAATCCATTACTAATTCATTAACACACCCATAACAAAAGCACGTGGATTCTCTCATTCTCAAGAGTCTTCCTAATAACATCAAGTAAAGTCAACCCACATTAAGTGATCATTTCATTTTAAAACCCCGCTTTACAAAACCCACGCCTTTGCGTCTACATCTCAAAAGATAATTTTACCATTCACTAAGACAAGAATTTCGCGAGTAATGACAGGGTTGCCATAATGTCTGATTTAACTTTAATACCTCCGCGTGCTCTCTCTCTATCCAATGACGGCCGCATGTCAAGCTAAATCATTGTCTAATTCGTATGTTACAATCAAAAGTTCATAGCACGTGATCGCGTTGCCACATTAATGCACCAATAGTATATGCGAATACGTGTAGCCAACACCTTAACAAGTCGAGCACTCTTAAGTCATTGATTTTATGATTTTTCGACAGTTGCACTTGAAGACAAGAGGTTCGAAGACTATCCATAGGTGTGGGCATTTTGGTACGTTTGCAGCTTAAACGGTGCTGAAATCCTTCGTAATCCCTCTAGAAACTAAAATACAGCTAGTGAAAGGTAAGTAAAGATCTAGTAAACAAGGTACGGTCTTAGTTATCTATAGAATCATGAAATTGTCTTTCTACAGCGTCGAGTGAACTTTTTAACCTTGCTAATAAATATACTCATGTACTTGAAAATATCTTTCAATTTTTAAAAGAATTTTGTTATTGACCACATGCGTGCAAAATGTGAGAAAACTAAAGGAGAAAGAGATAGAGCACACTGCTAACAGAGAAAAGAAAAGAAAAAACGAAGAGTGTGTACTAACACAGAAGGAGCCAAGCTGGGTATAGGGCTATTGCGACACTATTCATTATAATTAAGAAGCTAGACGTAAGTAATGTAGGGATAAAAGTAAATATAGAAGAGGGCAATATACGCCCGAAAACTCGACTCAATTATTTAAAGGCAAAGGAAAATATCAGTTTATCGGTGTAGCTATGAAAAATCAAAGGAGGAAAGTTATAAAAGAGAGCCGTTAATTGAACAAGAAATTTCTTTCCTAAAACTACTATGCATTTATTACTATAACTATCACTTTTGCTATTCCTTAATTCCCTAAAATAAAGGCCGTCAAAACACCCTAAAATAACCCTCGAAAATATCTATATTTTAGACAAACCTAAATATCAGATAACGCTTACCAAAATAACCTAGTTACGGCAAAAATCGACGTTCACTTAAAAGGACGGTTACACATTGACATCCCGTACGTCATAGGATAACAATAATGTCAGTTGTAACTTGTTTTGTAGTTATAGCTCACGTATTACATATCAGAAGTGTGGAGTTAATTAATAATTAATTAAATTAAAAATTAATTTATTTGGTTGAAACTGAAGTGAGTTGAGATAAGTTTACGTTAAACTTTGTGAATACGATAAGTTGCGCGCCTAGTCAGCTATTATTTTCCCTTTAGATTATTTAGCTCAGTATTTGCCTTGAATTTCTTGATCTTCAAGTACACCGCGTCATAAAGTAAAGCTTAAACTCATGATCACTACTACCTCTCTAATCCGTAAAAAATACCCCCAGCAAAATCCGGCACGTATGTACCAGCCCCGAGTATTGCACAACCTTAGTTATACATACACATCCATGTGTCATACTATCACAGAACTTTTAAATAATTTCTGCGCCACTTTCCATAAAGACAGAACGTTGTTTGCACTTGGTCTCAATTTACAAGAATTTAGAAAAGAAATATTCCCTATGATGACATCTACACCTTTCCACTTCGACGCCTTCAATATGAAAGTAAGCTTAAAAAGTAAGTGTGCCGCAGCGGTCAGAAACACTAGGACCTAACGTCACCCGCATCAGTACTACCCGGGATAGATTCCCTAACTCGGTATCGTATACGAGCAGAGTTACTTCGGTTGTTGTTGTTCTGTGTGAATAATTTTCTCCGCGGGATCTCAGGATTTCCTCTCCACGAAAAGCAACAGTTCTAACTGATTACATTTGGATTCCGCGTATGAACAGTCATTCTACGGTTATGCTTAAGCGAATGCCACATTTGATTAGACTTTAGATATCTGATAATGATAGAGTCAGAATGCTAATGCATGCGCTAGATCTGCACATGCAAAACTATAACGATAAAGGAGGTCGAACAGACAAGCCCATCAACCCACATATTCTTAATCATGAGATAATCATGATTTATGAGTGATATTCTTGAACGCGACAAGCCTTGAGGTCATACCACGTAACTTAGTACTTGCTAAAGGAAGTCGAATAAGTCGCGCACGCGGATGAGAAAAGCTTTAAGAGCTACGATGTGCTTAATAACCTAAAATCAAATAAGATTTCAGACTACCGCAGGCCTCGATATAAGGGACCGGCCATTATATTTCACCAGGGGGGAATGGGTTGGAGTATTTTTGACTAAACATCATAAAGATTCACTGGTCTGCCCCTGAGGGTTTTGACGTCTCAATGCATTGACATCTTTTTTCCCGTGTCTCAGCTAATCATATCTAATAGCTTAGTTGAGTCAAATGCTTGATTTTCATTGACAAACGGCTGCTTGGTGACAAAGCGTTCCGGCACCAAGGTCAGGCACCAATAAAAAGTGTTCACTTGTTAATTACTTTCTAAAAATATCCAAGTTAAAATTTTCGTTAATATTTGATACGCTATTAATTTAATCGTCCGCGACTATGCCTAATCTTTCCGTTGCCTAACACGAACGCGGCCTACACTGGCTTCAAAAATAAGTATTTTGAACAGGTTAGGAACTTACCGGTTAAGGTCGGCTTGGACATCGAGATTTAGGTACGCTTCTCACTCTATTAGTAGACAAAAGAGGCCCGCTCCAATACTTTGCCTTTTGATGACGTTCGTCGTATGGAAAGGACCTATACAAAAGTATCACTTGTCAGATATCAGCTACACACAGTTATTTTGATATTATAGGTACGTGCAAGTATTGAAAAATCATTTTGTTCTTATGTTTTCTCTTTTGATTATTTTGTTCAACATTTACCTTTACTTTGTTTATCTATTACTTATTATTTTTTCGAGTCTTTTCAACCTTTTTATTTTTTTGCTCTCCTGTATATTATTCAATTTATACCTTGCTTCCATTCTACACGTTTACCAGGGGCGGATCTAGGATTTTGTTCAGGGAGGGGCACAAAGTTAACCCATGCAGGGAGGGGTGCACCCCTTAGAATCAAAGGGAAAAAACAGTATTGGTTATCTTCGAAGTAGGGGCACAAAGTCGAACCAGGGAGGGGTGCGCCCCCCTGCACCGCTCCCCTGGATCCGCCCTTGTTTACCCTTCACTTCCATATGCTTTTTTCTTCTTCTCTTCTTGTTTTTGTTTTTCTTTTCTTATTCTTTCTTATTTAAATAATTTGTCTAATCCCTTTCCTCTATTTTTTTTAAAATCTAAACTCGCATTTCCTTTTCTTTCCTATTCTCTTCCTTCTTTTTAATTTCAGTCTCTTTCTTCTCTTTCTTCTCTTTCTTCTCTTTCTTCTCCTCTTTTCGAAAGGAATTCTTATTTCACTTCTTTGCATAAATTACTGCCATAACTAAAGTGCGTAGATAATAAATAACAGTGTCATTAGAAATAGGAAGTTGATCCCTATCAGATACAAGAATTATTAATCTATTACTGATCTCTAGCTAGACTTCCCGCCATTATTCTTTGCCACTACTACAACTCTTTTCACTTACTTCAACTATTTAAATAGTTTCAACTTGAAAAACAATCACGTTATATTTTATGCTGCAAGTATATTACTGAGCCAATTAATAATTGAAGATTATCATCATTATCATTATTATTTGGATTTGAATTGCTGTTATTGCTGCTGTTGTTATGAATAACTACAAGATTTATTCTTAAAATATCGTTTAAATGCTATATACAATGCGATACGTATATGCTTTTTTCTTTTTACTATTCTGTGGCAGTCGTAGACTTATTTGGTAGGTCTCAAGTCTCGAAAAATTTGGCAAACCTTCGAAACTAGAAATGCAGTTTTGAAATGAGTCAAAAACGGTTTGAGTTCTTTTCGGCAACGTTTCCGATAACAAAAAATATATATACCAATTTGATGAAAAAAGTGGTTAAAATCGAATCTTAAGATATAGCTACATCGGTATAATCTTGAAATTCATCCTTTTTTGTGTGTGGAATCGAAGTTTGCATTGTGATTATAAACTTAAGACGATACCTACTTCCGTGAGAAAAAGTCTATAATGTAAAAGTGGTAAAAATTAAGAAATTATTTAAAGGTTGGTGAGACAAATCTAACCAAATGAAGTTAAACCCAACCCACCAACACCTTCAGTTTGAGTCTATAATGTATTTCGAGAATGCCCATAATATTGTAAACAAGTCGGGAAGTGTAAGGGGATTATAAGCCCATCAAAAGGAAATACATGAGTTAGAAGTCGCTCCATTATACATTAAGCTAGAATTAAAACCATTATAAGTGGATTTGACTGAATTCTTTGTCGGTAAATAGACTAAGCTTACTCTACATTATCAATTTTGATTCCTTTACTACATTTCGCTCTTAATTCCTTGTATTTCTTTTCTCTACTCAAGATAAATTTAGCGTTTTTTTTGGTTTGTTTTTGTCTTTTCATTTTCAAGTTTTCTTGCTTTCCATTTTCGTTTACATAGCACACTGACATTGCTGTTATTTTCTTCTCCTTACTGCAATTTTCATAAACATGCGAACTCTGTCTGCGAGCTGCACGCTGGTTTTTCGCTGCCGTCAATCAAACTTAATCAGTCGGTACCTTTAATATTTTTGACTGGCGGCAGCGAAAAACCAAATTTCAACGTGCAACTTCGGAGACGCAGAGTTTGCATGTTTATGAAAATTGTAGTAATCAAAAACAAAAATCAATTCAAATTAAATTCCAGACAACATGGTAATGAAAAGCTGTCTACTTGAGACTTGTTAGAAAAAACTAAGAAGTCTCGACACGAAAAAAGAATACTTGAAAACATTGTCAGTGCTAAAGGAAATAGGCAAGCAGTTCCTTCAACCCCAGGGTTTCCTTCTTCTAGCCACGAATAGCTTTCTTTTTGCCTTTAGACTCACAACACTTCCTTTTTAAATTGCAGCTTTTAGAATAGGAAGTTGGGGTTTAAAAGCATGCTCGTGAAACAGCGGGTTTCCTTAAAATGGGGTTTTTATTTCTTTTAGGTTCAACAAAAGATCCCCGAGAAAAAAAAAACATTGAGAAAGTCTACATTACTTAGATATTTGAACACCTGCTTCGTTATATTCCAATAGCCCAAGGACCGGCCATCTATTCACTTTAGTTTAGATATATGAAATGCTTTCTGAGCGGCATCTCTTTTTAGGCATTTCTCATGCATAATTCAACTAAATCATGTCTTAAGAGCCGAAACAGCTGAAACATGGTTTTGGCGGGGAAAAGACTGCGCGCGTCATTAGAGATGGATGTTATAAATTATTGTATTTAAGCTGGAAAAAGCCAAATTTTAGATATGAAACTCGCTGATCTTCTTATAAAACAGTATCTCCACAGCCCTAAACTGTTGAGCACGATTAATTGGCGTGGAACGTATAAATTAGAGGAAATTTTCTTCGGGTATAGGCGTTACATGATGAATGTACTTCCAATGAAATAACTTCTAGAAGTTCTACAGCGTTCGGTTCATTTCTTAATTACACATCTTGAAATCTCCTGCTCATGCTAATCCCTGTGTCCTAACATGTTCTATCACGCCATTAAATAGCGCTTAAAATGATGAATATGAACATTTTATGAAATCACCATGGTAACCAGAAAGGATAAAAAAGTTAGACGTAAGAATCATAATATTTTCATAGCTTGAGATTGTTCACTTCTGCATTGCCCAAAGGGTTTAGTATCATTATTTCGATCGAAAAATTCATATTTGCATTTCCAATGCTAAAAAAGGAAAATTCATCGAAAATCAAACTTCGAGAACGAAAAAATCATAGCACATTTCGTATTCCGCAGAATAGAAAGTTTTGGAAAAAGATGATGTTTTGATATAAAAACTAAAGCTCTTGAATGGTTTTTCTTAGACGACCAAAAGATCAAAGGATCAGAGGATCTAGTACAATATCGAAGTATAATGTTAACTGCAACCGCTTGATCTAAATCAAGAAATATTCTAAAGGATTAGCAAGAGGTCGAGACCAACGCGGCGTCTATTCGGGTAAGATAGTAAACATTTTATGGAATAAAAGTGCAGTTTTTTTTTTTCAGGCACAATTTTAAAGTGCTACTCTGACGAAAATCGCTCAAGCTTGGATTCAGCTGAAACTTCCTAAGAATACTCTTTAAAGGTCCAATAATCACTGTATGAAGTGTTTTCTCGATATTCAGGGCGAAAGTATGATATTTTTACGTTTATTTTTTGGAGTCTGTGACGTCATACACTCAACATCAAACATTGCTACATATATTTCTTTGTATATAAATCCTTAATTTATGTTATTCCTATGAAGCCCAAAGGGTGGCTAATGTGCTTATTTCACATTACTTGTGACTATTATTTATATTTTGGGGTGTTTTGGGTATTTTTTTCTCCCTTTGCTACTGATATTTTGATCATAAACTACAAAGAAATGTATGGAGCGATGTTTGATGTTGAGTGTATGACGTCACAGACTCCAAAAAATAAACGTAAAAATATCATACTTTCGTCCTGAATATCGAGAAAACACACTTCATGCAGTGATTATTGGAAGTTTCAGCTGAATCCAAGTTTAAGCGATTTTCGTCAGAGTAGCACTTTAAACTAGGACATTATCTTGGTAAATTGACATCGAGTTCATATCACCAAATCTTACCTCGATGACTAAAAAACTTGAAATTTCGATAGAATGAAAGAATACTTCAAAATACATTAGCTATAATGTTGAGAACAGCTATCTTGTGGTCCGGCCCTAAGATCCAAATTGTATCAATGCTATTTGGTATGAAAATAACATGTTATTGTCTGTAAGTATTCGAATATTTCATCCCTGTATCAGTCAGAAACTACAGTTTACATGCTAAAATAGAAATAACAGGAAAAAAACAAGATTACCCAGGCTCATTTCTAAAGGAAAATACAAAACCCAAACTTCTACAGTGGAACCTCTATTAACTGATCACCTTTGGGACCTTGCATGGTGTCCGCTTAATAAAGGGAGTCCGCTGTATAGAGGTTTGTTTTACAGTTAATACAGTGGTACCTCTACTAACTGGACACCTTCGGGATCTTGCATGGTGTCCGCTTAATAAAGGGTGTCCGCTGTATAGAGGTTTGTTTTACAGTTAATACAGTGGTACCTCTACTAACTGGACACCTTCGAGATCTTGTATGGTGTCCCACTGATAAAAGGTGTTCGCTGAGTAGAGGTTTATTTTACGGTAAATATGCAACTAGCTATCACGAGGTATAACTATTTCAAAATATAAGGAAACCAAAAATATGGACTCAAATTGCTGCTGGTGAAAAAATAATTACATGTATAATACATACTATAATTGCATAACAATAGTTAGAACTGCAGTTGAGTGCTTTTTGGATAAAAAGTATTTGATGATAATTTATATAATTTATTAGTATTATAGAAAGAATATTTTTAATTAATTATTTCTTCCGTTTCTTTAACCTTATTTCCTTCTTTTCCTTTTCTTTTCTCATTTTTACATTTTTTTTCTTTCTTCCTTTTCTTATTTGCTTTGAATATTGTGTACGAACTGCCTCATGAAAAAATAATGCATTCCTTTATTTCTTTTCGAATAAATAAACACAGGTTGTATTTGAGATTCATAAAAATTTTTCAATAAAAAAATTCTATTAGTTCATTTACGGAAAAAGATATATCCCGAAAATTCCCTAGAGCTACTAATCAAGAGAATTTGTCATGAATATTCAAAGTGGAACATAGAGCTTAATCTAATCAATCATCACTTTAAAGATCCCATCAATGTTTCTGATAAAGGTTTTATCGATTGGAAGTGTCCAGTGAATCGGACTTAACCTACACTATGCTTATGATCAAAAAAACTATTTTAGCGCTGATTAAGGTCTTTGATTAGACAGTTCTGTACTAAGTTTTTCCTTGTGTGTGTGCGATGCTTTTACGGTGATGAACTTAGGCCACGGCACGGCACGGTACACTGTTTATATTGAAATGGCTTCCCATTCTTTACATTGAAATAGCTTCCATTCGTTTACAGTGAAATGGCTTTCCAATTGTTTACATCGAAATGGCTTCACATTCTTAACATTAAAATGGCTTTTATTAGATTTACGCTGAAATTGCTTTCCATTTATTACATCGAAATGGCATCCCATTTTATTTACAATTAAATGGATTCCATTCTTAAAAATGAAATGGCTTTTCAATTTTTTTACAGAAGAATGGCTTCTCATTTATTTACGTTGAAATGGATGGCTTCGTCGGTGTAATTCATCCAATCACAACTTAGTCACGGTTACGAAAATTAAAAATACTGATGTACCACAAACTGATAAAACGAATTTTGACGAATTTGGCAAATTTTCCTTTCTTCTTTAATAGAAAAATGACGTAAATAAACGAGTTTCAATTTACCTATTTAGCTGCTCCAGTTGGAATCTTCCTAAGCGAGTGCATGTCAAATAAGACTATGTCGGAAATAGGATTTGATTTCTTGTGGTAAATAGTTGGAGGCTATATTTTGCTTAAAGAAAATAACAGGAAATAGGAATGTAAAGACAAACAGGGGGTGGGTGGGTGTACTGCAGGGGTTTCAGTCGTCCCATCAATATTTCGTCATGAAGCCAATAAAGTGGTTTGATGGCAGCCATGTTTAAGGGAAAGAACAAGGTAATATTTTCCATAATAACTTTCTCTCCAACAATATGGAAGGTCGTGAAATCTGACTATCTTCATTTCATGACGTAACGGCTATTTTAAGCAACATGCTCCCTCTCTACTCCCTCTTTTCTCGAGGTTGCGTGCGCATCCAACTTGACGGGCCACAAAATTGAAAAACGCAAATTCAGTAAAATTGAGAAGCCAGTTTTATATTCAAAGAATAATTTAGAGAATAATCAATTTTATGAATTTTTATCGAAAAAAAAATTCATAGTGTAGGATAATATTCATTATTAAACTCCTGGTATCGTGGCCCGTCAAGTTCCTTAAATTTGGATGCGCACGCAACCTTGAGAAAACGTTCTATTGGCCGGTTTAGACGGTACAATTTTCGCCTACAACTATCGTATACAACACGCTCGCGTCTGTCGTAGGCGAGTTGTAGGCTTGATTTACACTCTACGATTCGAGTTGTAGGATGGCGCGAGCGTGTTGTATACGATAGTTGTAGGCGAAAATCGTAGGCCGTCTAAACCGGCCTTATTAAATTTTACATGCTGGATGCAAAATAGTTAGCTTCTTCTTCAAATCCAGTTGAAGACCTAGAAAAAATTCTGTCGTACGTTTTGAACGGGTATTCTAGAGGCAAGGTATGTTGGCTGGTCGGTTGTCTGCTGGTCTTACGAATAGTAGCTTGTCCACAACCGACCGTTTCATGCGTGGTCTAAAGTCTGTTGAGGCTTACTGATCTTTAAAAAAACTAACGACACCTCGTCTTCTTTCATTAGTTTTCGTATTAAATTGAATGAACAAATGGGAAAGTAATTACTTTACATGTAATCTAAACAAATGCCTACTTAATATGGCCTTCTTTTTTCGAAGTGTAAACATTCTTTCCTTCAGCACAACAACAAAGTACAGTAACTAATCATTTGAAAAACCAGTAAAACCTTCTTCAAGAGTCAAAACGCTATCTGATTTTTTGACAGAAACCTTGGGACATTTGTTCATTTGTGTCAAAATCTAAAGCGGAAAATTAAACATGACAATCGTTAAAAAAATCTAAAATCGATTAACGTCCGTTAGGCGGCTTTCTTTAGCCATTAGACCATCGTTAAGCCTTAAGCTACGAGCTTTATTTTTCCTTGGTTATCGGATATAATTTAACTACAAAATTCACACAATCATTAAAGAAATCGAGGAAATTTTGCCTAACTTCCTGATGAGGAAAGATTTTATGTTTTATATCAACGACGATGTTTACTTTCATTAGCGAGAACTGTTGAAATAAGATCGATTGACTATACGTGACTGTAAGTCTATCATAGTGTACATCAATTATAGCTTTTAATTAATGACAATGTTTTTGATAGAACAGATGAAATTCTTAATACATGACGGTGATCCCAAGATGCATTAGGTACAATACATTAGGTCGTATTAATATAAAAGAACCCTTGCGTGAATGTTAAACATTAGAGAAAAGTCCCAGTGAAGATTAGAGAAGCTCGATTATCGCAATGAATCAGGCTTTTGATCCTAGGGTCGTGTAGACAAAGCAAGTTAATTTGAGGTAAGTTGTCAACGGATCAAAGAACAATTCATTAGAGAAGTTGTCGTGATATTCAGATTTTAGATGCTGGGCAAACGGGACTGGATTCCTTAAACAAGAAAAAGAGTGGTTTTCACGGGAGCCATGCATATTAAAAACATCAAACATGAAAAGAAAATAGAATGGTTTTCATATTTAAAAAAATTCTTTTTTGGAGGAAAAAAATTCAACTTCAAAAAAAAACCTCGTTAGAAAAAAATGGAAAGATAATTTAGCAAAGAAGGAGCCATGCATATTAAAAACATCAAACATGAAAAGAAAATAGAATGGTTTTCACATTTAAGAAAATTCTTTTTTGGAGGAAAAAAATTCAACTTCAAAAAAAAACCTCGTTAGAAAAAAATGGAAACATACTTTAGCAAAGAAGAAATTATTAATTATTATTATTATCATTATCATTATTGTTATTATTATCATTACTATATTATTTATTTCATTTTGCAGCAGTTATTCCTTTATTTCATGCAAATATATTGCTATATACAACATAAGTGCTGTAAAACCTCTTCATACTACAACATGCATTTGACTGCCGTTAAAAAACGTTTTCAAGAAAAATATCACTGTTTGATATACAATATATTCTAAAGAAAGGTCGATAATACAAAGCTCGAAATGCACTATGGGCGATCTGAATCCTATCAGCGAATTCAGAACAATATATATGAAAAATTCCAAACTTTGTCTGCACATTTTTTCGGGTATATTTTCTTCTGTATTGACATTATTTACATATAATACAATATATTATAAATATAATACATTTCAAGCTTGGTAAACAACATGCAGCATGCAACAAAAGCTTCACTAACCTTTTTTGAGATAGCTACTTCAACAAACAAAGAACCGACACTTAAAATCTTCCTGAATGAAGACCTTTAAAGCAAGACCAAAGGACAAACTAATGCTCATTTAACGTCCGAATCAATGAAAGAAAGGCGGAAATCTGTTTTAAATTCATGCCAAAAAATTATAATGGAAAATATGTTCTGGCAAAAATTTAATGTGGAAGGTGTTCCCATTTATTAATTTCTGATCTTAGTCATTATTTTGAGCCGGAATAAATGTCTTAGTTTTACTAAAGCTGACGTAGTTAAGCTACGTACTGAAAGCGAACTATAAAAATTACTAAAGTTAGTGGGAAGTATTTGCCATCGCAAAGAAAAAACGAGGTATGATGGCTGGGAAAATCTTAAGATTATGTAATCACTAAATCGGTTTGTGTTTTAGGAAAAAAGAACAATTTCGAGTATAAAATCAAAGGGTTAAGGCAACAAAAAGGAAATTAAAACTGCAGTTTGTGTGTTGTTTTTTGTTTGTTTGTTTGTTTGTTTGCTTTCATACGTGCGTTTTGCAAGTCGTGTTTATTACTCTAAAAATTGTGAATATTTACCCAAGTTAGATTGATAGCCCTGGCTCTCATACGTGCCGATTTTTTGCTCGAATACGTGTTCATTGACTCCGTTAATTAAATATATTTATTCAATTTTGGCTCCATTTTGAGTGCTAGGAACGATTTTCAATCAAAAATCAGTGCCAAATGTTGGCAGCTTGGCTTTAAAAATTCATTATCAATTAACTAAATACATCTACAGCCATAACATTCTATTATGTAGTTCCATTCTTACTAGCCAGCTAGTCCGAATGAAAATCAGTATATTTTTTTCTATCTGCTTTATGACAATAGGCAGATTAAGATTCCCGTTTTTCATTCCCGCAAACGGCCAACGTGACCACATTTTTATCGTTTCCCTATATTTCACTTAACCTTTTGCAAACCCTCTTGATAAAGACAAGTATTCTTATGTTTAACTACTACTTGGAAATTTTTGCGATTCCTTTTCACTAATTTTAAGGAATTTTTTAATGGTCAACTGACGTTTCACGTTTGCCGTTAACAAGAATCTTAAACTCTCAACTCTCTAATAAATACAAACACCGACTTAGGCAGGATTGAATCGTACGTTGTAAAAAACGCAGTTAAGAAAATACATATTCAAGTTACCAGATGTAGAATTTTCAAGTCCTGCCGAATATATTCTAGTTGACTACGCGAACATTGTTACTTTCCTTCTATATTTCTATTCTTCCGTTTCTTCCTTTCCTTCGTTTGTTCCTCCAATCTTTCTTTCCTTCTTTCTTTCTTTCTTTCTTTCCTTCCTTCCTTCCTTTCTTCCTTCCTTCCTTCCTTTCTTTCTATCAGTTTCTGTCTTTTTAATTTCAATTACCTATAACATTTTCCAAGATATTTCATGGCATAATTGACTACATTTTCTAACATTTCAACCTCGTTTTTTTTTCAACCCGATAAAGTCATAGTCATGAATTTCTAACATAACTACGACATGAATTTCTAAATCCGTTTTAACAAAATTATCCATATTTGTTGCACAATCAATATGAAAAAAGACGAAAACACTAGCATGAAGTCATATATTCCTAACAGTAACCTGATTGGCTACTAATATATGTTTAAATTCAGAGCAAAACGTGCTATGACTTGCTTTTTTGACTTTTGCTGAGAATGAGAATGAAATAAGTAGCCAAATGCATGGTCGTCATTTTGGTTGATCTACTGAATTGAACAAAGTTATCAATTCACCCAACACTTATGGCTTGTGAGAAACAACCGATGGACATGATGTTACAATGTTAACGTATGAGAATAGAGAGGGGAAAAAAAAGAAACAGATAATAGATAAACAACCAATCAAAAAGTGGAAAAATACGGATAAAAATCACGAAAACCTCAAGCAAATACTTGACCCGAAGCAATTTAATTTCTAATTTTAGAAACTATTTTGGTTCCAATCAACATTTTCAGGTCATTTTTCACAGGGTAGTAACCTTTATATCATGGCGATCAGACCACGTTAAAACAAGGCAGTCTCAAATATTCGATGTATTTTGATAATCGCTATGTTACTGTGGAGACTCCACTCGAAGTGAAGCACAGAGCGTCAATAATACACGTCAACATCAAAGGACATTTGCCGAGATATAAAGACAGAAATGTCATTTTATTGGTTGGCCACTAATTATAACTTTCAAGAATGAAATATAAGATGGGTTCATTCAAGAGTGAGTTCAATGTAATAATTAAAGTTTGTTTGTAGTCAAGCTCACGTGGCGAGGACCACTTCATCTTTGGACAAACTGAGTAAGTTTAGATGGTAAAAACTATAGTTCGTGACAACTACAGACTCGTGTATTGAAAAGGTTTAGGAAATTAAGAAGTTTTAATAACGAAATGCGACATGGAGACTCGAAGTTTATGAAATTATAGCAGTTTGACTATAGTTGAGTCGATCAGCTCGAAGTCACGAACCTTACTGAAAACACGCTTTATCAACTATTTCCTGTATATGCTACGCCTTAGGATACAGAGCACGAAATTAACTTTTAAACTTTTTAGCAAAAAATTCAAAGTCACTAGCGATGGCGGGACGCAGTGAATAACGAACGTTACTTGATGCGGGTTCTAAACTTTTCCCTTTAATTTATGGACTGTGGTCATACTCGCAAAACTTAGCTAGTTAAATTTTTTGTCACTCGCTAAATACAAAAATTCACTCTCATTTTGCGATTTTGCGAGCGTTAATTTCGTGCCCTGGAATAGTAGAGTAAATTTTGAGTAGTACGAGGATTTTTTTTTTTAAAGCAACTGTATATATGCACGTATAACTCTCACAAAAATGAAGAAGAAAAACACAGCAACAACTGACTTTTTAAAAAGTTTTACTTAAAAAAAAGACGACGGAAGAAAAAGAAACTTGATATTTAATAGTTTAAACTACAACAGATAAACTATAAAAAAACTAATACAGGGAAACCGAAACAATTTAGGACTATATTCATTAGGAAAAATATACGTATACATTTCGTTAATTGTGTAAAAGTTATAGTTAGAAAAGATACCAAATTGATTCGTTGCACTAAGAGTACGTATATTTAAACAGAAGTGCAATATTCAGCAATACACCAAGTGAACCTTTTTCCAAATAGTTACCAGAAGAAACACGGAACAAAGGTTTCAAGTTGAGGCTGGGGTAATTGATACCTACACCCATGCACCTCGACTATGGACTAGCCACTGCGTTTTGTAGTCATTCGAGCAAACTCGGGAAAGACCATAGTTTGGAGTGCATCGTGCCAACACAAAGAGATAATGTAGTGAGCGGTCGAATAAGTTTCTATGAGACAGAACATTCATTAACGCTATATCAACGAACTAAAATATCACTTAGTGTCATCATTACCACTAGTTGCTCAATCCTAAGGAACTATCGCTTGGTCCTAAAACATAAACCATTATTGATATCTAACTTTCTTCTTCACACGCGATCGGATACTTTAAATTTAGTAGAGAAATGAGAAATTTGGTATTGGTTCAAGAAGTAAACTGAGAGCACGCTATACACTATATGGTTTAAAAACAACGCGTGCATGTGTGTGGGTTGGTGTATATTGATTAGTTAGTCAATTGGTTAGTCGCGTCAATAGATTCAAGTGTCGAGTTTACTCTCTTTTAAACTTTGGTTAAGTTCAATAAATCTTTTATCGGTATTGGTGATGTGCCAGTCTGAGCGTGTGATGATAGCTCACTGAGTTGAACGTACTGTTGAGTAGATCTCGTGGGAGTAAAACGGAAACCTATGACTGATAATTACTAAATTCAGAAACAAAACAAAAAGTATGACATGACTGAGTTTTGGATTGGTTTCGTTTACAAACAATGATGATAATGGTGGTGGTAATGATAATGATTACGGTAATGATTGTTGTAATTAATGATGATAATGGCAATTATAATGATGATGATAATGGTGGTGGTAATGATAATGCTTATGGTAATGATTGTTGTAATTAATGATAATAATGGCACTGATAATAACGATGATAATGGTGGTAATCATAATAACTATGCTAATGAATGATAGTAATAATGATAATGATGATGCTAATGTTTAGGATTGGATTGAAATGATGATGATTATAATGACGGTGATGACGATCGGTGATTTCGATTGCACGACTTACAGGAACTGTGGAGTAAAAAGAAATTTTTAAATTCATTTTTAAACGCCTAAACAATGCCTGTACCATTCAGACCTTAGATAGCGAGTTGCCGCGGTTGTCATTCAATTTATGTCTCCTTGATAGTGTGAACATATGAGAGTAAATGTGTGAACATAGTTCCTTTTGGTCGTGCAATAATCAATCATCGATCGCCATTCGCCTCTTCAACCTTTGATGATGATGTATATCACATCGTGGCTTGGTGAGCGTGATAACGCTAGGTTGATAATGTCAAGATGATGATGTTGATGAAATTTAACGCAGCCTGTTTTTAGAGTTGAAATCAAAACATCAAGATAGATTGATGACTATTCTCATCTTAGTATTGATAATTA
Source organism: Actinia tenebrosa (assembly GCF_029948245.1). NCBI lineage: Eukaryota > Metazoa > Cnidaria > Anthozoa > Actiniaria > Actiniidae > Actinia > Actinia tenebrosa. The sequence continues at coordinate 8,966,073 of NW_028292572.1, read as the reverse complement.
AAAATGAAAATATCTCTAGTCTTATCAGTTAAAAGTCCTATTCCAGAAAGACCCATAAGGATGAGAAAAAAACACTTAGAATCATTTTAATTGATTTCTATCGATGAATTCACAGATAATCAAAAATATATATATCAAAATAAAATGCTACTTATAAAATCAATGTTCCAAACACTGCGTTTCTTAAAGAGCGTTTTCACGTGACGTTACAGCGGCATTACGGGGTACCAAGACAATACATTCTCTATCCTCCGGGAATTGAACTCTATTTTTATGCAAATACTGTGCAGAAAGTTTCTATTCTTTATGGTTGCCTTCTCGCGTGAGTGAAACCGGAAATATCAGAATAGCGTGAAGTCTCTTGATGACGTCAGATATAAGCGGGAAAATATATTTATGATAAATTTTATATGAGAAGCTCATCATTAGAGTTTTTCGTATATAACATTGAATGTAGTGGTAATAATAATATTGATAATAATAACAATAATAATAATAAATTTATTTATTTCCCTGAGTTCAATAGCGCTTATACGATAAAGTATAAAATAATCAAACAATTAAGTCAATGTAAATTCAACATTCAAACAGCATAAACTTTCTTGCACACACTTGTTTGTAAATATCAATGTTATCACTGTTCTTGATGTTCTATGTTAGCTTGTTCCACAACAATAAATGCATGTAGGGGTCATTAAATATTCAGTTGTTGTTTCATCTACATATATTAATTATTTTTCGAGCTTTCGGATCTTAGATCCATCATCGGTGAATATGGTGTTACAATTGAAAAAAAAAAAACCCACAAAATTGATTACATGCGGAGCCAGCGTAATCCTAGATGATTACAGAGCGAGCTAAATGGAGTGAAAAAATATATAACGGAAAGCTCAGGAAAAAATAAATGTTTGTAGATGAAAAAACAACTGAATATTTTTTTAAAAGGATTATTATTATTATCATCATTATTATTATCATTATTATTGTATTATTATTAATTATTATCATTATCGTTGTTGTTATTGGAAGTCTGGAGGAAAGGAATATGGTAAACCAATGGTAGGCGTTGATTCCTATTTGTGATAAAAATCTGTCTTTTATTACTTCATGTAGTGTTGTAAGACTAATCTGACAACCTACGCAATAAACAGTAACCTAATCAAAGTAGGACACGAAGTAGTATATGGTGTAAGGTCCATGACTTTATTTATCTACTTCAGATAGTTGACCTAAATTGGTAAATATTGCATGTCTAGTCTTAATGATAAAATGACAACAACTCAATCAGGTTTCTGGTTAAGCTTTATAATACCATATACGTTTTATTCTGTACGAATCACGTATAAAGGAAAAATTGGAAATTATTGGAATTGGAAATTGAAAGAATGGGAAAACAAAAAATAGATGAGAATTTGTTCAATCTCCTTTTCTAAGAATTTAAGAAGTTTTATTTTCATATATATCTTGTAATATGGGAACTATCTATTCAAAAATAATGTTCTACAAAGATTTTTTTTAAGAACGATAAGTCTTATCTTAAATCAGTCACGATCATTAGTCACATTTCTTTTTCTTTTTCCCCCTAAAAATATAGTGACTTAATTTTCAAAAGCAATTGAGCCTCGTACCTAGACGCATTAGTTTTTATGATATTGGAAGTGTTACCACTTGTATAAGGAAAAAAACTGAAGCTATTTCGTCACGAAGTGGCAAATCGCTCACGTATTTTTTATTTTTTAAGCATATTACGATAATTAAACTTTAACGTTTTTTGTTTTGTTTTTAAACGTTGTCATAACAGAAATGTCGCTATCCTTCGAGTCATTATATTTAGATGTCACTCATTACCCTTCGAGAAACACCTCATTAAATGTCCATTCTTCAATAAATTATGGTCTTTCTTCTTATTCATTTAACTTCATCAAAGATCAAAACAACAACCGCAAACTTCGATGTCATAATGGATAGATTTCAGCTCACATAATGGATAGATTTCAGCTAACGATAACGGTATTAAATGACACCAATTAAAGAATGCATGAAATAACAAATTTAAAAAAGTAATTCTATAACCAGCCCAGGGAACATACATCGTTAGATTATAACAGTTAGAGCTCCTTCCTTTCACTTCTTTTCTTAATACCGACAAATTAATTAAAACCCTGAAGCTCCCAGCGTTTCGATTTTATGGGCACTTCAGTGGCCCTAAGTACATGCACTCGCCGACGACCACTGATTGGACAACGTTGATTGGTCTATAATTCACTACGCGAAATTATATGACTGCGTATTGAGTCATTATGGGTTCAAAACCATTTAGAAGTAAGGATAAAATATCTGAATTTTAGTTCAGTATCTCATCGTGAGAAGATGCCAGATTCTGTCATAGCTATGAGTATGAACTAAGTAAGGAAGGAATCAATGTGTGGCTATCATGGTTTGTCACTGAATTAGAGCAAGTGGTATTCACGCTTATGTTGGACATGAGGACTAAAGTGTTGTGGAAATAGACCGTCAAGAAAAATGGCGAGGATCGGTATGATAGGTATTGTATAACGCCTTTGAATTCCGAGGTGTTGAGCTTAAAAGGTCGACTTGGGAAAACTTTGTTCGAGATATTGCACAACTACCGAACGACAACAACAACGACAAAGAAAGGAACTCAAATTAACGAAAACAAGTATGTAAGTTCTGTAATGCAAGGAACATTATTTCTAAGCATTGTTATCGAGCATCCGAAGCGAAGTAACAAATATATAGAAGTTTATATAATCTAACGATTTAAAAAGGATAAAATTGGTCAAATGATTAAAAATCAAAAAACTCTTTAATAGAGTCGGTTTTAATTGATCAAAACAATTAATGGCGAATCTTAAAGATTATATTACATTTTCTTACGCTCTTACTCCAATCTTAAAAGATTAAGTACGAACCGCTTCATATGGCTGTTTAATATAGATTACAGACGAATCCGACAATTTCTTAAAGACTATTTTCACTACGGCGGTTTTACTGTTTTGAAAAAAAGAGTCAGCTGTTGTTTTTGCGTGGTTATTTCATATTTTAGAGGTTAAATAGTTTGTGTAAAGTCATTCTCGCAAGCTGTCTATATGACTATAGACCCTCTTGCATGTGACGTCAAAGCAGCTCAATCTGGGGGTCAAAATAAAAGAATACCCTTCTCTTGAGGATTGATATTAAATATATATTCAAATGTTTTGAACCCCAGGTAGGGATTCCGTATACGCAAGGGGTCAATAGCATGCCTTAAAAATAGCCAATAGATCAAGAATTGCGCAAACCTAAAATAAAGCGAACGTTGACTGACTAATATAGGACCAAAGAACAGTTCTGTAGTTTTTTTCAGTTTTGATATTCGTTACCCTTAATTTCATAACGAAAACTTGTTTTTGCCTTTACGCGCAGTCGATTTTTTGGCCTTAACTTTTTTTCGTTAGAAAACGGAGTTTGCATCGTTAGGGCAATAAATTGTAAACCATGTAAAAGACACATCTTGGTGTGTGAACCTGACCAACGAATACATTCTCCAGATACATTTCAGTACTATTGCGCTTGATTAAAACATAATAACTAAGGCTAAAATCTTGTCATTTATCAGGCAATGGGTAGGTTTTTGGAGAAAGCCGGCTTGTGTTCAAACATCAAACTTTAGACGAGTCGAACCTAATGGCATCAAAGAAGAACGCCTTGTTATCCAATGTTTCAATTAGGTTCGGCTCATGTGAAGTTCGACGTCTGACCTGAGCCTAATAGTGTGATATAAGAATGAATCCCTCGATACTATTCCGCAGTAACTGATTCGTTTTTAATTTCAGGTCCCCAAAAACAAGCCTAATTTAAGAGTCTCTTAGCAACTGCTGTCGCCATAGCAATGAATGGCACAGAACCGCCTGACGTCAGCAAATCACGTGCTCTAAGCACGAGTGACATTATCTTGGTTTCCTACCTCTGTCTGGTCATAGTAACTGCCTTATTTGGTAACGCCTTATTAGGTATCGTTATAATAAAGAAGAGTCTACTCCAGAACGTTCATTACTACTTCATTCTTAATCTTGTCGTCGCTAACTTTCTAAACGCGCTACTCAAAATACCGACGTCCATTTTGATAAGAGTCGACAAAGACTGGTACCCACATTACGGAGTTTGCTACTTCACTACCCCACTGGGGGTTTTATTTGGCTCGGCGTCAGTTGGTACTTTAGCCACGGTGGCTATAAATAGATACTTGGTGATTGCGTCACCGTTTAGTTACAGCGATAAAATGCCCCCTGCTTTTGCAAAGACAATTTTGACAGGAATATGGATTGGCGCGCTTGGGCTTGCCATTCCACCAACTACGTGGAGATCTAAGGATTCGATCTGCAGTAGTGGCGGCGTATCCAGTGAACACAAACTGTCGGAAATTTTATACTTTGTACTTGCATTATGGATGTTCGTTATCATTATCCCAAGCATCGTCATGTTTATGGCGTACTTTAAAATCTATCTCATCGCTCGTAACCATGCTAAACGGATGGAAGCACAACAAACCCCAGCTCTGACTCACACTGACCAACAAACCAAAAAGCGAAGGAGAGACCTTAAAGCTGCTGTCGTACTTGCTGTTATTGGTGGCATTTTTATCATTTGTTGGCTGCCATTTTTCGTCGTTCAAGCCATACACAAATTTGGTGGACATAAACTAAATCCTATCTACTTTAACGTATTTTTATGTATCATGTACACAAACGCTGCATTGGACCCACTAGTACTGTTATTTTTTAACGCTGAGATGAGAGTTGCATTTGTTCGAGTTTTCTGCAAAAGACTTATACGAGTCCGTCCTCAAAGTGGCGGGAACACAACTTGTGGGCACGCAAGCGCAGTCATTCAAACATGACACCGAAGACTCACTTGAGAAACAATAGGAAATTCACGTAACTTATTCCTGACTTATTCCTATAATAAACCTATTATTAATTATATCACCGGTCATAACAGCTATCTTATAAAGAAATGGGGAGAGAAACCCTTCAATATCATTTCAAAGCTAAAGATACTACTTTACCACTGAAAAATCTCATTAATTTAAGTAGCTGTTGCCCTACACATATTAATATGTACTGTCCATCTGACTTTCATTATGAATAAGTCCATTTTGAAAGCAAAATCTATGAAAGTTACTATCAAACAGAAAATCCTCCATCTTTGAAGACATAATTTGACAAAACAAATAACAATGGTGAAAATGGCTATCAAATTAATTACTTTGAGAAAATTGGAATATTACCATTCATTCAAAATACTATGGTTTTGGTGTTAATTATTCAGTTGAAAGTGTGTTCAGTTACAGTTCAATAGATTAAATAAGTGATAGATCGTTAAGTGCATTCAAGATGGCAAGCTGCAGTTTAGTTTATGTTTCAAAAGGTTTCAGTTTTGTCCTACATATCATTTTATGAGTATTATATTTTGCATTCTACTAACATGTTAAGTATTTAATTTGTGCTAGAAAATCTATGTTAGAGAGAGTCAAATAGCAGTAAGGATAAATCTGTTTCTGATTTTTAAAAACTTCTATATGATAACAGTGGCAGATACAGAGGTGGTTTCGTGGGTTCCATGGAAACCCCCAATAAGATCTTAAAGCCAATCATGTTCTTAACACTCAGTGAATGAAATTGGATCCCCCCCTTTCATGAAGTTAAACTACCGGCTTCTACTGTGTGGAGGCAATCTTGGAATCCTCCTTTTCAAATTCCTGGATCTGCCTCTGGATAACCATTTCCATTGTACTTTTGTCATAAATTATTCATAAGACTGATCTGCAATACTTATTGATTTAGTGTAAAAATCAGATAAATTACTAATATACTTCGCAAGTACCTTTTTTAAAGATTTAAACAACAAGAGACATTTTGAAACAATGTATAGTATCATGTAGCCTGCATGCATAAAGACCGAATCTAAATCTCCTTAAGAGAGTTAAATTCGGTCTGCACTCAGGCTAAGTATCATGCTGGTATAAAATACATAAATTATTTTAAAACAGAGATATGAATTGCCCTATTTCACTATGACGTCACATCAAAACAATCTATTGTTTAAATGCAAAGGATCATGGTCATCGGAGGGGGTCAAATCAACACAAATTTACCATGTTCTAAAACCCGTATCAATCCACGAAGAGAAGTATAATAGCCAGCAGATGCTCAAAATATTTTTCAGCACATATTAACAGATAGTATCTGAAAACCAGGCCATTTTAGATTAAACTGTTTCACTAGGAGCAAATTTTGTTGAATTTTCTATTGGACTTGGCGATTCTATCCCCCACATAAACAAGCAGTGGCGTCATAGTGAAATAGGGCAATTGTGATTAAAGGTAATATAAAAGAATATGCAAAGTGCTTCTGGAAGCATGGCACTCTATTAAAATAAAAACTCTATTGATGAACATGCTCATGTGCTTAATGTTTGCAGAGCTTTGACTGTTAAGAAATAGGTTTTGGACACCTTTATGCATAATCTATCTTGCTGATGAAGGCTTTAGTTGTGAAGCCAAAACGTCCATATTTTAAAGACTCTTGAAATCATAGACAACTTGTATTTATTTTTAATGTGTAAACTATTAATTAAGGTGTGTATTTAAGTTAGAATGACTCAATTTCTTTCCAAAGAAGAGATGGCTGTATATCTATATCTGGGGAGGGGGGGGGGGGCAGAATCAAAGTATAACCTTAGCCCCCCCCCCCCCCCCTCAACCCTACTCTAATACACCTTACATTGGAAACACAAAATTATCTAGAAACTTAGAAAAAAATGATTTAGGCTTTATACTGCTAAAATATATACACTATATACTTCAAAAACATGACCTTCCACATGCGATATTGTCCAAGAATTCAAATCCATCCATGAAGTTTAAAAGTAGTATTGCAAAGGGAACTATCATATGTCGTAAATATAGTATATATACTATGATATTAGTCGAATATTAGTCTAAGTATATAGGGCAACAGATGCTTTATAAGGTTGACTTTTTTATCACAAATAAATATCAATATTGGCTTAAAAATTTGCATTTGAAGGATTTCTGAGCTTAAGTGTAGCTAAAGGTATGTATTTACCTGTTTTTAAGCGTTTCATCGTGAAAATTTATCCTGCAGAGGAATAACTTGACCGTGGTTTTGCTCCAGTCCGAAGACCCAACAACATGGCGACCTCGTCTCAATTTTATAATTCCCGCCTTTCTTAGTTCCCCGCGCGCAAGGCACACAGGGAGCCCACAGCTATTTTAGCGAATTAACGCAGGGAACCCAATTTCTACTTTTGTTTGCACGGTGCCAGAAATCGCCTCATACGCACGCGTAGGCCAAGGAGAGAAAGCCCTAATCATTGGTGGGTCAGAATGATACAGAAATTGTCAAGACTTATCACGATCTCCTCTACGGCACATGTGTAATCATTTTTTGTGTGTGTGTGTTGAGGTTTGGCCGCTATGGACAAAGTGCTCATTGAAAGGGCAAGGACAGCGTGAGAGATGAGCAATGCCTGGTACTAGCCAATTATTGGTTTTCTGTGTCGGTTAGGCTGGGAAACACTAATCGAGGAAGGCTGAAGTAAACTATCAAACCTATTTAGAGAAAGTGTGACAATATACCGAGAGAAAATGATGAAGCTAATAAAAGTGTTGGTGAGGGGGAAATTCACGACCATATATTTAGGAAGAGCACTGGTTAAGAAAGACACAGACAGAGAAATCAGTTTTAGTTTTATTTCGAATAAGTGGAGCAAAAATGTGTTTGACAAACCATCATTCATCCCCTTATTACTGGTTATCACATGCAATGGAATCGCAATGTACATTAAAATCAAGAGTGTATAAAGTACTTGTACTCTCTTGACAAAATTGAAACAAAAGAATTGACGGCTTCACGACCATGGATCACCGTTGGCGTGGTAGTAACCATTTTCCATCTCAATCAATATAACTAAATAAGATACAAGTTTGATTTTTTACAAATATTTCTATTGTGTAGAATGAAAAATTGAATATGGCGAAACCTGGAAAATGAATGAGAAAAAGAAAATCACAATTAATAATATTTAAGATAATCCTTGATTTATTCTTACAAGTGGATTTGCGCAAGCTCAATTTCTGATGTATATTTGTGGGTTTTTTACGTAGATTTGTTACGTTAAAATTGTTAACAATGCCTGCGCAGTCCTTATAAACATAATCAACATTCGGTGTTGAATATGAGTTAATTCCCTGTGTGTACCATGTCATAGTTGAATCGTAGGGCAAAACGAATACATTTACATCTTGCCTCATTGATTTGCAAAATGTCTGACGCGTTTTTTACCTATCAGCCACTGCACTGGTCTCTGATTGGGGTTGTATATTATCATATTTGTTTACAACACACTGCGTATACTTATTGCAATAAAGTAAGTCAAAAAAAAAAAAGAAAAAAAGAAAAAAGAAACGTAGAAAGCTGAGATCATTACGGGTAATGGGAAACTTATCAAACTTATCTTATCAAACAAGTAACGCTGTTTTTGATGCAAACAGCAGCTTGGGGATGCTTAGAAGAGCTGAAACTTTAATTGCTTAGAAGAGGTGAAACTGTAATTGGTAAAAGTTGTCCATCAACAGTCATAAAGCAGTTGAAACATGTAAAAACTTTTATCTATCCCTAATCCTTGTCGGTCTCTGCTTTGTAGCTTTCTAAGGTGACTAACTTTATTGAAATAAGTATATAAACAAATGTTTCCACATACCAGTCTAGTAGCATATGCCCCATCTCCTTGATCTGTCGAAGTCTGAAGTCGTCGAACACCAAAACCTGTTATACCCGCTCTTGGTACAGGACCTGTAGACCTTGTTCCTATATTTAAAGGGAAAAACACAACAAGCGCCTTTTGCATTGCCTCCGTGGGTGTCCATTCCAGATTGACATTCCTCTGAAAACATAAAATGATAGAGTGGGTTTCATAACTGGCATTTCACGGTCCTTTGGGAAATTTTACTTCTTTAATGCAAACAAATTGAATCGTTTCTGTCATTGGCTGCCGTGAATGAATTAAACCCTTTATATGAATAACGAGCAAGTATCTACTACAGAAGAAAGAACTAAAAAAACATACATTTTTCAGCGATAAAGGTTAAGCCTAAGTTCAGACAGACGTTTCCTATCCCGGCATTCACCGCCCACTCCCCCAAAGAGAAACATTTCTTTATCCATGGAGATAATCCGATTATCTAATAATGCGCGCGTTTTCATCTTCATTGATTTTTTATTCTTATATGTAGAAAGCAAAAAATTGCTGTATCTTATAAAATGTTTTCTAACTTTTTTTGAAAACTAGGTTGCGAGCGCAGATGGCACCAGCACCATGCTCGCCAATCTTGTACCCAGAGCTTTTATTTCTTACTGCGCATGCTCGACGAAATAAATATTTAACTCGTCGAGCATGCGCAGTAAGAAATAAAGGCTCTGGATACGAGATTGCAGTGCTCCCAATCAGTGCGCGCGTAACAAAGTTCCCATATATGAAATAAATTGAATTACAAACTCGTGCTAGTACTAACCTAAATGACACTTCGCAGCGACGGCGAAGTTCCCATAATCATAGAGTTCACATTTTGCAATATTGTTCAAGTAGTCCGACTCGGCAACCTTTCTGTCTGGATTCACTGTGACACGAAGGTAAAACGAGCCATGAGGAAAATCTGTGACGTCGATCCATTGGCAGTCGATGTTCCATTTGTACACGTCGTAACAGTTAGGTGAAATTCCCTGGTCGCCTCCATCGGTACAGTTGAACGTTTTCGGAATACCTTCATCACATACGGTGTCTTCGAGACAGAAGCTTGCCTTATGGCCTGCTGCCGCCTTTATACCAGAAAAGTCTTTGAATTGAAAGAAATAATTATCAATCAATCTTACAGACTGATTTGGAATGAAACCCTGCTGTGTGCGGGTATGAGAAATCGCGCTCGAGGTGGCCATATATTAATGAGAGCGATTGATACATCTTTGATAGATCCAGGACCGTCTGAAACTGCCTGGGCAAGGCAAAAATATATCAAACGGCGCGAGCGAATTTTCTAGCGTTTTAACTTTCGCTTATCAAATCGTGAGAAATCCAATTTTTGATTGACAAGGATGCCCAAAACTCGACTCCTGGAATTGAAAACATGAAACATGAAATTAAAAGCGCGATAAAATTTATAGAAGCCCACTTTTTTTCTTATTTAAAGGCATTTTAGATATATGCAGTCGATCAACAAATATTGACGTAGGATCTCTATAGCAAAAAGGAAAAAAAAATACATCAATCCATATTAGCCGTTCCAAGGATGCGGAAAAACTGGGTCGAGTTAGCATTTACAGTGCATTGTGGGACTGTGATCTTAGGAGACACATTAACAAGATGGCGTCTCATTTAATTTTGTCCCATAAAACAGACTCATAATGCACTGTAGAGCCAACTCCACCCAGTTTTTTTCGGCCTCAACCTCAGTACGACTAATACAAAGCGAAGAAAGCGTTATATATCTTACCAACCAAGTCATAAGTACTGAACACTTCCATCGAATGATAGTGATTATGACACTGGTGCCATTGCCAAGAGGACTTAGGCACATCGGGTTTGAAGGGAGCCAATCCTCTATTTTCAACTCTGGTCGTAAAACGAAGCAATCGACGAGTATAGTATCGATTGTTGGGCCACTGCTCCCTTGCGCTTTCTCCAAGACAGTTTTCCTCATATGAACATTGCATGTATGCAAGTGGTATTGCGTCGATACGAACGTTTTTTTCAAGCTCATCTACGTTGACAACAAGATCAGGAACGGCTGCAGAAGGGGAAGGGAGGACACAAAGAAAAACCAATCAGCAAGTGTATGAAAGCTTCAGTTGGGAGTAAAGGTTTTTTTTAGCAAACAATTAATCTTTCTAAAATTTAGGTAAAGAAAACATGCAAGCCGCGGACAAGAATTTAGGGACTATCTCATGCTGAAATTCAGCCCTACTCTTCCAATATACTAAAACCCTCTTTGGCAGGGCCCGCTAGCCGATTTTAGCGAAAACAAATTACCTCTCGTGCAAATGATACCCGCTTTTCTTCCGCTTCGACATCTTGTAATTTTTGGTATGGCTCGTTCACAGTGGTGCAAAGATATTTCATCAAGCTGAAAGAAAAACGAAAAGATTAACTAATACTGAATTTGACAATCAGCGCACAGAAAAAAACAAGTTGCGCTAAGACAATGATTTAAAAAAAACATTCTATTCCAACTAATAAAAAAAACACAAGGACCGTGAATTAATAGGAGATGGGTGGGTTTTTGCCTCAAGGCGTTTGGCTAACATCAAGTCAAGAACTGAAATTTCAAGTCAAGAACTGAAATTTCTCCACCGTAGTATTAACGATCTTCCAAACATGCGCATTTCCCCAGGGTTTTCTCAAGCAACTAACTTTAACCAGCCTATGACTAAAATTCTAAATATTAGCTAAAACAAATTAAACAACTAACTTTGCAGTCCACATTAGAGAAGATCACTGGAAGGCTAGTTACACCGAAGTAGTTTGATGTTATGGCGTTCTTGGCAAATCCAAGGTCAAGATGTCGACACGCCACTACGGCTTCTTCTATACCCCAATGCTCCGCACAAACAGCACCCCATCTTTTCCCATCAAACACTTCGACTCTTCCCTCATGTGGGGTCATTCCTCCTGCAATACGAATCTTCAAAAATATCGTGTCATTAGTCATTTATGCATTCCCAAGGAAGCACAAAGACCTGCATTCTCCTCTTGATCAGCACCGATGAACAAAGGTGCTGACCAGGACTCGGTAATTCAGGCTCTAAGAAACAGTCCCTCTCCTTTTCTGATTTCGACAGGAAGCCCAGATGAGAAAAGGAACGCAGAAGACCTAGGTTTTAACTACCTTATTGTTGTAAAGCTTTGGTACATTACATCGCACGCTCACATCCTCGTAATGGTTACAATTACTTTGAAGGTTGGCTCTACAGTCACCAAAATCCCTCTCCCAACCGTTGCAGTTGACGTCATCTTTATAAATCTGGAAGAAAAATAGAAAAGTGAGAATTAATATGCAAGTATTCTCAGGCCCGTATAGATAAATGTGTATTTACGTAGCCATGTGTTTTTTTATACATGGCAAGAGATTATACACACGAAAACGCTCTATGACCTCAATAACAAGATCTAAGTAGGATAGGTTTTTAAATTACGACCAATATATGAGTAAATTTCCTAAAGGGATATCTAAACTATCAAGAAAACCTACCCCTCTCACACCTTGTCCAAAGTGCGCATTTGTGAAGACTCTGGAAGCTGTTCCAAGTCCAATACTTCTGCAGACAACGTTAGCATCTTTCAGTCCAAAATGATCATCGCAAACTGTCCCCCAGTGCTGCTTACTACTTGGGTTTGGATTTCTGACTTCAACTCTCCCTTCATGAAGATTGAAAGAACCACGTAATCGCAAATTGGGGTTCTGTTGGAGAAGAAAAAGAGGAATTAGTTTTTCGTTTTTCCGGCATGCATCTTTACGGCACATCATGATACCCACACTGCAAATATGTATCTGCCTGCCTGCCTGCCCCACCATATATGGCAAGACAAACGAAATTCTTCGTTTGCACATTACAATTGCCCTATTTCACTATGACGTCACATCAAAACAATCTATTGTTTAAGCGCAAAGGATCGTCGGAGGGGGTCAAATCAACGCAAATTCGCCGAAAATTGTTCTAAAACTCGTATCAATCCACGAAGAGAAGTTAAATAGCCAGCAAACACTCAGAATATTTTTTAGTACATATTAACACATATTATATCTGAAAATCAGGCTATTTTAGATTAAACTGTTTCGCTAGGAGCAAATTTTGTTGAATTTTCTCTTGGATTTGGCGATTCTATCCCCCACATAAACAAGTAGTGACGTCATAGTGAAATAGGGCAATTCAGATGGGAGCTAATTATTGCTAGATAATCATATTAAATGCGATTATAAAGTACGATAAAGAATGTATGAAGATCATGAGACAGTACGAAGCAAGACTACGAGGATTATAGACGATAAAAGTGTGACATGAGGAGGAAACAGGACTTGCTTCCCAATTGACATCATTCCCCTATTATAACAGTAAAAAATATTACCAAGAAATTATTTTGGAGTGATAATGCATTACGGAAAATACTGAATTTGAATCTATCTGAATATGGAAATAACTACAAGATACTTTAGCGATCTATAAGAAAATTAAATTGATTTATAGTACATCACTGAGGTGGCTGGCGGGTAGTTTCTGATAATAGTAATTGAGAATATACTGACTATCTGTATTTTATAAAAGAAATAAAAAACTTGCTTGCTGTGCTGTGTACAGTTATAAAGCACTTGGGGATTAGCAGAACACTCGAGAAGTGTCGAGAAGCAGTCCGCTACGCGTCGTGCTTCTCCTAACACTTCTCTCGTGTTCTGCCAACCCCGCGTGCTTTATAACTGCACACAGCACGCGCGCGCGTTTTCTATTTTTTCAATATACCTTACCACAAACATTGGTGATCGACTGCACTTGATTCTGACTGGAAATCCTCCCTCACACTTTAGTGGTCCCCATCCTTTATGTCTACACTCAACAAAAGATGATTCGTGTCCAGCGCAACTCACATTCGATACCATGAATGCCCCTTCTGGAAGGTCTTTTTCCTTCTTTTCACTATGGAAAAAAAAAAATGCATTTAGGTCACGGCTTTGCGCGCACAGAATAATCAAGTTTACATTAGTGTCGTGCACCTTATGTCACGACTGTCATGGCTTTTAGCAAGTCTATAGTTTAAAGTGTTGAAAAATTACTGAAACCTTAGTAGCGGCAATGAGAGGTACAAACATTGAATATCGCTTTACGGATACCATGTGTAAAATTGAACTATCGTTTAACGGGAACCTGCGAAACACACTGCAACTTTGCCTTTTTTCCCGCACGAAAAACATATAACATTTGATGTACGTATTACCTAGTTTTTTGAGGGCGGACAAGAGGACCTCGATGGTAATCTTTGTACCCCAACATTCCACATGCAACTCTCGAGTTCATTTCCGTCCATCCATGAGAACACACGTATCCCCACTGCTTGTCGATCTGCACTTGAACTAACCCTTCACTGATGAGGTCATGCAACATTGGACCAAGTAAGCGAATAGGGAGATCTACGATCTGGAAAGAAAGGGCATGTTTTGTTTATTCATTCTATACACTATACCACATAAAAACTTTAAGCCTTTTACATGCATGGAATGGCATAGAGGCTGAAATATCTTTGCGTGAAACACATTAGAATCATATAATAATTTAATTCAATTTAGAATGTCACATGTTTAATAGGTTCGTGGTGATTGGCCTACCCCGCATTAGTCTCTCTAATATGTAGACTAATTTTTGGAGGGCGGACAACCCAATGTTAAGTCCATACCTCTTTGCTTGCATTTGAAGGACTAGGTTTGATGACATATTCCTCGTCCCGCATCCTACAAACTACACCAGCTGTCTGACCTCTTCTGCAGTTACACCTTCCCCAGTCTTTACGGGAACATCTTTCCAATGTCCATTCATCTCCGTTACACTGCACGTCGTCCATCCAAAAGTAACCACTTCCGCGTCCAAACCAGTCACTATGAAAAACATCATCAATGCAAAGGAGTAAATTAATAAGAAGGTTGTTTGAGTGGGTTATGCGTAACTAGAAAAAAATCAAACCACATGAAAACCTCGGGCTTGATTATGCAAGAAGTGACCTGTGGGCTAAAATATCGTTGTGTGACTTACTTCAGTTTTGCGTGACTTAAGCTGAATAAAAAGAGCACGCGGTCTGACCGGACGCGCGTCGGCCCTATGGGAGTCCGCTTGCAAATTGTCACATGTAACGGTTCTTTTCCCCTCCAGACTTCAGCCGAGTTGGGCCTTTTCCCTCAGGCTGAATTTGGAGGGAAAAGAAGGACTGTTTGCAATCTAGAGACCCTGTACCTAACCACCGGAATCAACATCACTTTAAGAACAATCGACTTTCTAGATCTCTAAGCTATTCGAGTTTACAAATTAATCTCAGTAGTGAAGACATAAAGACAAACACAACCACTAAAGTATCCCAGACGTATGTCAGTGAGCAAGTATATGTTCGCAGCTTTCGTGATGTTCTTCACGTGCATTCAAGAAAAAGCTGTCAAGATTCAAAAAAGATATTTCGATAATCATATAAAATAGAAAACTTGGAATTCGCACAAAAAGCTATTATCCATAACAATGCTAGTCTCCAGTAGGTGTGCAAACACTTCCCTCTTAGTGGGACCGGACCGACACTAAGAACGGCTGCAGAGGAGACTATCACAATGCTGGCAAGGGATAGTGTATGATTTTATTCAGGAAATTGTCTTGGTTTTTACTGTGCATAAAGTCAATTAACACTCGGGTTTATAACCTTTTGTATAAAGAATTTACGTCAGAACATTCCAGAAAGAGTGAAGAAATTAGGACCGTTATGCAACCAAATATTTCTCGTGCAATAGAACGAATCTTAAAAATTTTAGCTATTTGCTTTAGATTAGGTGTAAGATAAGCTGAATAAGAGATCCGCCAAATACTCATTTGCAATTTTGCTTCCAAAGTTTAGATTTTTTTGAACACCTACTATTACATATGTTTTGACAGGGATAGCAGATCAAATGTTATGCCAACGATATTTCCTTTGTAAGTTAGCAGTCGGTTCTTGGCATAGATATACTAGACATTGAATATGCGACATTTTTACTGTCACCACAAACAACTACTCACCTAGCTATAGAAATATAATGGAGAGTAATAAATAAGAGATAAAATCTGTGTAAGTGTAAAGATTTGATGTTATAATTAGTGTCTTACCCTGAGGTGTATCGCAAAGCGTCCGGGAAACCAAGCATCCTACACGCAACTTTCGCTCCTTTCAAATCCCATTTATGATCACAAACCTCTCCCCACTTATCATTGTGAAGAACTTCAATTCTTCCTTCATAATGGTGCTTTCCCTGCACCATTCGGATCTGCAGCCTTCTTGCTACTGAGGAGCAAATAAATAGGCTTAGAATTGAAAATAGTACGGCACGCACAGGAAACATCTTAGAAACCGATCGTCCAGCAAGCTGCAGTTACTGTGTGGTCTCCGTACTTAATTTCACCAATGACAAACGAGGAGAAACGTTCTGTACCCTACAGTATAAGCCTAAGCAGTTAGACTTAGAGGCCTATACTGTCACTTATTTGCCAATACAGAATCCAGTTATTCAAGAGTTATATACATGCTTCGCGCATGTGTACTGGGCTACCTTGTAATCTTAGAAGGAAAAGTTATGAACAAGGACGCACTGTTTGTGTCAAGAGAAAACCATTATATTTTAGTGTTTCCGTGCGGTGTTAATATCGATGAATCAAGGTCAAAACTGCTTGTACACAGCGCTTTGCTTCATGGTTTCAGGCTTCATAAACGCTGTGTTATGAATGGGAGAAAAAAACGACCGAAATTATTCTGTTTATATGTCCGCTGAATAGTCCAGCTTCAACTAGGAGTTGAGTAAAATTTTAAACCGGAAATGTAACATGATAATTCAGCATATTTCGATCGACGACCCATCGACCGCAGAGCGTAAAACCGCAGTGTATCGTAGTTCATGCACAGAAACGCGTACTGCATTAAATTAAATGCGCTAAGTCACGGAAACTACAATCGAAGGGTTATAAGGCTTTCGGAGGTCGAGTGAAAGCCTGGATCTAGTTGGCATTGCAGTGCATTCATTGTGAGGCTGTTTTAGGGGACGAAAGCGAGAAGCTATTTTGGGATTGGAAATGTGTACCCTTAAACAGCCCCACAATGCATTGCAATGCCAACTCGGCCTAGTTTTTTCCTAAACCTCGGAGCGCGCAACTGCAAAGAATACTTCAGGAGAAGATCAATCTCGAGCTAGCCCAGAGTCTTCCGGCTTTTTGGTCAATAATGGGCCTGCGCTAACTATAACCCCAGGTAAGCGCTGGAGGACTCTAGGTAATGAGATTGCCAAAAGATATAAGAAAATAATGGTCACAGAGTTGCATTGCATTGAATTGCGTAACTGGGAGAAAACTATACAGCCAAGAAGTGGATCTCTTTTTAAGTGGATAAGAAGGGTTTGGCAAAAAAATGGGAATCCTGTGTGCTTTTCTTCTCACCAGTTCTCGCTCGTCCATATGTAATCAGGCAACCCACCAATCGGTGCATACATCAAAAACAAAATGGCGGAGACCCAGTGCTGAAAAAAAAATTATATGAAAAATATATAAGACGATAACTCTAATTGTAGTTTCTGTTGAAAAGGAAGGATAAATTATTGTTTTAAAATTACCCAAGGCTATATAGATGTTATGATTAATGTCATATGCTTGGTAGGGGACTTTTTTTACTAATGTACACAGCAGTTGCTCCTCCGAAACAAACAGACGATCGTGTAAACAAGAAAGTTACAGAGGAAGGAGGCCCACCGGCTGGCGTCTCAGAAAATAACTGGAAGGTGATTTACGTCAGACAATCAAATTTTCCTTTGTACATGTGTATAACTCTGAAATTATAAACTAATGTTAAGCTTTTAAGATAATGATGCTTCCCCCTTCAACAAAGAAAAACGCACGTGGCTCGACTATGGTTGTTTTTTTCTTACTTGTTTTTCAATACATGATTAGAAATTCCAGGAACTAAAGAAACGTAGAGAACAATGCTGTAAAAAATCAAAAGAGAAGAGAAAGAAGGAACGAAGAAAAAATGTGATTAAACCCGGTTAGTGAAGATAATATTATTCCTAATTTGCTATAGCTAAATTAAAACTGAACTTTCTTTTCTGAGTAATATTGCCTATACAGAAGAACCCCAGTTCTATGCACCCACCTGTTTCTAACAGAAGTTTCCTCCCTTTTATGAGGTTCCCCCTCTTTCCCTCGACTGATTATGATATACTGTAACCCCCTCCCCTCCTCTCCCCTCCCCAATTATGAGCCCACCCAAGCTCAAGGCTTATAACTGGGATTTGACAGTATTCACATAGTGTTGCAAATGACAATCTCAAATCTAATTTCTGTGGTTACACTTTAATTTTTCTTTAATTTTTACACTAACTTTAATTGTTCCATCCAACTTAGTATGCAACTAGTCTCACTATCAGTAACATCAGTATAAATGTCAAAGACAATAAATGCAAAATTTGATTTCAGTTTCTTCGCAGGCAAGTCAAGAAGAACTAACAATCCTCACAGAATATGGTGTTCCCTCTACCTCCAGTAGTAGTAGTAAAACATGTAATGAAGATGACACACCAGGAAACAACAGGCAAGTCATTCCAATTATTAATTTTATTATGGCAGTATGCTGAATCATTACATTTTGAAAATATAGAATAGTATAACTATAAAAAGCATACCCAGGGCAATTGATCTGGGACATTTCTTTTTAGTTTCAAAATTGAATGGAATATTACCTTCTTGAGCAACAGATTTTGAACTATGGATCATTTGAAAGCCTCCTCTCTCCCCCCTTACAGTCTCTGGTAACCCTAAAAATATTTCACACCAACCCAAAATGTTCTATTGGAAATGGCAGCAGGGCTGTCAACTCTCCCGGATAAACCGGGAGTCTCCAGATTTTGGACCGTATCTCCCGGTCTCCAGATTAGAGTATCAAATCTCCCTGGATAATCCCCGAAGCTGACCATTTCTTGTCTTGTGAGATTAGACTTTCACAACCATAAAATTCCAATTATTTCATGTTGTTTGTGTCATTTTACATCGCTAACAAAATAAAAACGTTCATCATCATAAACTGTTCTTACAAGCAGGCCATTGTAATATAAGCGATAATCTGATTGGTCAGAAATAAACCAATCACATCAAATGTTACAAAGCGAAAGACGTCTTTTCGCAGCGCTTTTTGACACGCTGTGACGCCATGTCCCTTCCCTATCAATTCTCCAGATTTGAATATCTCTGGGGTTGACAGCCCTGTGGCAGTGAATGCTATTAACAAAAGGTGCAACAATATGAAATTCCCCAAACTTTAACTGCACGTTTTTCTGGCATAATTTCTGGTGGGGACATTAATATTTAGATATTAACATAATACATTTCTAGCTTAGTAAAGCAACATCAGCTTGCAACACAAAACCTTCGCCATTTTGAAATAGCTGTATAACCATGAGAAATAATAGGGGGAATAACACCAGGCCTGTTGCCAGTGGTGGTTTTGATGGTTCCAAGGAACCCCACCCTCTCCCCCTATACAAAAAAAAAAAAGCAATATAAGGCAACCAAGATTGGTAGAAAAATGAACCACCCTCAGTGCCTACACTTCATACTATCTATTATGCTTGTAAATTGCATAAAAGCAATCTGTCATTCACAACTCAATGTAAAGCGCCTTTGATTATATTCATATAGAAAGGGTGCTATATATAAATCATCAAATCAAATCATCATCTCCCCTTTTTAGGTTTTCTTGCGATGGGCCTGAATACACTGATTGCTCTTTCTTAACTAACCTTAGGTACAGGAAGACTGAAAAGATAGAAAATGAAGCCAAGTGGAGAGACCTAAAACAGTATTTATATTTACCTCATAATTCTGGTTTGGAGAGTGCAGAAAAATTTATTTTGAAAAAACAGGTAAGCTTCTTGGATTCAATCATGTGCCGAATCATGTAGACAAGTATTGAAGAACTATTTTAATAAAGTTGGTTTATTTTGTTTATTTATTGTCAAAAATTCCACATTAGAGCTCATAAGCTTGGGCATGTTTTCCCATTTCAGTCCACGTCATACTTTTGGGAATAAGATTCCTTGTTTGAGTTCAAGTATGTACCTCTGTTAATCAACGGAATGATGCTCTAGGGAACGACAGATGGTCTGAAATGGGAAAACGATATGCTCAAGCTAATATAAAAAGGTCTATTGTCTCAGGATATGCCCTTTACATTATATCGTCAGTTAAATGTTATCACAATCAATATCCCTGGCTCACTTTGGTTTGCTCAGTTAACAAGCACCAATGGTATTGTCATCCTAATGGGGGGAAATGTATAAAAAGAACTTCTTGTACTGACAATTTGTATGAGTGGAGGGGAAAGGCTTTCCCTTTGTCTGTACATGTATTCATCCTGTCTTAATCCTCTCAGACTGAAGAGCAAATAGACAAGGCCATTGCAAAAAGGCAATTTGAAAAGGCTGAATTGTTAAGTGAAAAGCTTTCAACTCAAGACTTTGTGGTCAAAGTGGCCAGTGCTGTTGAAGGGAGAAACTTTGCTAAGAGAAGAAGCGAGGAACAAAGTAGGACACAGGAAAAAAAGAAAGCTAAACTTCACTGGGGATTTGAACAAAAGCAAAGATGGGAAAGCAAAGGGAACATGTGAAATGGAAATTTCATTTTGAAAGAAAAAATCCAAATGTCTACAATCCTGCCAAGTATTTTTGAAGTGATTTCCCCCGTAGATCAGAATTCAGTCTGGAATCTAAATACGAGGGCATATACATGGCACATTCACCAAGGGTTTAGGTAAAAAAAGAAAGAAAAGAAAGAGTATTTACATGCCAATTAATTGGCCAACTTGAAAATTTACAGACAAACATGGCAAGCTGCTTGTCAGATGCTTTTAAACAATCCAACTTACTAAGGTATTTATAGGTAATTTTCATGTATTTCTTGTCTTGAAATTATTTATTAAAGTGCCTATGACACCTAATTCAACATTTTCAGCATTGATTCTAAATGAAGTGAAAAGTTGAATAGTAAAATATCATTGATTTGAGTGATGCATCTTGGAGATATCAAGGTTTATACTCCCAATATGTTAATGATGTGCAGGTAACCTCAAAGGTAGTTGACAGCTTTGGAGAGTGGCCGCTT
This sequence comes from Actinia tenebrosa, assembly GCF_029948245.1. NCBI lineage: Eukaryota > Metazoa > Cnidaria > Anthozoa > Actiniaria > Actiniidae > Actinia > Actinia tenebrosa. The sequence goes on along the minus strand of NW_028292572.1, from coordinate 8,945,083 downwards.
ACGAGAGAGTTTTTTACAGAGTCTATATGGGAAACAAAACAGGAAAATTCAAAAGGTGGTTAATTACGGGAGACTGTTGCTTACGAGAGTGGTTGTTCAAAGAGAGTCGACTGTATTTCAGTTTATCTGCCATCACATGGAAATCAAAACACTGATTACTATAAGAAATTTTTTTTACTCCTTTTTTTTCTTCTTCTTTAATCCTAAGACAATGATGTTTTATACAGGATATTTTACTGCCCCAGAAAAGTTTTGTATATTTAATAATGCCTCCTTTGACGTAATAACATTAACATATTGGAAGTAAAAACCTTTATATATCCAAGATGCATCACCATTAAACCATTAAAATATTTTACTATTCAACTTTTTACTTCATTTAGAATCAATGCTGAAATTTTTGAGTTAGGTGTCATAGGCACTTTAAGTTTGTGGTTAGAGTGTAAACATGATATCCACGAAATGGAAAAAATATATTAATAATTAATAGTAATTTGTATTAAATCAAAAACAACTTAAAATTTTAGCGCAAACTAAACATTTCAGTACTGTTTCACAGGCTTCGTGTGAGCAGTCCAAGTAGCATGCACTATTATATTTAGTATACTGCAAATTATTAATGCTATACAGATAAGGATTTTAGTCATTTTCAAAAACCAAAAAAAAAACATCAATGAAATATTGATTGCTCCAGACAAAAATGTAAACACTTCATTTACTTTCAAGTGCCAGGTCCAAAGTCCTGGGAATACCCAGACATCTTAATGTCATATGTACGTCATTCTTCTATGACTATTATATAGGGAAGCACGGTTGGCATAGCAGTGAGAGTGCTTGTCTCTCATCAATGCGCCCCAGGTTTGATGTTGTATTTTAGTAGAGATCTAATGGAAAAGATGTTTACTAATGTGCAGTGGAAAATGTTTTTGAAAGGTTTCACAACTCACTCTCTTTACAGATTTCTTACCAATGGCACAGTTTTAACTTAAATATCAATGATATTTTTTTTTTAAATCTTTGAAGTGCAACGGCTAGACTGAAGGAAGAACGTAAGTATGCTTTACAATGACGGAGTAAACAAGGGTCACAGATATTTTTATAATGATTATGGTTATTTATAATTAGTGTCATATAGTGGTTGCAGGGTTAACCCTTTTATGAAATACCTTATTTATTTTCAATTTTTGTTTTCAAATTTGCAGTAAATCACATACACAATTCGATAAATCTAACTATTTCATTACAAATTTTTACATCTTTTGCCTGATGATAATGTAAACAAACTGCCACGTCCAAGGCAAGTCCGTCACTTATTAGCATAATATCAATAAAGTTGTCACTGCTGCTTGGAAACCCCTTAGTACGGTGTTAGTAATGTGAAACTTAGAGCTTCTCCGTAATGTTAACAATAAAACTTATTCGGAAAAAGGAGCAGGTGTTTCTCTATTTTTTTCGTATAAATTTGTTCTAAAAAAATACAACTTCCTTTTACTGAACTCTTTCTTTATGTTCATTAAGACTTTAGCTTATTAATTACGGTTGTAATTAATTTTATATCTAAGCTTTAAATATTACGAAAGTCTATATTTCATTTTTATTTTCGGTGAACGAGTCAATACATTATGTCACATCCAGAAACCAGTAAATCTGCTGCACTGAAAAATGTCAAATAGATCTCGACTTTTCAAAAACTGCCTTGATCCGTACCACATAATCCTGAAATTGTCACCATAGTTATTGTCCCAAAACTTATGTCCAAGTACTTCGTAGCATATTGCAAATTCGATTTTGAAGTCTTTTTCCAAGTCATTTGGGATTACTAGTACAAAGGAGAAGGTATCTGTAGTTCCACTGTTCGAGCCATAGACATATTCTGCAGTTATGTCCGAATAACTTTGCCAGCTGTCCTTGGTATATCGAATAAACACCTTCTTTTCGTAGTCTATGTTCTGAACTTTTACGCTCCCTGAAATGCTGTAATCTCGAATTGTAATGCTTTCCAAAGCCACGCTTTGTTTTTCTAAAGTGTCAATTAATTTTTTCCCGCAGAGAGGTTGAATAAAGTTCAGAAGACGAGCCCGGTCGACTCTTTCTCTTTCGAAAAAAGTTGGTCTAATAGCAATTTTCCGGTGGTAAGAACGAGGTGCTGTATCACGGTAATAGCAAACATCGACCAGTGAAAGTCCTAAAGTATCTGCAAAGTGTACTTTCTTGTCTTTTCTTCCTTCATTGAGATTTGAATCGCTTTTAGCTGTGCCAAGAATATTCGTTTTTACCTTTGTCGAAGCAGGCATTGATTAGATGGCGTGAGTTTTTAGACCAAGTAGTACTTGAAAAAGCGGAAAATATTAAACTAAGGTTTGCAGTCATGCAAAATGATAGCGCTTCACTGACGTTTCATAAGAACCTATGGTAGAAAAACTTACATACAGCATTTGAACGAAAGAAGCAATGGCATCTAACTTGGAAGGAAAAGAAACTTATGAAATAACCCTCCCAGCGCCACGAAGCTATAAACTTTTTTTGGTCTCGTTGATCGATCGTCTACAATCACACCATGAACCACCAATAGTGCACGTGAACTTCATATTATTGACCAATCAGCGACGAGTACCAGCCTGCTGTTCATGTGCGACCTGTGTACAGTATAACGTGGGTGACTCGTGCACGGGAGAGTGCTAGTGGCCAGTTCTCGTCTGCGTCTAGCTATTATTATCGACAAAATGTTCTGCCATATACTAAATCTGAATAAATCGATGGACAAAGGGAATTAAAATTTTAAAGCGTATCCTAAAAGACGCCAAAACTCAGAGCTCGTGTGATTAAGTCAATGGACTAACTACTTCACCATAGTTAGTGGAGGAGACTGGACCCCCCTCTACGACCTGGTAGTAGTGCGTGCACATTCTAAGTTGAAGGGTCAAATCTTTCATCCAAAAACTAGCATTATCATGCCTACTTATCATTTGGGGGGGGGGGGGGGTGGATTAATTTATTATGCACGCGACAGGGCAATAGATGCACGTGAAAAGAATGATCGTACGAGCACAAAAGTACCTATCAATTTTGTAGGAGTTAAGGGCAAACAATGCCCGCCATGCTCAGTCATTCATGTACATTTATATCGTTAAAAAGTCATAAGGGACCGTATCCGATCGTTCCAAGCAAGTTGAGGACCATTCGATACGAAAATCGAGACATTGGTTTCTCTCCGAACTTTTAATCGAAAGTTTTAGTTTTGTTCTGAACTCCTATTGAGACGTGAATACAGTAACTGTTTCAACTTGAAGGCCAAAACAGAACCTGTTTGTTTGACAAGGGAGGTATACCATAGCAAGCAAAAACAAAAAAAAAAAAAAAAAAAACACAGGAAGCCCATACAAGCTTTGAGAACTGAATGATGTAATTTAACGAAAGAAAAAAGCAATAAAAGCTAATATTTACTCACATGAAGTGTTGTTTACGTCGCTTTTGTTCTTTAGTAGTGATTTCGAGCCATTTTAGAGATTTTTTAGAATCTTCCCTTCCCCTCTTTTATTATTATTTTCTTTCGTTAAATCACATTCAGTTCTCAAAGCTTGTATGGGCTTCCTGTGGTAATATTTGGAGTGGGGCTTGTCAATGTTGTTTCTTTACTTCATAAAGCATAATTTAATTTGAATTATGTGTACAAGAGATGTTATGTAAAGGAAAGAACAATTTTTGCTTATTTATTTACGTCTATCCCCCACTCTAAATCTGAGAATTTAAAAAATTCCAAACTTTGGAAAAATATTAAGTGGAAACCACACCCCACCTCTCTTAATTCAAAACCCCTAATTTTGGCAACATTTCTAGGTGCCCTATCTACTTAGTCCCTCCCCTGCAATCTGATAAATAAACCAAATTTTTATAAACCTTTAAATAAGAGCAACGCTACCATTGGCTAGCAAGGGTGCAATAGCACTGTATCTCATGATATGCTGGGCTCCCTTCTCTAAGTCCACTGGATCCTCCCTGATAACAAGAAAAGTCCAATAGGTAAATAGCAATTTTAGGCATTATTGTACCCAGACCCTTCTCGCCAAAAAAATCAAAGGCTCTACTTATACACAAACCAGAATACATCCGATAATACGGGTACATGCCGATTCTACTCTGGAACAGGGTATATAAAATTGCTCTCAATCTGGAACAGGGTATATGAAATCACGCTCTCTCCTCTCTGGAACAGGTCTTTCAGCAATCTTGCTCTGGAACAGGGTATGAATTTCAGCGATTTTTACTCTGGGACAGGGTCAGGGTTCGGAGGGCTCAGCAGCACATTCCTACCCTAAACGGGCAAGAGTACCCCCCCCCTCCCTGGGCCAGATTGTAAGTCGTCAGATATGCGCATGCTCCACATATTATTCCGACTTCTGGTATAAATTCAAACCGTCTTTTTTTCTTAAAAAAAAAAAAAAAAAAAAAAACAAGCTCATTTATAACTGTGATTAACATTCATAACAGTCTTTGATTAACATTCTGAAACATAAGCAATTTAGAGAGACCCTAGATTTGAACAGCAAAGTATTCTACTACTATACAATTATTATGACACAAGGGTTGGCAATTAGCAAACATAACCATTTATGCTTTCCTGGGTTAAACATAGCAAAAACGTAGTAGGTTTATAGATGATGCAAGGGACTATTTAGCACAGTATTGATAAGGGGTGGCTTTAACATAAGGTTTGGGAAAGGGGTTACAAAACTACAAAAGATAAAATATTTTTGAATAGCATGTGTTCAAATAATTTATCCAGCCGATTTAATAAAATTATAAATAATATAGTACTCACTACTATCCCTCCATAATGCAATAATCACAGTACATGGATCATACTTACTCTGGATCAACCATTACTTGATTTTGCTCTTCTAAAACAGTCAGAAATATATAACTGTCAAGATCTGGTCTGGGAACTGAAAAAAAGAAAGAATTTTTGAGTAAGAAAAAAATTCTCATTCCAAATAATAACATACATGTAGCTATATAAAAGGGTGAAGGCTAAGAGTTATTAAGGGAGACACGCATATATGGTTTGGCATGAACACTCCTGCCAAATCTACATGGAGTGAAACAATTTGCTAGTTTCAAAAGGGCTTATTTTATCTGAAAAAAAGACATTATTTGCCATGGTACAATGTTTTCCATTAAAAAGGTTTCCTCCTTGTGTGACTCCCAAGAGTATCATTTCTTGTTTTACTAATGTAAGGAATTAATGTGAGAAGAAACATAAATTTGAATAGGTCAAACAAAGAATTGATTCATACTCCCCACCTTCTTCACCCAAAATCATCTAACTTGATGGTTATGAAAAACTCACCAGATTTTTTACGATCTATACTTTGCATGTTGGGGGGCATGTGCTGTAAACATAGGGTTTTGAATAGACCTTCCATGTTGTCTGCGAACCTAAGTAAATGGCAATATGCATTAGACAAATTATCAACAATAAGAAACAAGCTTGAAAACATGGAAACATTGAGAGTATTGATCTGGAAATGCAAGCCAAAATCAATTGTTGAGGCACTCACTCTTTTGCATACTGGAATTCCTCAGCCGAGAGTCTAGCAGGTTCATCAGCATCTCTTGCTGCTTCTTGCTCCAAAATGTGAATAACATTTTTTTCTATCTGTAAAAAAGGACCACAAATTAACTCAACGAGGTTTATGGTAAACAAAAAAAAGACAACAAAATTTAAAACACTGAATTTTAAGCCCAAAATTGTATTGAACTCTGAGACAAACTCTAGGCTAAACTATGCCCGTGCATTGTAACAGATTGAATTAGTATTTATTTCAGCAGTCTGGGTTTTGCAGGAGGCGAAAAAACAAGCAAAAAGGAATAAATGGAAGATAAAAGATAAGTACTTCACCTTTTGAAGCCTTGTTCGGAGAAAGCTACTTAATACATATCGTATTCTATCAATCTAAGTAAAGACAGAACACAAATAATTAGAAACAGACAAGAAGAAAAGAGTAGATTAATTGAGTAATAATGGAGTAATTGTCCAAGCATTACTCCTTTCTCTTATACAGCTATTTCAAAAAACCTTTAAGGGGCAAATGACTATAGGTAATAAGCGATAGGTGATGAGGTAATTCCAAGATCCAAGAATAGCTGGAATTAATTACTGGGGTTATCTATTATTATTCTTGTCATTATCACATAGCTTGTTACTGTATATTAGTGCTTTTCGTAGTCAACGAAAGCATTTAAAACACCTTAATTATTTGTGTTTCGATTTATACTTCTTTACATTAAGATATGAAGAAATTACATGATATCTTCATGACACCACTGGTAAGAATCTTAGAAATCGCACTAAGTAGAAATCCACTAAAATTGTATTTCATCAATAATGAATTATATATTAAACAGAATATTACCGGGCTACTTGGAGACATGGATTTTATCTTCTCGTGTTGAGAATGCCTTACTCATTCCCTGTAGAGTACTAGTAACATAAGACCTCAACACTCGAAGATAAAATCTGTATCTCTGAACAGCCATGTAAATATCCTCTATAAGATTCCTACTTCAAAAATATTGCACATACAAATTACAAGACAATTCAAATGTTTTTACCTCCAACTTGTGAAGAACACCAACTAAATCTCCTTTTTTAACACTTTGTAAATTTTCCTCCTGATTGATATTTACATGTAAAAAGATATGGTTGTTTCAAAATATATCCCTTGCTCTTCCAATGAGTGGGATAGAAATTTCTAAGTCAGATTTCATAGCATCATATAAAAAGGTGAGACTCTTGGAGTCTCTCCCCTTAGAAAATCACCATTTCACATGCATACTGCATACAATACACCGTTCTCATAATGACTGACGAGCGCACGAAAATGAGGTCACCCAGTCATCTTGCAAGGCAGAGCAAGGCTGTTCATTCAAAATAAAGGTGGATAGTGCGAATTCAGGTCAAAACAAAAGGTCAATTTCTATACTTTTCATCTAAAAACGAGTTGCATGTGCTTTTATATGTTTTATTGTGAACTAATGTCATTAGTCAGACTGGGTGACTTCGTTTTTTCGTGCACTTGTCAGCCATTATGAGAGCGGTGTATAAGGAAGGGGGAGGATCAACTTTGGCATTGGTCATACAAAATTAATGAAATAAGTAGTGGTAGTACATGTAGTACTATAAATAAATATGTAGTAATGATAACAATAGCAATGCACCAGTCAAAGTAAACCCTGAACTCCCCCCCACCCCAGGATATATGTGGGGATTAGTACTGGATTAGACTAAAACTTACAAATGCCCCACCATATGCGAAGAACGTTGTGGTAAATAGCAAAAAAAGACCTACCTTGGGACAACTAAATTTGCTTAGCAACATATTTTTATAATTACTTGTTTCTATCAGAAAGTAAAATGCAGTGACCCAAAATTTTCTGCTGGAACAATGGCAACCATCTGGGAATTTACAAAACAAATCTTCACCTAATGCCCCACATTCCTTCGGCATGGATGACAAATGTGCGATTCCCCTTCATAGTCATGACCCAAAAAGCTGCTAAAAAGGTAACAAATTGTCACCAAATCCACACAGATCCCGGGGTGGGGCGTCAGGGGTTTACTTTGAGTGGTGCATAATCTTAAAGTAGTATATGATGAAGAAAATGAAATTCACTTGTCCCATCTCAGTATCTTCATTATTTCCTTGAGTATTGTCATAGTTTACCAGCGAAACTTTGAGATAATGTAAAGGGGGGTGGGATAACAGCCAAGTGAGCTGTAACTAGGTATGGTGGGATTTGATGAGACATTCCAGTGGGCTTGGGAAGCCTGTGGTATAAGTTCCACACTTACCATTGATTTTATTTGTTCTACCATGCATTCTACTAGATCTGACTTGCTTTCCAACAGCTCTGGTGCAAATTTTTCATTTATCCAAGCCTACATATTAAGGGCATGAAAGGACTTTAATTCTAAATTAATTTAATTTATTTCGTTTCCTACCCCCTCTCTACTTTACAAAGTTTGTTTTTGCTTCTGTTTTCCTGTACAAATATCAGTAAGCTCACTACTATCGTTAGCCTCTTGCCCCATTATTAAATACACCCCTCTCAAATGCTTAAACTTTTCTTTTTCAAAAACCAAATACTGCTTTTAATTATACTTCCAAAGTTTTAAATTATTATAAAAGAATACGACTTAATTGTGAGTTGATTTAATAAGTTAAGTTAATAGTCTTTACCTCTTCCAATTTTTCAAGAACTTCGGCAGCTGTTACTTCAATTTCTTCATCGCTTTCTGCATCTTCTTCAAGTCCACTTCCTTGAACGTGCTCAAAAGTATTTGTATCCATCCTTAACTATAAGCCGAGGAACTTATAACTGATAAACTTATCTAAAAAGATTCACAAAGACGAAAATGTTCCGCCATTTTATTTTTCTTCCCTATTTCCCGCCAAAAAGATTTTCATTCTCAGTTTCTCCCGGTCGCATCCTCATCACAGGAAACCGAAAGTTCGATAAATCGTATTTCAGTTGATATTAATCATTTTTACTGAAAAAAAGGTTTGTATTATTTATGATGAATTCGTTGAGCTCATTTTTTCTCAAAGGAAGCAAGAAAAAAAGGGGCGAGGGGGGCGAGGGGGCTGAGGTATGTATGAGACCGGAGGTTTGGGACCCTTGGCTTGGGCTGCCTGTGGGGAAACAGTTGTGAGCACGTGATTCACGAAAGGATCAGGGTACTGATCAAAATGGCTTCGTTTGGCGATAATAAGTTTGTGATTTGTGCCGGTGTGGCCGGAGTTTTAGGAGCAGGAGTCTTAGGTTATGTGTTGGGAAGAAGAGGCAAGATGCTGTCTGCAGAGCAATATTTTAATGTCAAAAGCCACTACGACGAAGGGAAAAATCCGGTCATGAATTACGTCCTTCAACATTCTTTGAGGGAACCACAACCCTTGAGAAAGCTGAAAGAGGTACACTTGTTTTGGAATATAACGGCTTGAAACAAAGTTCCAATCGATCGATGTACAAAGTAACATTTTGATATATGCATGAGAACGGTGGGTTTACTTGGGTCGGGGGAAAGCAACAAAGAACCCCTGCGATGCAGAGCAGGGGCACCCGAAACTCATAAGGGGGCTACTCCCCTTATAAGTTTCTGGTAGAGGGGAACATTAGAAAAAGTTATTAAATACACCAGGAGTAATTACTAGTAATCAATGGAAATCGATTAATTAATGGTTACAGTAATTGATTAACACTGTAAAGTGTTTTAATTTATTATCATCTACTTTCATCGATTACACAAATTTGCTACTCATGATTACCATTAATTGATTTATTAGCATCGATTATTATCGATTTTCGTTTATCATGATTTCACTGGGTTTCTTTAACCTTGAACTCCCTAAAAAAACTTGATTTAAATAAATCAAATAAGAGTGTGATGCATTGTACACTTCAAGCAGAGCCCGGGAGGTACTCTTGCCCGTTTAGGGTAGGGATGTGCCGCTGAGCCCTCTGAACCCTGACCCTGTTCCAGAGTAAAAATCGCTGAAATTCATACCCTGTTCCAGAGCAAGATCACTGAAAACCCTGTTCCAGAGAGGAGAGAGCATGATTTCATATACCCTGTTCCAGAGTGAGCGCAATTTTATAAACCCTGTCCCAGAGTAGAATCGCTGAAAACCATACCCTGTTTGGCGGCACGTACCCGTATAGAGAATATAGGGGAGTACCCCCCCCCCCCCCCCAGGAAGCAGAGGTTATTAATACAGCAGTAGAGAGTTTTAGATTGAATGTTTTTCTTCCCGCAAACGGCAAACGTGACCACGTGTTCATCGTTTCCTGTATTTTACTTTACCTTTTACAAAAATTCTCACTGCAAACAAATATTCTTTTGTTTTTCTACTACTTGGATTCTTTTGCAAGTCCTTTTCAGTAATGTAAAATACTTTTTCACTGGTCAACTGACGTTTGCCGTGAATGTAAATCTAAAACTCTCTGTTGACCAAAACTCCTAGAGGGAAGCCATCAAATAGGGAATATGGTCTGCCGGTGACAAATAAATCCAGATCCATAATTTGATCATCTTTTTTTTTATGGTCAGGAAACATTGAAGTATGGGGTGAGAACCAGAATGCTTGGTGCAGCAGAAGAATCTCAGCTTTTTAGAGTTTTGTTTTCAATAATGAACGTCAGAAAAGTAATAGAAATTGGTGAGTAAAAAATTTTTTTTTAAAATAAATAATAATAATAATAATAATGGGTCCTTAATATATAGCCCATTTGAAATATGTCAATGCACTTCACATAAATAACCAGTGGAGGATTTTACAGGCTGCGTATTAGTATAGGAAATCGCACGATCTCGAGTACAATTTGGAAATTAATAGACACGAGTAATGTTTTGAAAGTTCTTGTAATTGCACGAGCCTTTAGGCGAGTACAATTAAAGAACTTTCAAAACATTACGAGTGTCTATTAATTCCAAATTGTACGAGAAGATTGTGTGATTTTTTGTTTATAGTTCACTCAACAAAATTTCAGTAAAAAATGCGAAGCGACGCCGTTCATCTTTGTCTATTTGGCGGCCGATTTCCAGTCCATCGTGCAACTGAAATGCATAAAAAAGATTAGTTCTTACGGCTTTAAAATCTTATTTATGCTTTTTAAATACAAAATGATAGAAAATAATTGTTTTGACATTGTTTTGGTCGTGTTGCCATAGCGACTTAATTCGGTACTCCTACGGAGTACAATTAACGCTGTAATTGTACTCCTCTCGACCAATCAGAGTCGAGTAATTTTGTTGAGTGTACTATAAAGGCGCTAATGGCAGCTGTGCGGCTTACAATCATGAGTGTGAAATGTTAATAGATTAGTATTATGCCTCCAAATTGTGATAGGCTGTTGAACAGGGAGAAAATCCCCTACTCTTACACGAATAATTCAACAGGGGGAACATTTTGGGGAACATTTTTGGGGACTTCAATATTGAACATAAGAAAAGCAAAAAAGATAACACTGAATGGTCGTCTTGATTTTTTAGGAGTCTATACTGGTTACAATACTTTAAATTTTGCTCTGGGTATTCCTGCTGATGGAAAAGTTATTGCATGTGACATAACTGATAAATATTTTAATGCGGTTGGAAAGCAAGTGCTCGAGGAGGTGAGGATGTCCCATCTTTAGTTATAAATATTAGCCCCTAATGCAGGGTAAAATGTTTTAAAGTGCACCCCATCCTGTTACAATACTTTCAGAATTGATTCTACATAAAGTGAATAGTTGAATGGTGAAATATTTCTTCATTTGAATGTTGGGTAATGAAGGTTTATACTTCTGATATGTTACTGACTGTGACATCACCCCAGGCTTTTGAGTGTACTTGTTTTAATTTTTAATCGGGGGTTAATAGGTGCAGTTTAAGGAAAATAAAACTGCCAAATAATTATTATGTTTATCATAAAATGATAAGTCATACTTGGTACAGGCTGTTTAGGATTCTTCTACAACTAGACACTATTTAAATGAAGTGATTTATGTTATACTGTATGATGAAAGTGGACATTTCACATTTCACCAAAATTTTGAAAATGGCCAAACCATTTTCATGAAATCACCCATTACCACCCTGCTTATGAAGTTATTATTACAGTATGAACATTATAGCATTTCTTGTAACTCTTTTTATTGACTGGTCTACAGGCAGGAGTTGAGGACAAAGTTGACTTGCGCATTCAATCTGCTATCCAAACCCTCGGTAATATGCTGTATATGAAATGTGAATTAAGTACTATATTTTCATGTGCTGCACCTTGAACCCTTGACTACTGTTGCTACAGTATGTCCTATTGCCTAACATTCTAGCAAGAATAACTTGGAAAATTCATACTTCAAAATTTTCAAACTTTTTGATTTGATTTTGAATTGCAGATGAATTGATCGCCAATGGGGAGGCAGGAACTTATGACTTTGTTTTTATTGATGCTGATAAAGTTAATTACAGTGTCTACTATGAGAAGTCTCTCCAATTGGTGAGGAAAGGAGGCGTGATTGCTGTTGATAATGTAAGTAAGATTTATTTAGTCAATCTTGTTTTTCAAGTTAATGGTACATGTAGCATGGTTAAGATTTTGAAGTTATCAAATAACAAACTTTACACTTCAGTTTATAAACCCAGTACAATATACACTGTGTTGCCTAGTTTCCATCAGGCATCTTTCAATAGTAACATAAAAAAACATGTTCTCATTACATTGCCAAAGGAAGCCCACTAGAGTTATAGATTAGAGTTTAAGGGTTGAAGTTGCCCGCAGAGGAGACTAAGTGTTGCCTACATATGCATGTTGTCTACAAACTTTTAAGATTGCAAGCTTTAGAAATAGAGCTCCAAAGATCCCTAAGAATTTTCTCTTATTGTGCACAGTCTGGATTCAATCATATCTGATCCAGCTGGTCAAATAAAAAACATGAGGATAGCCATTGTGCAATATTACTTACCATATATTTTACATGCTGTTTCTGATGTCACCAAAACCCTAAACTTCTAAAAATATAATTCCATTACATTACTGGCCTTTGGTTGTTACTTAGTTGTTCATGCAATTTCAATAATTCCCCTCCCCTCCCCCTCTCTTCCCTAATCCCCTTGTCCCAGTCCCCCCAACATCAGAGGGCAGCTATATATATGCAGGTTTTCATCTAATAAGCAAAACTTTCAAATCCTTATTTTGAATATTATTGTCTGTAAACTAAAGTGCTTTCTTCAAAACTAGGTACTTTGGTCTGGTAAAGTGATTCAAGATCCTTCCACAATGGATGAAGACACAAAGGCTATTCATGAACTGAACATGAAGATTCACAAAGATGGCCGGGTCAATTTGGTTATGCTGCCTTTTGCAGATGGTGTCACCCTAGCCACAAAAAACTAAAGGAAAAACTATGTAGGGATATGAAATAAAAAATAATTATCAGTGTAATAATTGATCATAATAATTATTAGGTGCCTGGATGTCTTAAATATTAAAAGAGATTATTCATCTATATTAATCTATGTTGTTGATGATTACTAAATGATTATCAGGGATAGCTCCGATATCTAATAGGAAAACTTTGATAAAATGGGTGATAACTTATCATATAAACACACTGATATCAATTAACTTTCTCTTCAAAAAAATCTGTTCCACAAAGATTCTGTTTGGTTCTATATTCATGTTTGAATATTTAGCTGGTTTGAGTTGTTTGTTCGATGGATTTGGACAATCTCCTCAACTGAAGAAATGTTTAACAAAACGTAAAGTTTTCAATTAAACTCTAAGTTTTTAGTTTGCTTTTTATGGTTTTTCAATTCTTGTTTTCAGTGGCTTTTGTAGTGTCTAAGTAGATCTGTAGCATCAAAGTACTTTCTTTTTACTTAAGTTTCATTGTTTTTATTGATTGGATAAACTATTTCAGTACCAGACAATACTTACATCTAGAGAATTTCTTCATTTGATAAGGATAAAATAAAATGTATGAATATAATGCGAATAAAAATGAGAAGATTTGAATTTAAATACTTGCAAAAAATGTCAGTTTTTTAAATTTAAGAATGAGTTCTTTGGACACTAAACTCATAATTATTATTGATTATATCAAATACGTCATTTACCAATGAATCATAATTTTGATTTCCTGGCTTGGCCATTGTAAGGAGGTACCAGAGGGAACAGAGGGAGACTGCTTTTAAAAGTGGCAACATCTTGGATATAAATAGGCTGTAAAAAAATAATCATAAATTTGAGTTATTGTTATATTTTTTATAAGTGAAAAAAACTAAATTCAATAATCTACTCTACTGTAATACTGTTCACCAATGATAAATTTCCCTCTATTGGAGGAGGGGTGAGAGCACATGTACACAGGCTACTTTAGGGGCAAATCCATGGGTTTTTTTTTCTAGAAGTGGGTGCACAATCCAGGAATCTTTTAGGAGGGTGGTTCACCATTTATGACCAAGACTTCACAATCTCAAGCACCAATAACACAGTAGATATCAGCTTATTGAGTGATAGGGAATAATTTACAAATTACTTTAGATGAATAATATACTTACAAGGTTTGAAGTTCCTTTGGTGTTACCATCAACTGATTGTACATCATTGGAATTTTCACATCTTTTTTCAGACACTAAAAAGAAGTCAATTTAATATTAAAGATAAATTGAAATGAATCCTCCATGGGGGAGTATAATACTAGGGGCCCCTTCCCCCATGCCACTCCTTGCAACTTTCAGCACCCCCTTGATCTAACTGGAACAATAGATTTTTGCCAGGCAAGCCTCACATTCGAGCACTTTGAAATGAATTTTGTGGACAGAAACAAAGCATTCCAGATACCCAACCAAAATTTTTTCCAATAAACATGGCTACTGCAGTAGGGACATTTTCAGAAGCTACAACATACTGTACATACCCTCCCCAACCAATTTAGAAATTACAATTCCCTTTTTTTGGAACAATGAATATAGATCTAGCTGGAACCACAGTTTGGAATTATAATAATAACTATATAATTCCAGTATCTTAGCCCAACTCAAATGTTTTATAGCTCGTTAAAAAGCTCATTAATAATTCATGAAGGAAACAATAGAAATCATGACCGTGAAGGAGGTTTTATATCTGACATAGATTCGTCTTCATTTGCATAAACTTTAACTTGGATTTTTTCTATCAAACTTGGTTCATTTTGTAAAGAATTCGGTACAATATGAGAACTTACATCATGAGTTTTTTAAGCCGTTTAATAAACTCGCAGATCGTGTTTTATCGGGTCTAAAACCACTCAGTTACACTTCGTGTTTTATACCCGATAAAACACTCCTGCTCGTTTATTAAACATTACATGGTGTTCCACCATTTTTGTTTTTACTTACTCTCCTTGGATAAGATGTGAATTGCAAGTTTGTGTCTCTTTGGTGCATCCACTGCTAAAAGTGACTGTCAATAATGATAGATACATCAAAGCATTATTCTTTTTTAGTAAATTAAATTAATATATTTTATAGAATGACTGAATTAAATATAATTCATGTGAAATTTACCCTGTAAAAATCCATGAGATCATCCTTAGTCATTGTTCTTAGGAAAGCAACCTCAATACTATCTGCAATCATAAAAGAACTAATATTACAATTTACAAAGAAAACATACTGTATTAATTTTTGAATGAAATCTTGTGACCCAAGGTGAAGGTGTAGTAACAATTTCAAGTTTGAGCACCCAAAAAATAAGATAAATATTATTGCAGTCATGAAAAACTAAACTCTTACCTCTGTCAAAGTTATATTGTCTTGATAAAATCTCAGACCAATGCTTCATAGACTCTGATCCCAACTTCTTTGGCTTTTCTAGTCTCTTTACAGCTAGTGCTTCAACATGGTTATTGAAATCATCATTCTCCATGTTCTTAAGAGTTTCCTGTTTATAAGAAATACCTCAGATTAGTCAAGTGCAGATTTAATAGCGAGTGAAAACATAAAAAGGGGCAGGTCTGAGAATCTGAGAAGGGGTAAGGAAGCTGAAACATTTTGCCATGCAAAATGAATCCAGAGAAGGGTCTGGGGGGAACATGCCTGGGGATGAGTCCCAAACTAGAGGAGGCACCCCCCAAAAAATCTGCCCTACATGAAGGCAGCAAAGAAAGAAAGATATGCAATTCTGCAAATTAAATCACTGATAATGGATAGGATACAAACCTCAAACCCTTGTAAAAAAGCTTCTACTCGAGAGTCAAGATGTGCAGGCTCTTTTTCAGACTGGATAATGAATCTTAGACCCTGAAAAAAAATCATATGCCAGAAAGTCATCAAAAAACATATTTCTCTGAGGGACTGGTCACAGTTAGGCACATCACACTGTTATATTATTATGACAAAATTATAAGTCAAGAAGGCTTGCAATTAAACATCTTGAAGCACGAGGTTACATCCCAGCCCATGGATAAAGAAGATGGTTCATCAATATTACCTGAGCTCCATTGCCACGCCTTGGCCCACTGAACACAATGTACCCCAGTTGTTCTTTGGTTCTCAGCTCATTAAAGCAAGGCTCACTGATGATTTGACAAAATAGTTCAAGCAACATGTTGCTCCTGGTGGCTTGGAGCTCACACTGCAAATAAAGAAAAATATGAGCTAGTTAACATTCAGATCTTCACTGCCATTGTAATCATGGTAAGCGTTAAGTGTTTTAACTTTTAAATAACAGAATAATGCTCAAGGTAATGACATGTGGTCTGAAATGTGAAAACAGTGGAATTGCTTCACTAAACAAATACTCAACATGCAAGGATTAAATTACTAATACAAGTTTGATATTGTGGCCCACTAACGTTTTTAAAATTTCAATAAGAAAAGATGAATTTTAAACCCTGGAAAACGTCTATAGGCCACTTTTCATAGGCTCGAAAAACTTTTTATCAAGAGAATGAGGTGGTCTGAAATGGGAAAACATAACAACCATGCTTACTGCGGGTTTGATATTTTGCTAACTCTTTAATTGTGAGATTTTCACTGCCATCAAAAATAATCAGTGGGTGAATTAATGCAGTGAAAAACCAATTTCACAACAAGCTGTTGAAATGTCAGAGTTGACAGAATATAGAAAACCGCAGTAAGAATTCTAGGGGTCAAGTTACCTGATAGTAGATCTCAATGCACGAATTGCTGTGCACCTCATTAAGTGCCTCATATGCATAAGAGGAATCTGTAAAGTTAACAAAACAGAGGAAGAAGCACAATGAGTGACTCCAGTCAGCAAGTAAAGTAAGACAACAGGCTGTTGGCACAGCTCCAACCTCTACAGAGTTCAAATGCCCAATCTGTTCAATCAGACTAGAAAGTCATCAATGAGCTCTAAACAATAAACACTGATCAACTAGATTTCTTTTTACTCCATAGAGGGATTGCCAATGACGATCATAGGACATAGGAGTATAAAATACATACTAACTGAATCCCTATAGAAAAACATAATCACATCGTTATCTTACTGTGTGGAAGCTGTATTTCACGGTGTCTTCTCAACTGTGCTGGTAACAACGGTTTGGTACCACAATTGTCAATGAATATTTTCTCTACCTTGTCTATAATACAAAGAGCTTCCTGCAAGTGAAAAAGACCAGTATCATTAAATTTATATGGCACTAATGATCAAGGTTAAATAATGATCATTAAATTACTTAGTATTGACCATTCTTAGGTTGATGGAAAACTGTGTTGAGTTGGCATTGCAGTGCATTATGGGATTGTCTTAGGTGAAAATAGACTGATCAAATAGACCCATCTTGGAAATATGGGACAAGGTCGCAGCTCTAAGAAGATCTAACCCAATTGAATGAATACAAAAGAACAGAAACAAAACAAAAGAACAAGTTGACAATGAAACTTGTTTGTTTTGGCCGATCTCAACAGCTCTACAGTACTTAGCAGGTGAGACATTCCTGGAAATATGCTATTTAAAAGAGTCCCACAATGTAAAGGTAACCTGACCCAGTTTTTTCCTCAACCTTGAAATGCCTAATGCTATACCTCTTTGGTGACATTGCCATGAATTAGACATTCTATATTCAGGTTTTTCAACAGTGCTGGGATAAAGCTGTAAAGCTTCTCTATGCTCACATCTGTAAGTTTAATTGAGTAAAAAATTAAGACATTAAGTGAAACCCATGCAAGAGCTGGATGCACATCAATCAGGGTTTAAAATTTTAAAAAAAGTGAAAATGTTTTTCAACAACTCTAGCAAAATTTATGTTAATACCTTCAAGAGCTCCAAGAAGCTCATCCTTATGCCAGGCCATCTCTTCCAAAACATACGAGGTGTAGTACAATGCATGTTGGTGTGGCTGCTCAGCCTTAAAATTACGAAGCCCCAACTCATACTGAAACATTTAAAAGACAGTGCTTCTTTAAGAACAAGAAATTCTTAAAGTAGTAAATTAAACTAGCAGATTTTGTATGAAATAACGTAATACAGAAGTGTAATGTTTTAATGAAAGTACGGTTTGCTGAGGTCTAACTTATTATGCAAAGACATGATATAACACACACTCTGATTGGTTGCGTGACTGGCATTGCATAAACTGGCATTGCCTGACTGACATTGCGTGAAGAGCATCAATAACTCTATGGAGTGTATGCTGACATGATTGAGAAGAACATGCTATGTGCTGAAGATTTTTTTAGAATAAAAGTAGAATTTTTTAACACACTAAAATCTTTAGTTTTGCTATGCTATTTAAATGTTAATTCAGGCTTAGTGTGCATCCATCAAGTTATGGAATGGCTTGCTTCTTGTATGCAACCTTCAGTGCACACCTGTACATAACTCAACGGACACATGCTTAGCATCAACCCTTTCTTCAATAATATTGGATGTTGTGAGTGATTTTCCATATTATTTTTTCTGTACAGGTACATGTACGTATGTCTTACCCTTTCTTTGATGAGAGCAAACCTCTTTGGATCAATGGTGAAATTGGTCATTCGTTCAAGTATCTTTTGTAGCAATATTCCTTGTTTGTGATTGTATCCCTTAATATTCAGCT
The DNA here is from genome assembly GCF_029948245.1 of Actinia tenebrosa. NCBI lineage: Eukaryota > Metazoa > Cnidaria > Anthozoa > Actiniaria > Actiniidae > Actinia > Actinia tenebrosa. The sequence continues at coordinate 8,926,492 of NW_028292572.1, read as the reverse complement.
AAAACAATAAGATTTATTAGTGTACTAGCATATTGATATCTAATGGTTAAGAGTATAAGCACTCTGGATGGTGAGCTCAAATTCATTTGAAGATTTTTACTCTCTAGGTAAATGAATTTAAATTGGAGTTATTTGGGCAAATTATGTGAAGACACCTGCAGTGTGGACTAATAATATTTGATGTTTATACTTACAAACATTCCATACATGGTATTTTCGATGCCATAACTAACTCCTGCGATCTCTGCATCATATGCAAATTCATTCAGTGCATCCTTGAGGAGCTTTGCGAATAGGGATGCCATATTGCAATGGCAAGGATCCACATATGCAAGTGGACTGAAAAGATAAGTTAGATATACTATAATATTAACAACTGAACTGTTATGCTTTGAACATATGAATTTCAAGAATATTTGAATGATAGAAAAAAGAAAGAGAAGCCTGTAAATTTAATGATGTTACTCTATATAAAGAGCTACGATGGTTACCCGTCAGACAGCAATTACACTACCGTAATGCAATTATGGCATTCAAATGCATGACTGGGTGTGCCCCTGATTCCTTATGCTCGCGATTTATTCCAAGATCAAGCATCACGCAGCGTACGACAAGAAACTCGCAAAAGCTGCAGATACCTCTTTGCAGAACGACTACTGGACAAAGATCATTTTACTATAGAACTGTCAAATTGTGGAATTCACTAGACTCTGCCCTTAAGTTGAGCTCAACCGTGAAAGACTTTAAACGGACATTAAAACAACATCTTATTTCAGATTTTCTAAAACCTTAATGTAATTTAAATGTACAATTTATTTATCTATTTATTTATTTACTTTATTCTTTGATCTTTTCTTTTTGCTTCTTATATAATTATATATAGTATTATTTTAATTGTAATTAATTAGGCCCTTTATTCTGAAAAGCCTTATAGAGGACGAATAAAGTATGTATGTATGTATGTATGTATATCAGTTGCCCTGGGGGGGGGGGGGGGGGGGTACTCCCCTATATTTGCTATATGGGTACGTGCTGCCAAACAGGGTATGGTTTTCAGCGATTCTACTCTGGAACAGGGTCACGCTCGCTCTGGGACGGGGTATATGAAATCATGCTCTCTCCTCTCTGGAACAGAGTTTTCAGCGATCTTGCTCTGGAACAGGGTCGCGCTCGCTCTGGGACGGGGTATATGAAATCATGCTCTCTCCTCTCTGGAACAGGGTAACCATTTTCACAATACTGGAACAGGGTATGATTTTCAGCGATCTTGCTCTGGAACAGGGTATGAATTTCAGCGATTTTACTCTGGAACAGGGTCAGGGTTCAGTGGGCTCGGCGGCACATCCCTACCCTAAACTGGCAAGAGTACCCCCCTGGGATCAGTAAGTTGATCAGTCCAACAGCTGTAATAATTCTAGGCAGTGCATATAGCTAATGCTTGCTTGTAAATGTTGATACAAATTGCAATAAGTAATAGTACTTGTCACTTACCTAGTGATTTCAAAGAACATACAAGCTTTTGGACATTGAAAGGTAGTATCCTGCTTGAACCATAATTGTGACAATTTACTTTCCTTTATAACAAAATATATGCATATATATATATATGTTAATAAACAGCAAATATCTTGAAGAGAATATAATCAGAAACTCATTCAGCAGAGAAAGAAATAACTTTCACCATAATATATATAATTACCTTAATTAATTGTGGAAATGGTGATAGCTATATATGTAGGAGAGAGAAAAAAATAATGAATAATTTTATCAATGTAAATCATTAAAAGTTTGGACTCATCAGCATGTTACTGGTAAAAAACTCAAAGCAATTATTTGTGCAATGATTCCATCCTCAGGAACTCAGGGGTAAAGTTCTGTCACTCTTTTAATAGCAAGAAACGAGCGACAGAACTTTACCCCTGGGTTCCCGAGGATTCCTGTAGCTCAGTGGCTAGAGCATCTGACTGGTGTCAGGAGGGTCATGGGTTTGATTCCTATCAGGGACTATCATTTTTTCTGAGTTTCTTTCAGCTAGAGACAAATGATCAATTATTTTTATGTAACTTTTCTAGCTCATAAATGAATACATCAATGATGCTATTTTAGGAAATTTGATGAATATTAATTTTGGATTTGCAGTGCATCTCACCTCTGGTGGAGCAGGCCTGAGGTCCAAGTCTGTAGGAATAAATTCGTTTTTCTTGGGGAGTCTCAGTGATCCATTCAGAGTAACATTACTCCATTCCTAGTAAAAAAGAAAAAAATGTAAGCTGTGTTAATTAGGTTTGAAATAATAGGAGAAGATCATGAACTGCTGAAAAGTCCTGGGGAACCAAGTGAACATTTAATATAATACTAATTAGGCTACATCCTTCTCAAAACTCATTAATAATTCATGATGTCAATGACCAATGGCGACTTTGCATCGTAGTCACGTGCACGCACCTTGATACTTGATCAAAAACTGATCAAGACACTGATCAAAACACTGACGAATAAACAAATAATTGAGAAGGAATTTTTAGTCTCACGAGATTCAAGAACAAATGAATTATAATGAGTTTGAGAAGTCAGTAACAGCCTCATGCTTTCATCTGTTTCTCGGTGTCTGGATGCCCTGATCAAACATGAAGCACAAGTTTTTGATCTATTAGATCAAGAGTCCTCTTCTACTGCTCTAAGCTCATGCTCAAGGGGTCAAAAAGTGGCATCATGGGTTTCAAAAATAAATGTTTGCAATATTTTGGTATATATGATTTAGAGTAAGCTAAATGTTACTGACTCAAAAATAAAATTTGAAAAAAAAACATTTAAGATGTCTCTTGAGCATGTGCTTAGAGCAGTATTAATCATAGTTAAAGCTGGAGAATTTTGCTCAGTTACCAGAGCATTCTCCAACTCCCAACCCTTAACAAAAACCCTAATAGTGACGACACTTACTTCAATCTGTTCTTTGGGTATTTGTTCCATTTTGTATTCAGTGCCATACCATTCCTCTACCAGGTCAGTTTTACCCTCATAATTTTTAGAGACAACAACAATCCTGAAACGAACAACGACACATGCTGTCATCCACTGGGCAGTGCATTGACATTATGCAAAGAAACCAAGACCAAAATCTCTTGTTTATATCAATCAACATGGAGGTTACAGCATTACATGATGCAAGTCCCAATGATTTGAGGGGTTTTCCCTGGGTTCTCTAGTTTTTCTTCCTCCACTTGCAACTGACCCATAGATCAAATTCTAATAATATAATCTCTGAGTTAGTTGTGCCCTGACTTTGACCAAGTTCCCAGAGGCTGTTTCAGGGTTCAATCTGTGAGTTAGCCCTGCCCTGACTTAGTTCAGCTCAGAGGTTGTTTGAGGGTTCCATTTGTGAGTTAGCCGTGCCCTGACGTAGATCAGCCCAGAGGTTGTTCCAGGGTATTGATAAAATTTGTTCTTTTTTGTATTTAGAATAATGTACATGCACCACAAAATGCTATTACCAGAGAGTATTATATAAGCAATGATAGTATTACAGTGCAACGACATCAACCAAGGCCACTCAAACAAATTCACAAATTACGTTTTGACGCTGAATTTAACAGGATGGTGATGAATTCTATTGTTTACTACGGATCTCACCAAACTGTGGCGACATGTCAAAAATTTGTCTTGCTACCACACCCTAATTCGTCTACTGACACGCTTACTTTTGTTACAGCAGTGGGCGTTCCATCTTTCATGTATTACAGTACAATGTAAACATGAAAGATGGAACGCCGACTGCTCTAACAAAAGTAGGCGTGTCAGTAGACGAATTAGGGCGTGGTAGCGAGACAAATTTTTGACGTGTCGCCACAGTTTGGCAAGATCTGTAGTAAATACTCAATTTGATCATGATTGGTTAATTTGAAATTTGTCTGGATGGCCTTGGTTAGTGTAGTTATATATAATTTGCACTGTAATCAGTATTAAAGTGTAAGATATTAAAACCTACCTAACTTTAGAAGGTATCAAATGAGAAAGAAGCATTTTAACAAGGTCAGGTTTGAATGACTGCATAAGAAACTGTCCTTGTAGGACATCATCTATTGTATAATCCTGAAGAAAAAATAAAAAATGGTTATAAAATAATAATATTTAAAAGTCCTTATTATTATTATTGTTATTATCATTATTATCATTATTATTTTATTAGTTTTGGAGTAATAATTATAATCATGGTACTTACATGAATACATCGTGCAATGTGAGATACATAGCTTCTTGGGTTTTCTTTGTCTTTAAATCGGAACTGGACTTCAGCTAAAGCCTAGAAAACATAGTGTATCAACTGAGTACAGGGTGACAAGCCAGGCCTGATCATATTTTGGGAAATTTGGAGTGGGTTCCAAAGCTTTGCATTAATTTGTAAAGGAGCTAAAACTCATTGATGAGCACTTGATTCAGGATTAGTACCTGGCATTCTTCAAAGACCCATTCCAGTGGCTCTTGTTGTTGTAACATTTTCAGATATTGGAAGACGCATGATGTAATTTCATTAATATGATCTACAGTAAAACAATATGACTGGATTAATTTGGTTCATCTAATTATTCCACTCGTAAAATTATTCCACCCTATTATGCACTATTATCTCTCATCATTCCACTTCACCATCATTATTTTAGCAATTTCATCTTATTCCTTCATTTAATTTCATTATTCCACTCTTACTAATTCTTTGTCACACATCCTATCATTTATCTATTCCCATCCTTATCCCACTTTGTCTCAATATTTCATTTCCTCTCATTATTTCATTGTACATGTATATCTTATAAATTATCTAAACTGTTCAATGTCATTCCCTGTATTTTCTATATCTCATAATATCATTATGTCAAAAAAAAAAATTATGCCACTCATCATTATGATCATTACCATTACCATCACTATCAGCATCACCATTATCTTTGCTGTCACCTTCAGCATCAATACTGTCACCATCATCACCATCATCAATAATTATTCATTACCATTATCAACAAATAATGCTAATGCTCAATAGTCATCCAATAGAGGAGCAAGGAAAAATTGAATCTGGTTTGATGTAATTTTAAGAAAAAGAATGCAAAGCCTCTATATATTCTCATAACTGATGTAATAACCCTAGCAGTGACCATCCTCATTGCCTACACCTCATACTAACCATCTCTCATGATTGTAAATTGCATAAAAAAACATATACCCAAATGCCTTTTTGCGCTATAGAAGCATTAAAATTATTATTATTATTAAAAACAATTTCACTGACATTCAATGTAAAGCGCCTTGGATTATATCTACATAGAAAGAATGCTATATAAATCATAAATCATTATCAAATCATTATGATAAATACAATTTTCTAAGTCCTTGCACATACCTTGTCCTTCTGTTGTCAGCTCCATGTTACACATGAAAAACATGAAACCCTTTGCCCCTTCTAATGGACCAGCAACCAAAGCATTGACCCAACCTGAAACACATTTAATTATCTACAATAAAACCTCATTTTTAGGTATCCAGAAAGGTTGTGAATAGACTCTGCTCAACCAGTAGAGCTAAGAAATAGAGGCAGACAATGTCTGGCTAAAATTGGCACTTGTCCAGCCAAACACTTCTAATAGGCCTGTCCTCTTGACTGGTCACATTGACTGGCCAGATGTTGACCAGTCTGATGTGGCTGGTCACCATGTCCAGCTATGAGCTGCCATTGATTTTAGCCTTTATGATCATCAATACTGAAGTTATACAGTGAAGTTATACAGTTATATTTTTGTTTTTTAATAATCCAAAACCCTTTATCAATGATGGTTGACTGGGTTACACCCTGATGTTACCTCTGTTCTTCAGCTCTGACAGCAGGCTTCCTTCTCCTTCATGTCCAATAAGATGAGATATATAATGACTTGGCTAAGGACAAATAAAATAATTAGTCCATGGTTATCATAGGCATACTTTTAAAATGCTTGCTGCTTCATCATACTAAGCAGAAGCAAGGTTCCAAATGGGAAGGCCACATTGGGCAATGAAAAATATGTTTTGGAACAAATATTACTCATTGCATGAGAAAAATTTGCAGTTATCAAGATTAATGTTTTAGATGTCTTATCATGGCTCTCAATCAGCTTTTTTACCTTTGAATGGTAATGTTCACTCATATCTGGTATTGGAAACATCAGGTTTAGGTTCTTCAGGTCTTTAACAGGAACAACTTTGAAGATTTTCTAGAATCAAAAAGAAGAGAGAAAACAAAAGATCAGCTATAATTCATAACAGATTCCTATTCAGCAGATTCCTATGTTGTCAAATCAAAGATTCATGTACTTATTTTTCTATAATGTACATTCGAGTCTTATGCAAAACATTTTTATCACCTGTACTTGGTCCTTGCCATATGGATGGATTGGATAGGTTGGTATAGTAACATTCATGTTCTCAACGCTGGACATCAATTTCACTACAAGTTCTGTAAGTTCATCTAATGATTCTGATCGAAAATAAAAAACATTAATTGGGTTAATCTTTTGCCTCAAAGGGGTCATCTCCTTATCGTAGTGAGGCAGTAGTTATGCCAGGTGGAGCCTTGTATTCCTTATATATCTATGACCACTACAAAGTACAGCAGAGGCGCAGCTCAACAAGGGCAAACTGAAAGTATGTGAAGGCACCCCTGGCAGCCACTATAAAGCCCATGCATGACCCCAGAGAACAGCTCGTCACACAGCTCTAAGCAGTTTGAATTAATTAGGGTTGATTTTATAATGTCAGGAGAGACAAGTATTATTATTCATACTGTACCTCTTCCAAGGATACACAGAGCCATGATGTTTGAAGAGTAATAAGTTGAGTGGAACTTTAGAAGCTCATCACGCACATTTATACCCCTTTCCTTTGGTTTAGTATCTAGTGTTACTTTATTTCCTAAATAATAAATACATTTGTCAAACTCACTAATAATTCACGAGGAAACCACAACAGAAATCACGACCGTGAAGAGTGTTGTAAATCTGATACAAAATTGTGTTCATTTGCATAAACTTTAAGTTGGATTTTCTTGGCTAGATTCACTTTAATTTTAAAACACAAAGGAACTAAACTAAACGTTTGACAAGCAATCTACAGTATTAGTGTCCGTGTTATATCCGATATACAAACGCTCAGCTACGCCTTGAGTTTGTATATCTGATACAACACGGCCACTCATATTGTATATATTATGTATAATGTCAATGTGGATTTAAGTATTCCTGTTTTGAATTCCACAGCTGGCATCCCAATACCAGCTTTACAATCTTTAGACTGAAAGAGTCACAATAGATACAACAAAAGAGCAGCATAAGTTATATTAGACTTGAGATAACCTGAATTCTCTGTTGCTCTGGGTTATCCTTGATTCATAAGATATGTATAATATTCATGTGTTGACAGTGAAGTTCTGCGGAATTTTAAAACTTTTGTATTCTTAATTTTACTGGCATTATGTGACAACACTGTCAGAGCAAAAGTCTACGTTGCATCCGAAAAAAAACTCTTGACAACTAAACAAGAGCTGTGTTCAGATACAACCCAGGCTAAGCAAATTGAGACTGCAATCAAAGAACACAGTAGTACTGTATCTTGCAATAATTTCCAAAAAATTATATTGAATTAGTGTGAGCAGCTGTTAGTGGACATTGCAAGTGAGGATCTGTGACCAAAACTAATGACAGTTGCAGAGGAGCAAAACTATGTCATTTTTTTATGCATATGATATGATCTTCACAATGCGGTTATTACCTGTGCTGAATTTGCAGTAAGGATGAGTGGGATCAACAGTGGATCGATCTAGTTGGTTTAACCTCCACATATCATGCAACATGTTCTTGGAATTTTCTATAGCAAAGCAAACAATCAGAATTTAATAATGCATCTCTGATGTGATTGAGATCAACCTGCCCACTTGTTTACTGATCAATAATTAATAAAGCGGTTAATAAAAAATCATAAGATCATACCTGAATCTACTGCATTCACTTCTCGATCAGTTGCATCAGCATTAAACAAAGGGCACAAGAAGAACTGTGCAAATCTAAGAAAAAATGACACATGCTAAAGCATTGTGTGTAAGGCCCCAAAATCAAGCGGTGAGTGCCAAAAACTATTTTCTTGGAGAAAGGCTGTTGTAGAAGGCTAAAATCTTGTTATTTAGAAAGTTTAACTTGTTTGGAAGTGGAGATGACTGATGAAAGTGGAATCAAAGTGCTAACCCAAAGCAAAAATTTGAATCGAAAATGAGGTTTAGGCCTTCATTTGCTTATTTCCCATACATTTTCTGTAAAAAAAAGCCTGACAAAGCTACATTCTAACACAAACGCAACAAAACATCTTTGTACAATTGAAAATACCGCTTCAAACAAGCATCTTATCATAGTACATTTCCTCTTAATATGAACATTTGATGATAATTCCATCTTAAGATTGGCTATTGGATTAAATTTTTTTCAGTACTTACAGGTCTAATGCCTTAGGAAGGCTTTCATATTTGACATCAAAGAAGTAATTTGTATGTTCCCCTGAAGTAAATGCATTAGATGACCCTCCTTGCTCTGTTAAAAACTGTCAGTCATGGAAACAAAACAATATTAAACAACAATAACTGAACATAACCCCTTCCCTCCCAGAGAAGGTACACTGTACTCACTCCAGGTATTCTGGCAGCCATCTTGGATTTTTCTTATAAGATCGTGAAAAGGGAAATAAGCTGCTTAATACTAAGATCAGCAATATATTATTTCAAGTAGCAGTTCATTCCGAGTTTTTCATTCTTGCATCACCAACAATCTGACAGGGATCATAGATATTAAGAGTACCAAAGATTTATATGTCCTTATATGTGCAAAAATATGTTGACACATACATACGTCCATGAGAGGCAAGTGGTAATCTTTTGACACATACAACTGCAGATACATTCATGAGAGGCCAGGGGTAAAAATTAATAGTGACGTTTTGATAGCTATAGATATATATATATATATTTAAGTTACCTGTGTGTAAGCATTTTCTTTAGGGTACTGTGAAAATGATCATAAATTATTAAAAACAGTTAGTATAGTCTTGCACATTTATAACCAAATATACTAATTTCTGGGGGGTGGGGGGTGGGGTCAGATTGGTAAAGAGCAGACACACCCATCCTAACTTTTAGGGTTCCATATCTGCCACTTGGTATTTGACACAAATCCTCCCCCCCCAGCCATATATAGTTTTATTTGATCAAAGTAATGGATTTACAGTAAAATGATCCATTATTTACAAGTCAAGCAAAATTCAGTCAAGCCCCCCTTAATATATTTGGCTGGTCCACAAATGAGACCTCAAGTGAATGTATCAAGTTTGCCATCCAGAATGACGTCGATAATTATTACAACCTACCTTCTCTGTACCCAAGAAGAGCATGTGTTCACAAAAGTGTGCCAACCCTGGAAGGTCATTTGGATCACACATGCTTCCTAAGTAAGCAAAATAATGCAAAGAGATGAGAGATGTATTATACACCCAAAAAAAATTCTGAATTTCTCACAAGACTGCAAGGAGGTATAAGGGTGGGAGATGTCTCTATGTGGAGGGAGGGAGAGGGGTTCAATATCTCAACAATACTCCAAATAACATCTGTCTGTCTGTCATTATCAAATTGGTGGGTTTTAATCTACCATTGATAAAGAGGTCTTTGAATCCCATTATCTACCACCATATGCTGTCAGCCAGAAAGAAAAACTACAACTTTCTCCTTTCATTCATGTTTTCCTTCTGTCAGCAGTCATAAACAAGAAATTTGAAATTTTCAACTTGAAATTTTAGAATGTGAAAAAAAGGAGGAAAAATGAGTCAGAACAGGTGTCTTTGGTTGCATAGCAACAGTTCAACCAATCAGATTAACTCTCCTGACAAAAACTCATTTATTGATCTGAAATTAAATATACTATCTATATCATAAACTTATTAGAATATTTTTAAAACACTTTCTTTAAAACCACATATAAGAAATATTTATGAGTACATATAAGCTTATAGAGCTAGATACAGATGGTTTGTCTTTGAGGTTCACTGCACCACAGCAAGATCTAATTAACTCTATTAATATAGATATCTCACACATTGAAAATAAACACAGATAACTTAGGTAAATAAAAAGACTGATAGTTTACATATAACATTCCTATCTGCCCTTTGAAGTATAGGAATCGAGGAGTGAAATTTTTAAAATCTTATAATTACCTATGTGAACATCCATAGCAGCTGCTCCTTTCTCTGTTGTCGGGTCACTGATCAAAAGAACTTTCATATCGTTTTGCAATAACAACCCACGATAGACCCTGTCATCTTGAGAGGACTTTGGGATATCGTTATGTACTTCTTTAACTTCCTCCATGTCGAACAAGATACCCGTTTCGTTATCAAAATACGAAGTAACGCGGGGTCACAGGCTCGATTCGAAAATATTGTGAAGCTTGAGAAAAAGTTCTCAGGAAAAACTCATTAAAAAACAATAAACCTTTTTCTACAGCACTTTAAAATGGCTAAATAAAAGACCAGAGATCTGATATAATATAAAGCTTGGATTTTAGCGGTTTTTTCTGTTGTCTGATGCCTGTGCGCAAGCGTGCTACATGGGCAACCCAAAGAACGGCTTCGAATGTGACACAGGGAGCCCACGTGTCATTCGTCTTAATATTGATTTTCCCGTAAAAATAAATTATTTCACCAGGTATTATCTTTTTCAAGATAATAGCTTAACTAATAGCTTGATGAATGAAAAAAGCGTGTTCAAGTGAAAAAAGTTAGAAGCTTTTTGGGTTGCCTGTAAAACACAGTGGCCCCATCTATCTTTGTTAACTAACCCGAAAAATAAGACAATTTGCATCTTGAAAGTAATATATTTTGCCTTAGGAAACATTAATAAGAATCCAAGGTACCTTATTCAAGAAATAGAACAGAGGATATTTTAGTAGGACAGTACTTTCCTTTAACATTCGCCACCCTCCCCTCCCCCATGGAACACTTTTGATTGCATTCGTTCTTTGTTTTTGGGCTTCCTTAGTGTTTATGGCGAGACGAAGAAGCAACGTGCAAAGATCATCGGCGAAAAGTTGGCGATCTCAATGTTAAAGATGGGAGAAGATAAAACTAACTCTAGTACTTCTCTAGAAGGCTCTAACACGACGAAATTTAGTTCGTTTTGCGAAGGGAAAGCAGAAATCCTCTGTCCTTGCTCGAAAAGCCAGGTCAAAGAAGTGTTCTACAACCCAGTGCAAGAGTTCAACAGAGATCTTAGCAGTGCGACATTGAAAGTGTATGTTGATAAACTGGATCAATGGAAAAGGAAAAGATGTCCATGGGATGCAAAAGTCGAAGGGAAATGCCGTGAACCAGAAGTCACTACTGATGAGCAGAAGGTTGATAAAGAAAAGACTGAAAATGTACAAGACACGAGAACCAGTGAGTACTAGTAAGCTTAAATGAATAAACCCAAGATTAATAAATAAAATATAGTAAGCCTTAATCTTTTGAGTAGACTTTAAAATCTCCTTCGAATAAAATTTTTAGTTGGGAGATAATAAAATTTGGACAGACAGACAGACAGATCAGAGTATGTTTGACGTCATAGGCGCCATGTTGGAGGACATTTTCCCCATAGTTCTCTTATTGTATCATCCAACATGGTGGCTATGTCTTTTTCCTTTTATTCTCATGCTCTACTCTTTATCTCTTTATCTTGCTCCACTGGAAATATATGTCTATTGTAGAAGCAGAGGTATCATTATTTGAAGGACTGTCAGCTACTGGTCTACGTTCTGTCCGCTATGCGCTAGAAGTGCCTGGTATTCAACACATTGTTGCCAACGACATCAGCAAGGATGCTTACCATCTGATACAGAAAAACATCAATCATAACAAGGTCGGCCATATTGTAACTCCAAGCCACCAAGATGCATCGTGAGTATTTGAAATTTGTAATTAAACAACCACAGGCAGCTATCATGAATATAATCTGGATACCTTGAGGACTTTGCCTGATGTCTGCTGAATAAAGTGTCCACTGAATAGAGATTCATTTTACAGTAAATATGTGGGAAGGAGATTTCCGAGCCAGTCCATTTAATAAAGCTAGGGCAAGCCCACTTATTAAGCACCACACTATTGTAAAATATGCTAGGCTGACATTATAATGGTTAGTGTACTGACAGACTAGAGGTACCTGGAGGTCAAGCAAAACATAACTTCTCAGTGCTTCTTTTACCAAGGGATACTAATTGGTGCCAACAAGTTAGAAGGGTGCCGCTGGCTGAAAAACTAGCATATTTCTCATTCTGAACTAGATCAAGATAAGTGCTTGCACTAAATAATGAACTCTTGTTAGGACAGCATACATATCTGGGAATCAAGGGTAATATAATGTAGTGTATTTATTTCTCATAACCAATAATTTTCCCTCAGTATTGTAATGTACCAACATCGATATCCACTTACTAAGAGGTTCACTATTGTGGATATCGACCCCTATGGATCAGCCGCACCGTTTTTGGATGGAGCTGTTCAGGCAGTCACTGATGGAGGGTTGCTAATGGTAACCTGTACTGATATGGGTGTACTGTGTGGTAACCATAGCGATGCATGTTATGGGAAATATGGAAGCATGTCACTAAAAGCAAAATTCTGTCATGAAATGGTACGTCAGATACTCTTAGAAATAATGGAGTTAGACATTAATTATGAATATGTCAGTAGAAGTTGCCATAAAAGCTTACCAAATAATGGAATAAGATAAAAGAGTTGACATTTTCATTATTCCAACAGGCTCTAAGGATTCTCTTGTCATCACTAGAATCTCATGCAAATCGTTACAAGCGATACATTGTGCCACTCCTTTGTATCAGTGTGGATTTTTATGTGCGCATATTTGTTCAAGTCTTCACTAGTCCATCAGAAGTCAAAAGATCTCCAAGTAAACAGTCACTAGTTTATCATTGCGTAGGCTGCGGGAGCTACCATTTCCAGCTAGGTACTGCATTATCTTCCCCTTTCTATCCTTTCCTGTCAACACATTTTTACAGCATTATTCTTAATTAAGTCTGGGGCAAATATGTACAAGCACCAGCACCATTAAAACACTTCCATGTGGTTTAAATCCCCCAGGAAAATTCTAGGAGAAGTGTTAGGCCATTTTCTGCACATGGTAGCATTCTGCATATCTCTTCTCCAGGGCAACCATTCCACACAAATTATCTCTCCCCAGAGTGATTGGGATTACTAGAATTATCATCATCTGGAGCAACAACGGTGTGCTCCTAACATCTGAACGACAGGTTTCTTTGGATTCGAACTAACATAACAAACACAAGCCATCGCACTCATACCATCACACTCCATGTACTTTGTTACATAACCCTTATTAAATACATTTCATTCTATCATAGTTGGTCGTCGAATAGAGGAAGGTTCAAGTAAGAAATACCCTCCTGCCATTGGTCCTACTGTTGGAATGAATTGTGACCAATGTGGTTCTAAGTTCCATGTTGGAGGACCAATATGGACAGAACCCATGCATGATGTAGACTTTGTCAAATCATTAAGAGAAATGGTCAAATCTAACCAAGACAGTTATAAAACATCACAAAGAATTATTGGTGAGAACTTCTTAAAATAGCTGCCAGTCCAGTAGATACTTAGAGATTACTTTATATAATGGTTATTATATCACTTGAAAATTACTTATAACATGGACCATGGAAAATTTGGTTTGTCCAAGTCACAAAATTGGACTTTGATTTTGGCTAATAATTGTTTAGATTGCATTCATAATGAATGGGTATAAAACTGTACTCACCCATTCTTTTTCCTTTCCACCCTTCCTTTTCCTTTGTTTTTCTCCCTTTCCTTTCCTTTCCTTTCCTTTTTATACCAAGGCACATAACTGTAGCTCTCAACACTCTTTCTGCTCATGACATACATGTACATAAACCCAACTTTTACTTCCACCAGGTGTGCTAACCATGGTTGAGGAAGAACTACCAGAAGCACCTCTATACTATGCCTTAAACCATCTCTCCAATATACTTCACTGCAACACCCCATCTATCGTTCAATTCAGGTCTGCCCTCTTAGGCCTTGGATACCAAGTATCTGGTACACATGCTTGTGGTACAGCCATCAAGACAAATGCTCCAAATTCAGGTAAAATATCCTAAGCTTTAGGGCTAGTTTGGGAGATAGAACATTCATTTCTTATGCTGTACAGAATGTTCAATAACTTAATTGAAAGTTTTGAATAGATAGAATTATTCCTTACTGACAGCTAATGGTGATCAGGTTTTGATCAGCATTTGGAGCAGAAAATTATGTTCAAAGACTGTTACCTGAGCATAGATTAAAACCCAGAAAACGTCATGGATTGCATACCCACTTCTGTTATTGAAATTCTTGGGTTTTCATTATAGTTATGTTTGTTTTAGTTGTTTGGGATATCATGAGGTGTTGGGTTAAGCTCTATCCAGTTAAACGTAAATCCAGTGAAAGTCCAGGCACCATTATCTTAGATAAAGAACCTGAAGTGGAAGCATCTTTTGAGACACAGAGTGGTGCTAATCCCTCATCAAGAAAACAGAGGCTTCTGAGGTTCCAACCTAATCCTGAAACTAATTGGGGACCAAAGGCAAGGTATGGGACATGGTTTGATTTGCTGAGCCATTGGTTTGAATTATGTGATTCATCCCACCCATTTTATTCCATTCATCCATCCATCCCTTTCTGTACATCATTCCATCCACTTTCCCATTCAACGTTCCTATCACATTTATGTATCTGATTATCATATTCCATCCATCCACTAATCCCATCTTACTTCTATCCATCCATCCATTCATCCATCCATTTATCCATCCATTCATCCATCCATCCATCTATCCATTTTTTTCATTTATCCATTCATCCATCCTTTTATTTATCAATCATTTCACATTTGTATCATATTGGTTTAGAGCAAAGAAAGGCGATAACCAAGAACCCATGACAGACAAAAAAGAACGGCTTCAAGGAAAAAGAAAAAAAACCAACATTGATGAAACGTCATTTAAGAAATACCCCTGCAAAAGATTCAAAGCTGGTAAATGTGACTTGGGAGAAAATTGTAGATACTCTCACCCACAGGAAGATGGGTTCACAACAGGAGATAGTGACAATACAACAAAAATGGATGTTAATGCTGAACAAACAAAGGACAATGAACAGGTTGGAAAATCAAAGACAGCAGAAGACTGGAAACAAAAGGATAACGTCAAACAAGCAGACATTGAAAAGCAGCTCAATCATTGAGACTGAATATACACTGCTTTTCCAAACAGTATCCTTTTTACTGTTTGACAATGTTTGCAAGAACACAAAGATTATTATGACTAAATTAATTAAAAGGCTTGGCTCTACTGTATGACCTTCCAATATACCCTCTGCTATACGCCCTCCCCCCCCCCCCCCCCCAAAATTTATTTTGTTGCAAGCTAAGTCATTGTAAAAACTAGTAGTATTAAATGTATTTTACAAGGGAATAAATTAGTGGCCAACCACATAAAACTCCCTAAAATTTGTTTTAATAAATTCAACGTTGAAATTTAAAAGTATTAAAACCAGTAATCAAGTAATAATTAACAATATTTACAACAACTGAACAACGTTTTAAAACTTTAATGGTCTGTCCAACTACATGTAAATACAGACTTCCAAACTAAAATGAGTCGATACAAATAGTACATAAGCCAAAAATAATACTATTCAGTAATGCAAAAATAAGTAATTCACATCACCATTACTTCACACCTTTATAATGAATACTAGACACGTGGTTTATTAAAGATATTATATAATAACATTTGTCCTGTTTAGTTACATATTCAATATACACCCATTTACAAATAATGTTGCTCTTTCAAAGGCAATTCTAATTAGAATTATTGCGGAATGGCCAAAATGGGGAGCATCTTGCATAGTTTCTTTGAAACAAAATGATTGTATAAAATATGCTTGATCTAGATACTTGACATTATAATTATTTAGGCTCAGCTTTTGTAAAGCTTTTTACAAGACTAAGATTTTAGGATTTTTTAAGTATAAAAGCTTTGAAAAAACATGCAATTCTACCATTTTTGAATGGAATCAAGGTCTTTATGAAAAAAATTCATTTTCTTTTGAGAAAAACAATTCATAATTAAGTCTATTGGTTGTTGTTCATGGAAGGTGCTCAGTTGATTTTGTTTGATAAAGCACAACTAGTCCAAGCTTGTAGCTAGTTATTTGTGATGAAATAATTTGTCTTCACAATTCATTTGAAGGTTTCCATTGCTTAAACGTAAATTTTTATCCACATGCAAACATTTGAATTGTTCAGATTGGAAAACATTTATTTCCAAATGTTTGCTAGTAGTTTTTTTCAAAGCTAGCAAAGCCAAGAAAGTACTTGCACTTTCCTAGTTGCTAGTTTTGAGCCCTGAATTGTTTGACAATATTCTCATTAAGGGAGACTTGACACCGAACATCAAAATCCACTAAAGCTTGAACTATATTAGCTACAAGCTTTACAGCTCCACTATCTAATATGATGTATGCCATTTAGTTTTGCCATTTCATTCATTGAATTAAAAAATTGATCATATTACATTTTAAAATTTAAGATATGTTTAATTATTTTCTAAGTTTTATTGCAATTTCAAAGTCTTTTGGATGGGAGGATAAAATGTATGTACCAAATTGCAGAGCTGTCATGTCTAAAATGATGAATCATTTAGATCAAATGAGTAGACAAATTTAAATAAATGTTAAGATTTTCTTGAATTCTTTGTATAGCAAATTATATTATGTATACGAGAAACATGGAAATATGTGATTTTTGCGGGTTTTAACATCTATAAATCACTTTCCATAATGGTTAAACACAAAGCATTCAACTGAGGCTGCTGCAAGGTTCAAATTCCAATAATTCTTTGAAACTACTTGCTTCTCGCTCGAATGATTTATGTGTGACCAGTGGACTGATGAATAAGCAAGGTACATTACTACGGGTAACAAATGAATATGTTGCCATAAAATCCATGGAGTCTCAGAATTCAATCATCACTTTGATCAAAACCATGGCTCTGCAATTTGTACATGGTACAGATTGGAAACAGAGCTTTTTAACCAATTCTTTTGTCTTTGGAACCCAGAATTATTTATTTGTCTAAGGATAGTTACTCAATCAAATGAATCAAAAAATAATCAAAAATATAATTTCTGTATAAACAAGAAAATCTTTCAGACAAATATCTAAATAACTAATGGTAACAAATGTACAAGTATATTAAAATGAAATAATTAGTAATTAAGTTTGCAATTTTTTTACAAAGTCAATGACAAAAAATTGGCATTTGTTTCTCGTTATCGACTGATCGAACCAGTTCTAGCAATATGATACATTTTTTACCTAGACAAGTACATTTTTTTGAGCCACCAAACATAAACTTTAAAATGACTGTAAAGGCTAGGGTTGATTGCTCTAACTTGCGTCTCTTAATGGCAAGTACTTCTAGACTTGATTTTGAATTGAATCCTGAAAAAAGATCTTATTTTTACCTGCAAAACATATATATGCTGTAAAGAACCTTTCTCATTAGTAGTAAAATAGTATCTGATGATTAGGTCTGATTTAAAACCAAGCAGATCTTGGTTTTTTTTTCTTCAGTAGTGATGACACTAAAAATTATAACATAAAAATTTTTGAATAAATGGGGAGCAATGGATATCTTTTTTGATATCTTCATTAAGCTAATGTTTCTCGAAAATCACAAAATGAAGTAGTGAATGTGACATATTATTCTCATTCTTAGTGTCATCACGTCTGTGGATGTTATCATGATTATTAACGACCAGTTTCACTACCTGTGTGTAAAATTTTATTCAGAAAGCTCACAATTCAAATAACATGAACACATCATGTTAGCCATGGCTGTATTTTACCAGTAGCTAAAATATTATCAAAATATAATATTTAATAATTATTACCTGTGGTGAAAAAAAATATGGAAAGCAAAATATTTGATTGTTTTTTTTTGTAACAAAATTGTGATATGCATAGGGTTTGAATTAATAAATGTTTTTTTTTTCTAATTTCTAAGTAATGGCTAAAATTTAAAGTTAATTTATGGCCATTTCTAATGAAACCTCTTGTCTAAAGAGTCAAATAAAGCTGCATGATCTGCAACTTAGTGAAGTACATGTTCTATGGATGTTTTGATAGCACAATCCTGTGAAAACTCGAGAAGAGTTGAGAAGCACTCCACTATGCAGCCTGCTTTTCTCAACACCTCTTTTATGTTCTGTCAATCCCTGCGTGCTTTATAACCGCACACAAAACACATGCACAGTTTCTCTTGCCACATTTAGTGCTTAACACAGTGTGTAGACTTTGATTTGACTCCTTATCTAATGAAATTTCAATAGAAATGACAGTAAACTCAAATAATAGTTTACTTGGCTTATAAACAAATTGACTTGTTTT
The DNA here is from genome assembly GCF_029948245.1 of Actinia tenebrosa. NCBI lineage: Eukaryota > Metazoa > Cnidaria > Anthozoa > Actiniaria > Actiniidae > Actinia > Actinia tenebrosa. The sequence goes on along the minus strand of NW_028292572.1, from coordinate 8,907,915 downwards.
AAACTCTAAATTCCACACATTTCTAGAGAGAATAATATTACATTAAATTTGAAACAAATAATCCAAAATATGAATCCTAATCTACCAAATTAATGCCAGAAAATGATAAACAAGGGTGAGTCTTTCTCATTTTAATTCATATTTGGAGTTTGGCTTTTATTTGACAAAGTAAATTGTGTATAGGCAAAGAATTTAAAATTTTGATCAGTTTTATGAAAATAAATAATATGTCTTTTACAAACCTAAGTCTGTCTCGAAAAAATGATGAAACATTAATTTTATAAAAGTTATTTGGTTATAATTATATTTTTGTTTGTTTTTAGTGATATCATAATGAACACCTCCCTGGAAAAGTTGGAACCAGCAATTATGGCTAAAAATTATCATTCTCTACTGAGCACAAAAATATATCGATAAGAGAATTTTTAGTTCAGGTTTTTTTTTAAGCTAAAAAAATAGTTTAACGATCAACATGCAGATATAAAATAGAAATGATAAAATGCTAATATTAGGTATTTTTGAAAAATATGATGAAAAATTTACTAAAGTTTTTTTTCACAAAAATGTAATTCTATTGACATGAATTTGTCTATCTAAAACGTTTCTCAAAAAAGAAAAAAAATACTCCCTGTACCCTACCATTTCATTAAAAAGCTTTAAAGAAAATTTATTTAATGACTTATCACAAAATATTCTCAACTTTGTATTATGAATTCAGCTCTGCATTGAGGATGAAAATTTTTAGCTCATGTTTACTTCAGTTCCACAATTCCTTGATTTATTTATCTAAACTACGAGTACTATGTACTATTTATTCTAGATATTTCCAAAATTAAAACTTGAGTAATATATTATTTGAATTCTTAGTAAATATAAAATCTATAAAAAGCAAAAGGTTAATATTAATGATATTGATGATAAGAAGAATATTCTTAAAATTTCAACAGACCATTTGCAAATCTAATTCTTTGTTCTATGTATAAGAGTTCATCAACAAACTTGATTAGTTGCGGCGATATGCTAATAGCTATTGTTATTGATAATGATATTATTTTGATCTTAATGACTGATTACCGACACCCAAATGGGACGTATAACCACCTTGCGTGCACCACTGCATATATACATAATTATATTTAATGGTGGGCAGTTGATTTTTATGAATCTCCTGTTCAGCTTTGATGAAATTTATATGTTGCTGTTCGAAAGGAAATGAGCCTAGCAGATTGCAGAACATGGACAATGGAACAATATTATAGTCTGCAGTTGTCGAAATGCAAGATTGATGTTGGCAATAAAGAGTTTGATGCCTTGACTTATTTTAGCCAGTATCAAGTTGCGACAGTACTGGTAAAGAGGCTGGTTACCTGAAATGGTTACCATAGCAGCCTTGGGTGTGTCAGGAGAACCTTGAAAGGTGCACCACATGATGTAGCCATGTCAGGTTTCACATCGTTATGGTAACATGATGTAACCAGGACAGTTTCCTTGGTAACCTGAAGAGGTTACCATGACAACATCTTGTTTCCCTTGGTAACCATAGTAACCATAGAGGTAACCATAGCAACTTTTACCAGTGCAAGATCTCCACTTACAAAGCATCAAACAAGTCATTGTTTGAAAAGTACAGCAGAGCAGACAGCCAAAATTTGCAGTCTTAAATGTTCCAAAACACTTAACTTTCACGTTAGCTTTGCTACTAGCTTACAAACTGTGAAACCTTATTGTATCAATACAGTTGCCTTTGAAGTCATGATTGCACAAAACTGACCAGTTAGGCTGCCATACAAAAAATAAACCTTGCAAAAATTGAATATTTATGCCTTCAGAAAAAAATACTTTCATGTAATTCAGAAATGGAAATCTTAAGACTTCAATAAAATATCAATGAAACTTATGAATTCTTATTACAAGTCTGTTCTTTCCTCTGTTGATGACAAGAAAACCAATCGCGATAATCAAAAAAGATTCTCTCCACTACCTAGTACACTTAGTTTCACTTGTGAGTTCTATAAATGACTGTCACCTCTCAAAGGATCAGGTTGGTGCAACTTCGTACCCACGACTCACTCTTGAAGCCAAAAGGCTGTAGGTTACGTAGTTGCAGGCTCTACTTGTGTTAATTCACTATATGTACAACACTGCATTCCCTGCTAAAAAAGGTTAAACTGCTGCTTCTTCTAGAAAATGATTTCATTTCGACTGGACTAAAAATTGAACCTGTAAATTCTCTTTTATCAAATAAGAAATTATATGATTATTTCAGAAAGATTGGGAATCTGAAACCCTCTTTAGTAAGAGGGGGGATTGTTGTACCTCAAAGTACCCTGCATGTATTTGAGGAGTAAGGCAGCCCAGTGAATTCTAGGCTAACCTGCTTTATCTGTCTCCATATTTCAACCACTCTTTCTTTCCATTGAGGCCTATGAGGGTTATGCCAATTCATTTTGTATCTAAACCACGTCTTATGTTTTCTCAAATGACCAACATCTTGGTACATAGATCCATTCAGTTTGGATGTTATGTTTTTCCACTTCTGACCACATGTCATTCGTCATTCCTCTAGGAATAAGATTCGTTTGTGTCTCATCTATGTTTTTGAGAATTAAGAGTGGAAAAAAGACAATAATCAAGGGAATGACACATGGTCAAAAGTGAGTAAACATGCAATGCCAAGTGGTCCTAGTTATCATCTATCCACAGTGAACCACTATGTGAGAGAATGATACCCAATTCCATTCAAGTCAAGATGTTGCCCTTCAATAAAACAATTCTAATAAAAACTACTCTAGTTTTCATCTAAAAGTATATATATAATATATACGTATGTCCTACATGCCTATAAACGATGTGCTACAAACATTAGGAAACTACAAGTTGTCTAAAAACATTTCTTATGCGTTACTATGGCAACGATTCATTGGGGTTTTTTCGCCTCTATTATCTACAAGGATTAAGAGAGGGGTAGTTAAGCTATGGAAGCAAGGGAGCATGATTGAGCTAAATTCTACAAATCCATCCCCATGGTTTTCCTACCAGGGTTATTTACAAAGTACTAAAATCTATGCAAAGTTAAATCTAAGAAATCTATTTACTTGCGCACGCTGAAAAGACAGTCTTGCTCTTGCAGACGTTGTACGGGGTTCATTAGGTTCTGGAGATGCGGCCTGCTTGAGCGATGAGATGTTTCTTCCGGTGCACAGAGTAGGGTAGAATTAAGACATATTCTAGCGTGGTTTTCTATCTTCAATCACTTAAATTACCTCCAGGCCTCAAGTACGTTCTTTTGTTAGGTATACCATTACCATCTGAATGAAACAGTCCTTGGTCTGTCCGCGCCCTCTTTGACCAAGGGCTTGTGGAATTCACGCCCAGCTCTTGAGTGGATGATCGCCCAACACTGTTCACAGTAGTACTGTAGGCATGTGACGTTTGCGCAGAAGAACGGCGCAAATTTACCAGCACATCTTGCACCGTGGCATTCATCGCACAACTGGTCGTCAAGGACGTACGGCTTAACTTCAACCTTAATAAAAAGTTATAAATCAAAACTTGAGTAAAAGCGCTTAGGTTACTTGTGTAGTGTAAGGATTGTGCATGTTTGGAAAGTCGGCGTGAAAATCCGAATCCGTCTCAACACCACTGAGACATCTATTATGGTGATGAGATTTTGCGTCTTGTATAAGAACGACTAAAGTTTTCAAGTGCCATAGACTTTTAGTTTTGAAAGAACACTGATCAGTTTCAACAAATGTTTGGAGTTTGTTCGAGGTTTTTTCTTTGATTTCTCTCTAGTGTGACTTACCCGCTTGTCAATATCCCCGTGTTGCAGCTGCACAAAACGTGCGCTTATGGCTGCGATGTAACTCTGCTGGTTGGAAAACGCAACACGACCGGCACCTATTAAGAAAATAAACAGCAAAGGCATTGTAATCTTTGTCGATAGAGAAGAGAGGGTTGAAAAGGGCGCGACAATTTGTCTTCCAAGGAGAACAGCGTTATTGACTTATATTTGGCTTACCCTTAGGATACTTGAGCTCAGGATCCACATCTATACCGGCGTAGCAAACCCCTCCGTAAAGTCTGTCCATAATCATAGCCAGTTCGATGGCACGCAAAGGACGAGGTACGCCTCCAACAAAGATTGTCTTCCTTGGATCAAGGGCCTGGGAACCATCCATTACAAAGTCTGCATCAGAGAGATTCCATGGACGGATCTGGACCTGGGAAAAAATCAAGACAAAATTTGCGTCATTGCATGATTACTTGAATGAAATTTGTATCTTCTACAAGTGCGCATGCATAAAAATCACTGGGTTGCCTGTGGCAGCCTAGTTTAACGCTAAGCCACATCTCTTCAAATAGACCTCTTAGCTTCGTTGTTTGTTGTGCACATTTCAGACCACGTGATGCCACTCTTGTGAGTTGATTCTTTCATGTGTAAATCTTTTAACATGTTCGCAATAAAAGAACAATTCTCAAGGGAATGTCAGGTAATCTGAAATGGGCAATTTCCATACGAAGCTAAAAGGGTCCATTCAGTGCCCATATTATTGACACGCATGCTCTCCAAGATTCTCCAATGCCATTAGTACGCATGCGCATGCTCAAAATTTCTATCACAAATGTCATTACGGCGCATGCGCAGCACATTAACTTACTTCCACTACCGTTAACGCGATTGCACATCAAGATTATCATTACTTACTAATACCTATGTCAATAGAAAGATTTTCATAAACCCATGAAATAAATGTTAGCGCAATAATCATTAATACAATCTAGTACGAGTTATTACCCCATTAGACTTTAAACAACGAAAAACTAAAATACAGTCAATAACCTTTTACTGTAATACTTAGTTGTCTCACTAATAACCGCTATTACACATTAATATGCGTTAGAGTCACCACAGTAAATCCGTGAAACTTTAGTCATACTAAATAGCACAATTTCATGCAAATTCCATTGTTTTCTATTGTTTAATTAGCACTATTTTGTACTATTTAGTAATTAGTGTTTCACGGATTTACTGTGGTCACTCTATTAGAAGTTAATAGCTAAATTTGTTTCAAGGGTTAATAAAAATCACTCTATGTTCTATAAGAATGGCTGTGTTTATCTGTGACTACTGAGACACTAAAGTCTAACGTCTAACACCAAATAGGTTTAGTTATCACTATCGTTTTGCGTAGCTGTCATTTTATCAATTTGAAAGCAACTCGTTTACTTTTGTAAGAGATAAAGTTTGTTTTATTCCAGCGCATCATTATCGGGAGAAGGAGAAGGCGTTTTACGTTCTGAGAATCTTATTATTACTAAACAACTGTGTTCAATATACCTTAGATCGTTTTTTTTTTTTTTTTTTTTTTTTTTTTTTGAAGAGAAGCCCTAGACAGGTTAAATTTTCTAATTCTTTTCCTTTAAACGACGAGTTCATCTTTCAAGGGCTCAAGGGCGCGTAGACCAGAGCAAAAATAGCCGATCCGCAAGGTAATCTTAGCTATCTTAATTGCTGTCAGCCCTGTCGGAAGTCCATCCATTTAGACTACTTACCGGCTTATCCTTAATGGTTGGGCTAGATACACATAAGTACAGTTTATCGTCCTGACGGAAACACGCGCCTATCAGCTTCTGTACCGAAATTTCCTCCAAGTACAGCAGAAAGGCATATCCTATGGCAGAATAAATAGAAAACAGGGGTCAGCGTCTAGACTCTAGTGGATTAACTGAACCAAAATCCTTGATAAAAATAGTGAAGGGCATATTTTCTACCTTTGGGAGGAAAGTAGGATTTGCTTTCGGCTTTGTGTGGCCAGTCGACTGTCAAACTTCCAAACCTACAAAAGCTTGCGTGGATCTCGTCTGGATGATAGACACAGATAATGAAGTTAGTCGATCAGAGTGCGGTGGTGGTGGAGTGGGTTACTTAAGACCCCGAGACATATCGTCTACAGTTAAACCAATTTCATGCTATTAGGGGACTATATAGGGAATAAAATAGCAATGCGCTAAGGGTTGATTAGGGCAAGGCATCTTAAAGCCGGGGAAATGTGAATCAAATTGTCTTTAAGCCATAATGCATTAACATAGCCTATTTAGTTGCACGATTTTTTTTACATCGATAGTGATTGCTTGGGAGCTTAAGTTGATTAAAGATTTGATCAAATTGAACTATGTGTAGGGCATCAATTTAGCAGGGGAGAGGACGGGAGGACGTGCAAAAAGATGAGAAATTATTTTCGAGCCTCTTTAAAGATATAACTTATAGGAAAATATAAAGCGTGAATTACTGAAAAAACGTATTAGCCAATCACTACGCACGATTTTACTGGAAGTGGCTCATGCCATACAAATATATAAATCTTAAAACTATAAAAACGCCGTTGAAGGAATGCGTTCTTCAGCTTTCCTCTCTCCGCAAAACCCAACACGCTAAATTCCAATTCGATCTGTGAATTAGCCGTTTCCTGACTATGATCAGCCCAGAGGTTGTTTCAGGGTTCAATTTGTGAGTTAGCCGTGCCCTGATTTAGATCATCGAGTGCTGAAAATGCAGAGATTGCTTCAGGGTATCCGCATTAAATTTGAATAATGCTTTACAGTTTACAGTTTATTTGTTTTGTCATGAAAATAAACTTAGTTAACGGGACCCGGCAACACGATTTTAATTGCTTTAAAAACCGTCTACAGCCTTCTACCCACCCCACCCCCACCCCACCCCTACCATTACCATATCCTTTCCAAATCTAGCAGGACAGACGTACCTTCATCAATGTCAGGAGGGAGCCCTCCAACGAAGACTTTTCTGGAAAAACGTGGTATGTATTCTGGATCAGAGTTAGGAGAGCAGTTCAGGGAGGAGCCAAGAGATGGGACAATTTGATCTTTGATAAAAATAGAGGAAAAAAAAACAACATTAGTCTATAATTTCCATTATACACAATTTGAGATATTAATCATCAAAACAAAACGACTCTTTTATTCGCGCTGTGAATAAGACGAAACATGTTGTGGACGCCGACCACAATTATGGAAATGGGTTTCAATAATTGATTTCCATTCCAAGAGCTACCTTAATGGAAAAGAAATTTTTGATGCTTTAAAAATAAAGCTAAAGGCTAAAAAAAAGAAGAGATGTACATGTTTTCTTGACGAGAACTGACTACTACCCTACCGCAACCCCAAGGACGGCTGACCGCAAACCCTGACAAGCGCTTATTACTCGCGATCCTAGAAGAAAGGAACGAAACGGCTGGTAATCAAATCAAAATAGAACAAGATATCAAAAGTATACATCTTGATGTTTTAATGGGATGGTAAAATAAATAAAATAAGTGTCGTTCTTTTAAGTGATCAAAGGAGCTTCGTTTCAGGGAGTTTTTTTTTTTTTTTTTTCAATAATCTTTATTCCATCCATCAAAAAAGAAAAAGGGAAAGGAAGTTATTTAGCTTAATTTGCCATAACTAATATTGATTTTGGTCACGGTAAGGAAGATGGGATTCTAATTTTCAACACCAAGTAGGCGCTAAGTAATACTGTAAATACAAACCCCTGGCTGTCTCGCTCTGTTGTATCTATCAAATCTCTGTCTTTTATTCCTACCTCGATTTAATCACTTTCAGGCTAGGGTATTTCCGAGTGACAAAAGAAGCTGCGCGATTAATTTTTTTTCCCCTTCGACATCTAATAATCTAATCTTATCTCGTATTTCATATATTACTTGGCACTGATATTATTAAAATTAAGAAATGAAGATTTCGCTCGAAGCGCGCTAAAAAAACAGCTCCTTATCGACGCTATCCTAAGACTTGAAGGACTGGGGAAGAAGAAATAAAATCTAGAAATTGGTTTTGGATTTCTATGGGGGGAAATCTTGGATTTTTCGTGTGTCCTAGGTGTATTTAGCATTGTTACAGTCGCCTTTTTGATGTTAGCATGATTTTGATCAAATGCTGAAACTGAGGTAATGATAGCACACCGCTAGGCATCGCGATCGCGGGCCTAAACCATTGGGCAAAGTAAGAGCTAAAATTTCTGGCGATTGAAATTTGGTTTCTTATTTATTTAGGACATTGATTAAAACTGATATTTAAAACAGCAAATAAAGACGCCAATTCATTTAAAAAGGAAGACAAAAAAAAGAAAAATGAGATTTTATGAAAAACATGATGAGCAAGAGGTCTTCTTTTCATCGCTGTTTGTCTTTGACCTTTCAAACAAAGCTTTAGGTCATATCGTTTTGAAATCTGAAGTGTGTTCTATCAATAACCTGAAGCCTTTCAAAATTCTGAATTTGGCGTTTCTTTCCGGAGCTTATGAATTATCCTCGAGTCCTTTAAAATAAAGCATCTGGCGTAGGAGTACTTCATACATCATGTTCTTAGACACTAAACTCAATAACAGGAAAGACCTATTACGCATGCGTGAGATTTGTCTTATCATGTGCGCGTGACGATTTGAAAATGAGAGTCCAAAAACAAGTATGCGCATGTGCGAGACGTTCGTGAAGTTTCACGTGTTGTGTGTGCGGCTAGTCTTTTCTGCGCATGTGTGAGGTGGTATTGTCCACGTGATGTGGCGCGTGATAAAATCAACTTAATGTCACGTGACTGAGTCGGAGAGCCGTGGGCATTTTGTATGTCTCACATATACGCCTGTCAAGACTAAGTGTCTACTATTTGCGTCAAAGGCTGTGGAAGCAGGAAAAGGTTCAGTAAAAAGAATGAATTTAGAATCTATTTTTACCTCCTTGGTTGCGAGCCTTTCTTCCGAAGTTGACAGCGGAATGCTTCAGAAAAATATATATTAGTTTTCATGATTTCGAGTTGAAATGGTTTAAATTGGATTCGTTTAATTAAGCTGTGCCGAGGTAATAACGTACCCTCCAGCAGAACCAATCAAAACCTGTTTTGTGTTAGTTTACATCATTAACGCTATGCATTAATCGTGGTTACAAGAAAGTAAGATCAGACTGTCGTTTGTTAAGTTTGTCTTAGGTAATAGAGTGTACAAGAACGAGGTAGAGGAATGAGGGTGGATTCAAATACATTATAAAGGTTAAAAAATTACTTACTACGCTATAAAATTCTAACTGCGGGGGCGTGGAAAACACGTGAGGAAGTTGTATGAATATCTATATGTACCAGCGTCCAAGTTTCATTCAGTAATTTTAGAAATAATTGACTTGAATAGAGCCTAACTATGGACAGAGGGCGTGGCCACACCACGTGGAGATTTGTAATAAAGTTTTTTGCAATTTTCACGCCTCTTGACTCTTATAAATCATTCATTTCTTTACATTTCTTTGATCAAAGTCTTAGTAAGGGTAAATGGGGCGTAACAGCACGTGGTGAAGAGTCCTCATAGTGCTTATTACATGTGTTTAACTCCATATCATTTACTCTTTACAACTCTAGAAAGTATGCCTACTCTTGCCAATAATCAGCATTCTCCTTTTCACCTCGTTCTAATCAAAAATAATAATTCCCTGATGTGTTTCCCAAATACCATTGAGTGTGCTTGGAGGAATAGAACCTCTAGCTTGGGTGTAATGTTTTCCCATTTCCGACCAGGTGTCATTCCCTTGAGTAATCATTCTTTGTTTAACGACGGCAAGCAACGAGAAAACACACGAATATGGATGCAACTAAAACGAAGAATCTTATTCTCAAGGGAATGACATGTGGTTCTGAAATGATAACATGTTTACTGCTACACCCAAGAGAAAGATAATGCCAAATAACATCCAAACTTTCGACAGGCATCAAAGGTAGATCAATTTGGCGCGTGATAAAAATTTACCCTAGGCTCTTTGTCAGTTTGGAAATTATACCTCGGGTGGTTGTGATATAAGATGAACTGGAATCATTAAAGAAAATTATATTAAACAATCACAATACAAGGACTTCGGTTTCCAAAAAGAAAAAATCATTAAAAATTTCAAATAAAATTCTAGAAACGAAAACTATAAGATATTGAACAATGATAACAAGAAATATGTACTAGAATCACTGAATTTAACATTCTGTTCTTGTGAGAAGACAGCTTTTTTCCTTAAGAGTATAGAGTAAGAGGTTTTTGTTGCTCGATGGGTTTTCCTTAAGAAAACAAATTGTAAGCTATTGTTTTCGGACAGCTAAGTAAAAGAAAATCATTAACTAGCTTTCCTAGACAAAACATCCTAAGAGTTGCATTTTTGGCTTGTTGTGGGTTGAAGTCTCACCTGCTTATTCAAATTTATTGAAGTAACCTGTTTAAAATTGCAAGTTTTCTTATTTCTAATTTTCGATGAAATAAAAATCCTTAAGGGAAGGTACGCTGATATTTTGTGGGGAGGGGGGGAGGGTTGGGGGAGATCGCACTTAACTTAAATATTGTGGAAACTCTCCCTTTTTTCATGCATTGAGAAATTTATGACCCTCCTATTTAGACAAAAATGGTAATGATAAAAAGGTAAATCATACACCGTGAAAAGATGAAAAAAACTTACTGACGTTTCGGACGCTAGTCCTTCGGCGAGTAAAAGAGTTTTTTCATCTTTTCACGGTTATAGATTTACCTTTTATCACTACTGTTTCTTTAGAAACACCGACGCAGCTCAACACTAGTTTTTAGCTAGTCATATCTATTTAGACAAAAAGAACTATTTTCGCAACATCATTGGTATTTCATTAATTTAAGTTAATTGTACGAAGCTTTCAGACGTATTTTAATTATCATCATATTTGAAAAAATAGGGCAGAAAATTTACCTTAGTACGTATTGTTTCAATTAGCAGTAAGAAAGTTACTTAGGAATATTTTTGACACATAAGTGCCACAAGAATTGGCTGATTAAGTTACACGACTCTTTTCATATTACAACTGACCAAAGATGTCTACATCGTTTACAGCAAACACTCCTTTCGACAATAAAAGCACGTTTTTCAATTTTATTTGATTACGAATACAAATAATATGTTTACTGCCCAATCTTTCCTTTCAGCTTCAAGACTAATCATGTGTTTCTGATGGAGTCGAAGTTTCGGCGGGTCCTGGAGGAATGAGAGACAGTAAAAGTACCCTCAGTCTGGTACTAATGTCTACAGTGAAGATCTCAGCACCATTAAACGAGTGATATATATTTCACTGCCGCTCGTGGATTTAATGAAAATAACCAGTATATTGGGTTCGTTGGTTTTTGCGTATGGCATCATTTCAGAAAGTGGGGGCTTAGGTTAAGGTAAACATTGCTTTGAATCAAAATATTGACTTTGGAAGTTTTGGAGTACCTTTAGACAAATTGGGAGCTTTAATATAATTGTTTTTTATTCGTAGAAGCCTTTGTCTTTAGAGTCGTTAGGTGGACGTCTTGTCATCCCAACCATTTAAATTTCTTATTCTTTCTCTCCTCTCTCTCTCTTTCTTTTCTTTCTTTCTTTCTTTCTTTCTTTCTTTCTTTTCACTATTCTTTCTTTCTGCGAAAAAAAAAAAATAGTTGACAGAATGTTGATTCCGTAAATAATTAATCGCCCGGTTTCGATGGACAATCTGGAAAAAGCACTGAAGTATAATGATCACTTATTATAACGGGAAAAAAACGCATCCCAAACGCGCACACTTTCATTACTTATCTCCTAACCATTTTCCTAAACGATGAATTTGAAAATCTCAAGTTCTAAGTAAAACCGCTCTTAAAAAGGGCGCAAAGCCTCCCGGTGGCACGTCTCAGCAAGTAGGTACCTTAACAAGGATGCTCTTAAAAATCAACTACATCAGCAATAAACCCCATTTCTATACTCTGCCTTCCAACTCTATCCATTTCATTCATCGCTTCTAAACCACCTTAGGGTTCCATGGAAACTTAGTCTGCCATCGCTGAATATTGTAATGGCTCATGGGGGTTGGTATTTAGGTAAAAAAAAATACTACATTAATTTCACGATGTTGGTCATCGAAAGAACAAATACGACTGTTTCCGCAATCTTAATTGCCTTATTTGATAAACTGAGATATTTCTACGCAAAAAAATGGCACTGAAAGAATTCATTGGCATGTTTTTTTTTAGATATTAGTCCGTTGTCTCTTCAGTGATTGCAGAGTTCCAAGCGTTTAAAGTGTCCCAAATTGAATCGTGAAATTTATAAACTACATCTCAGAAAAAAGGGCGTCTCTTTAAGCACCCGGACTCTTTCATCCCATTTAATCAGAGACGCAATCTTTAAAAAAATAATGGCATTTGGGTTCTCTATACATCTGCGAGAGATATCAAAAGAGGATGTTTAAAGAAGCTAATGGCCTCTATATGGACTCGGTGTTCCAAAAGCCGACGCAGTTTGCCGCCTTGATGAAACAACCGAAATGGTTAGGGCTTTTGCGTGAAGCCAAAATGTAAAATTAAGATGGTGTATTGGTCCGAACACGAAAAAAAAAACAAATGAAGAGAATTTTAGACTTCACACATTGAAAAAAATTAGCCTTGATCGCCTATTCACCGGTTTTTCTTTTGCGTTAAAAATAACGGGACTTGCGTAATCTTACACCCATTATTTAATATGACAATTATTTCCTTGCTTCATACATAATTCTTGCTTACCTGTATACTTTACTAAAGCTGTAAAAGTAATGAAAGGTACAAACTTAATCACGGAATGCATGCAGGTCTGTGGCCTAATGCACCCCGACACCTATCACCGCTGCCGAAAACTTTACAGAATTATCGTCGTCCCTGACAAATTACGTCCAAACTCATTATTCTACAAGCAGCTTAGCTTTTATTTTAAACTTTCAAGCAGATTTGTCAGTAACATAAATTTAGATAAGTACTATTTTCCAAAATTCAGGTATCCGACTTATCTTTAATGAAATGTGTGTTAGTTTGAAGAATATATACTTTGTTATTAATAAAGAGCTAAATGTAAAACTAAAGTGATTTT